>NC_050069.1:258099458-258405907 GCF_009764565.3 Dermochelys coriacea | reverse complement strand
AATTGATGAAGATATTGAACAGAACTGGACCCAGAACTGATCCCTTCACTCTATATGCCCTTCCAGCTTGACTGTGTACCACTGGTAACTATTCTATGGGAACGGTTTTCCAATCAGTTATGCACCCACCTATGGTAACTCCATCTAGGTTTTATTTCCCTAGTTTGTTTATGAGAAGATCATGCGAGACAGTATCAAAAGCCTTACTAAAGTAATGATATACCACATCTACTGCTTCCCCCCATCTACATGGCTTGTTACCCTGTCAAAGAATGTATACATATAGATTTGACATAGATTACCCTCCCCCAACTCACATACATGCACTCGGAAAGCTGCTGTTTAGCAAGTCCAGTAGTGCTGCATGTATGTTAATTACCCTGTACTCGTGGATGTTCTCAGTAATGCACATGTTGGTAGCGAACTGTGTGATTATCATACATTCGGTCAGAAAATTCAGTAAGACAGTCAATTAACAAAAACCGGTTTCAGAGTAGCAGCCGTGTTAGTCTGTATTCGCAAAAAGAAAAGGAGTACTTGTGGCACCTTAGAGACTAACAAATTTATTTGAGCATAAGCTTTCGTGAGCTATAGCTCACTTCATCGGATGCATTTGGTGGAAAAAACAGAGGAGAGATTTATATACACACACACACAGAGAACATGAAACAATGGGTTTATCATACACACTGTAAGGAGAGTGATCACTTAAGATAAGCCATCACCCACAGCAGGGGGGGGGAAAGGAGGAAAACCTTCCATGGTGACAAGCAGGTTGGCTAATTCCAGCAGTTAACAAGAATATCAGAGGAACAGTGGGGGGTGGGGTGGGGGGGAGAAATACCATGGGGAAATAGTTTTACTTTGTGTAATGACTCATCCATTCCCAGTCTCTATTCAAGCCTAAGTTAATTGTATCCAGTTTGCAAATTAATTCCAATTCAGCAGTCTCTCGTTGGAGTCTGTTTTTGAAGCTTTTTTGTTGAAGTATAGCCACTCTTAGGTCTGTGATCGAGTGACCAGAGAGATTGAAGTGTTCTCCAACTGGTTTTTGAATGTTATAATTCTTGACGTCTGATTTGTGTCCATTCATTCTTTTACGTAGAGACTGTCCAGTTTGGCCAATGTACATGGCAGAGGGGCATTGCTGGCACATGATGGCATATATCACATTGGTAGATGCACCAAATGCATCCGATGAAGTGAGCTGTAGCTCACGAAAGCTTATGCTCTAATAAATTTGTTAGTCTCTAAGGTGCCACAAGTACTCCTTTTCTTTTTGCGAATACAGACTAACACGGCTGCTACTCTGAAACCTGTCATTATGCAAGGCACTGAATTTAGCCGTATAGAGTGGAAATCTGTCAACTTCATGAAAAAACTCGCACAGATACAGACAGACATCATCTTCCTCTCCAAATGCAAACAGATGGACATCATACCGAAAGGACTGAAGGTAAAAAATCCATTACAATCTACATACCACACAGACTATGCTGACAGCTTGTGCCACACACTCTCAAGGAAACTGCGGAACCACCTGATTAACATCCTCTACAGCAAACAGGGAAAGATTAAGAATGAGCTCTCAAAACTGGATACTCTCATAAAGAACCAACCTTCCACACAAACTTCCTCGTGGCTGGACTTTACAAAAACTAGACAAGCCATTTACAAAACACACTTTGATTCTCTACAAAAGAAAAAGGACACTAAGCTATCTAAACTACTATATGCCACAAGGGGCCACAACAATGGTTCCCGTAACCCACCGAGCAATATTGTTAATCTATCCAACTATACTCTTAGCCCAGCGGAAGAATCTGTCCTATCTCGGGGCCTCTCCTTTTGCCCCTCCACCCCCACGAACATGATACAGTTCTGTGGTGACCTAGAATCCTATTTTCGACGTCTCAGACTCAAGGAATATTTCCAACACACCTCTGACCAACATATTAACCCACAGAGACCTTCCTGCCAACACTACAAAAAGAAGGATTCTGGGTGGACTCCTCCTGAAGGTCGAAACAGCAGCCTGGATTTCTACATAGACTGCTTCCGCCGACGTGCACGAGCTGAAATTGTGGAAAAGCAGCATCGCTTACCCCATAACCTCAGCCATGCAGAACACAGTGCCATCCACAGCCTCAGAAACAACTCTGACATCATAATCAAAAAGGCTGACAAAGGAGGTGCTGTCGTCATCATGAATAGGTCGGAGTATGAACAAGAGGCTACTAGGCAGCTCTCCAACACCACTTTCTACAAGCCATTACCCTCTGATCCCACTGAGAGTTACCAAAAGAAACTACAGCATTTGCTCAAGAAACTCCCTGAAAAAGCACAAGAACAAATCCGCACAGACACACCCCTGGAGCCCCGACCTGGGGTATTCTATCTGCTACCCAAGATCCATAAACCTGGAAATCCTGGACGCCCCATCATCTCAGTCATTGGCACCCTGACAGCAGGATTGTCTGGCTATGTAGATTCCCTCCTCAGGCCCTTGGTTACCAGCACTCCCAGCTATCTTCGAGACACCACCGATTTCCTGAGGAAACTACAGTCCATTGGTGATCTTCCTAAAAACACCATCCTAGCCACTATGGATGTAGAAGCCCTCTACACCAACATTCCACACAAAGATGGACTACAAGCCGTCAGGAACAGTATCCCCGATACTGTCACGGCTAACCTGGTGGCAGAACTTTGTGACTTTGTCCTGACCCATAACTATTTCACATTTGGTGACAATGTATACCTTCAAATCAGCGGCACTGCGATGGGTACCCGCATGGCCCCACAGTATGCCAACATTTTTATGGCTGACTTAGAACAACGCTTCCTCAGCTCTCGTCCCCTAATGCCCCTACTCTACTTGCGCTACATTGATGACATCTTCATCATCTGGACCCATGGAAAAGAAGCTCTTGAGGAATTCCACCATGATTTCAACAATTTCCATCCCACCATCAACCTCAGCCTGGACCAGTCCACACAAGAGATCCACTTCCTGGACACTACGGTGCTAATAAGCGATGGTCACATAAACACCACCCTATATCGGAAACCTACTGACCGCTATTCCTACCTACATGCCTCTAGCTTTCATCCAGATCATACCACTCGATCCATTGTCTACAGCCAAGCGCTACGATATAACCGCATTTGCTCCAACCCCTCAGACAGGGACAAACACCTACAAGATCTCTATCATGCATTCCTACAACTACAATACCCACCTGCTGAAGTGAAGAAACAGATTGACAGAGCCAGAAGAGTACCCAGAAGTCACCTACTACAGGACAGGCCCAACAAAGAAAACAACAGAACGCCACTAGCCATCACCTTCAGCCCCCAACTAAAACCTCTCCAACGCATCATCAAGGATCTACAACCTATCCTGAAGGACGAGCCATCACTCTCTCAGATCTTGGGAGATAGACCAGTCCTTGCTTACAGACAGCCCCCCAATCTGAAGCAAATACTCACCAGCAACCACACACCACACAACAGAACCACTAACCCAGGAACCTATCCTTGCAACAAAGCCCGTTGCCAACTCTGTCCACATATCTATTCAGGGGATACCATCATAGGGCCTAATCACATCAGCCACACTATCAGAGGCTCGTTCACCTGCGCATCTACCAATGTGATATATGCCATCATGTGCCAGCAATGTCCCTCTGCCATGTACATTGGCCAAACTGGACAGTCTCTACGTAAAAGAATGAATGGACACAAATCAGACGTCAAGAATTATAACATTCAAAAACCAGTTGGAGAACACTTCAATCTCTCTGGTCACTCGATCACAGACCTAAGAGTGGCTATACTTCAACAAAAAAGCTTCAAAAACAGACTCCAACGAGAGACTGCTGAATTGGAATTAATTTGCAAACTGGATACAATTAACTTAGGCTTGAATAGAGACTGGGAATGGATGAGTCATTACACAAAGTAAAACTATTTCCCCATGGTATTTCTCCCCCCCACCCCACCCCCCACTGTTCCTCTGATATTCTTGTTAACTGCTGGAATTAGCCTACCTGCTTGTCACCATGGAAGGTTTTCCTCCTTTCCCCCCCCTGCTGTGGGTGATGGCTTATCTTAAGTGATCACTCTCCTTACAGTGTGTATGATAAACCCATTGTTTCATGTTCTCTGTGTGTGTGTATATAAATCTCTCCTCTGTTTTTTCCACCAAATGCATCCGATGAAGTGAGCTGTAGCTCACGAAAGCTTATGCTCTAATAAATTTGTTAGTCTCTAAGGTGCCACAAGTACTCCTTTTCTTTTAACAAAAACCATATCCATATCTATAACAGATACCTAATTTATTCAGAGACAAATCTATTATCTGAATGTGACCCCATATGCCTGAACATCAAGCAGCACATATCACAATATCAGTATATTATCTGTATTACAATATATATTGCATTTAGTGCCCGGCCATCCTACAAAGTCTGTCAAGAAGCAATGTTCCCACATCAGTATTTGCTGCCACCCCCATGCAAATTCGAAAAGAGTTTCTATTCTGCTTTTGGAGGGGAGGACACACTGTATCTATATATCTCCTGAAGTGTATGAGATTTGATTGTGGCCACTTCTCTTTTTAGAAAGACAATGTTTCTTCAGCATACCCATAAAGTGAATAAGCCATGTATACAATAGTTTTCTTCCATCTGCTTATGATGGAAAAATAAGCTAGCAGCTGTTTGGTGTAATTTAACACCCACACTTTAAAAAAAAAAAAAAAAAGTGCAACTTGTATCCTTTTACACAAATGCATTCCATACACCAGATGGAAAAATCGTACCCCTCTTTTTCCATCACTCAATGAGATCCTCCGAGATAGCTGTTAACCTTACTTTCAGTTTCAATAACCCTGTCCAAATCTACTGGCAGTCTGGAGCTTAATAAATGTTGCCTATGTGTTTGTATTGAGTTTTGCCTCTGGTATTTAGACTTTAAGTGACCTGAAACTTTTGCAAAATATAGGAGTGTTTACATGTGCATGTGAATTAGACCTAATCAAAACATAACTGTAATACTGTTTCACTTTGGCATTAATCAATCACTGAGCTGTTTGTTGCATTCAACATGGTTATTAGTGATATTGCATATAAAATGTATTCTATACAAGTGGGGGGAAAAGCACAACAGTAGTTTTAATTTTTATATGTCTTGGTGAATGAGGAAACAAGGTGTCATCCCAGCCATATTTTTCTAGTGTTGTAGACAATAGGAATGTTGTGTCTAAAATGAATAAAAAGAAAAGGAGTACTTGTGGCACCTTAGAGACTAACAAATTTATTAGAGCATAAGCTTTCGTGAACTACAGCTCACTTCATCGGATGCATCCGATGAAGAGAGCTGTAGCTCACGAAAGCTTATGCTCTAATAAATTTGTTAGTCTCTAAGGTGCCACAAGTACTCCTTTTCTTTTTGCGAATACAGACTAACACGGCTGCTACTCTGAAACCTAAAATGAATAAGGTTCTGATTGAAATTCAGTGGATTTTGAATCAGGCCTTGTCCGAAGAGAATGAGTTTAAATATTAATTCACTGATCTGGGGTTTGTTTAAAAAAATGAATGGAAGACTGAGAGAGGGCCTTATATAGAAAATGAATGATATGATTGGAAAAAGGCTCAAGAACATGTGATGGGTTTTGGGTTTCATTTTTCTGTGCTTTCATTAGTTGCGGTTCTTCTCTTATCACATAGGACAGCACTAATTACCTGGTTATTGCTTTGTTTTCTTTGTCATTTGTAACTTGAAGAATCGCAACAGAAATGCCCTTCCTGCTTGAAGGACTTTGCCCTAAAATATCTTATTTGGGACTGTTGTCCACTGTGGTTGAGAATCAAGAAAAAGGTGACAATTTTAGTAATGGATCCATTTACTGACCTCACCATCACTCTTTGCATCGTTTTGAATACTATCTTCATGGCACTAGAGCACTATAAAATGAGAAGAAATTTAAAATTCATGCTTGACATAGGCAACAAGGTAAGTGAATTCTGACATTCACTGTCAAGAATGAGTTTGTGTATTTCTGCCCAGGCTAAAAAGAATGGTAGTAAGAACAAAAGATTCATTTATTCATTCTCTGTCTGTTAATTTCTGGGATATGGGATTCCCAAATGTTACTCTTGTTTCACAGTTGTTCTAAACATCCTTTAGAATATGAGCAGACAAGGCTAGAATTTTTGTTGACAATCTGTTATAATATACATGATGATAAAAGTAGGGTTTGCTGTTCAGACTTTACTGATGTACCTATATCTATGCTACTACATTTGTGGGCCAAGGGATGTACTGGCCGCCGCTTCCAGCAGCTTCCATTGGCTTGGTGCAGCAAACCACAGCCCTTGGAGCCGCGATCAGCCGAACCTGTGGACACAGCAGGTAAACAAACTGGCCCGGCCCGCCAGCGGCTTTCCCTGCACAAGCGGCGGAACGAGTTTGAGAACCACTGGTCTAGAGAGATGTGTTCACAGTACCTTTTAGGGGCAGACATGACTTACTGTTTCTTTTATCACAGGTCTTTACTGGAATTTTTACTGCAGAAATGGTCTTGAAAATCATTGCTCTAGATCCCTACTACTATTTTCAGCAGCGCTGGAATATTTTTGACAGCTTAATTGTCACTGTAAGTTTAATTGACCTGAGTTTACCCACCAAAGGTAAAGGAAGAAAAGAACGAGGAAACCTGTTAGTTTTACGTTCCTTCAAACTGGTAATGGCTCATATATATTCAGTCTCATAAAACTTTTTTTGCATGAATACAATAGAGAGGATTTTAGTTCCCCCATTCAGTGCAATTTCTACACCCTCAGCTTAGGAACTGGAAACTCATTTTGTCTAATTTCAAACCCATTTAAAACTTTGACAAACAAATGTAGTATTTGTATTTCACTGTGAGATGATTTAAAAACATGGAATAAAAGGATTACGAGAAAAATCCAATGTTAAGATGTAGTTAATGTTGGAGCAGAGAATGAAAAGAATGAAAAACAAATTCAGAGAAACTGAGAAAGAAGAAATGGAGGAGAAAAAATGTAACAAAGACATATTTATACTGTATAATCACCATACACTTGTGCTATCCTGGATTTTAGGGAGGTGGTTTATCTATTCATACACTATATCACAGTCTTCTTTTTAGTTAGAAACACTTTCTACAAAAACTAATAAAACAACCTTGGGAAAAGTGTGATTTTTAATTTCAAGTGAAAATGGTTTGCAAACTCAATTTTTTTTGGTAAATCCTACAAACCCCATAAATAGTATTTCAGGTTCATGGAATCTTCAAAATACATGTTTCCCCATCATTACCTCATTTCAGTTTGGAATGGAAAGTTGCTGTTCTTCGTATTAACTATTATAACAGCAACTGCTATACCATCTCCAGCAACGATATTTAGTGTTGTCAACTAGTTCCTTTTTCCATGATGTACTTTTGCAAGTTGTTCTTCTGCTTGTCAGAGACCATCACATCAAGCAGCTTCTGTGGAGAAAACGTGTCAAAATTAAAGGAATGGCTGAAAAGAAAATCAAATCATGTGACAAAAAGTCTATATAACTATATAACTTTTGAAATATAAATTTATTTGAGCATAAGCTTTCGTGAGCTACAGCTCACTTCATCAGATGCATGAAGTGAGCTGTAGCTCACGAAAGCTTATGCTCAAATAAATTTGTAGTCTCTAAGGTGCCACAAGTACTCCTTTTCTTTTTGAAATATAGGCATCTGACTCTGAGAGAGAGAAATGTGTGAGCCTTTCAAATAAACCAAACAGTCTCAGGCTAAGATTATTATTTTATAGTGCCCACATGAAAGAATAAGGATGTTTTTCTGAATCTAGGCCTCAGGCCCCACTCCTACAAACAGTCAAGCATGTAACTTTACATACATCAAGAGACTTGGAGTTACTCTTGTGTGTAACTGTTCGCAGGATTGAGACCTGTATGATGGATTGGGTAGACAAAAGGAGGATATAACAGGCATCCTCCTTTAAATGTTTTTGGGATGTCTCCTAAACACCAATTTAGGAAAGGCATCCCTGTTCCAGAAAGCACTTAAGTATGAGTGTGTCAGTTAAACACATGCTTAAGTGCTTTCTTGAATAGGGATGGATTTAAATGTCAGCTCAAGTGCTTTCCTGAATTGGGATTTTAGCTGGTATTTGTGATTTGTTTGAAGGTATCTCACTTTCTCTCAGTGCACAAACAGAGATGTATTGTGTCTATATATAAACTATATAGGCACCCATTTTCCCATTTATTTATTTCCCCCTTTGCTCTACCAGTCTACTGTTGCCACCTTGTCAATCATACTTGTTACTGGTTCTTCTTTGTGGTAATTTTTTTCTTTTTGATTAATTAGGATTTCTGAAAAAGATCCTATAAGAATTTTATTCATCAAGATTGGAGATCTATCATAACATTTATCTTTGTAGAAAATTATTTACCTATTATTATTTTCTGAATACATTGTACTGTGGTTGTAATAGATCATTATTCACCAGCTCAGAATTATAATACGTTGTTGTTTTTACCATTTTATTTTCAAAATGGCAAGGAACTGACATTTTAAAAGATTACACGCTGACATTTGCCAGAAGCAGAGATCCTAAGTGTCATGAGATGTTATAACTTCTATAAATATAAAGAAGAAGAATTACAGATAGGTAATTACCTTTCTGCATCAACACGTAGACCCTGATCGAGCAAAGTCCTTTAAGCACATGCTTAATTTTAAGCATGTAAGAAGAGCCATTGAAGTCACATGCTTAAAATTAAGCATATACTTTATGTGGCTTGCTTGTTTAGTGTCTGTGATACTGTGGTGATGGATGCTATGAAAACTTAAGATAGATCCTTGGCCTGATTTACAGAGGTGCTGAACAGCTATGACTCCTATTTAAGTGAGTGGGAATTGTGGGTGCTCAGCATCTCTAAAATTCAGGACATTTACCTGTAACTATTTGGTTTATTGAAAATAGAAATGAAGTACAGATTATGATAAACAGGAACTTAAGTTCTGATTCTAGAAGATCTGAAAATGCAGGAAGAAGGAAATGCAACAGCTTGCTTGCCTGAGAAACTCACAATGGAAGGTGATAATAAATTGCTACTAGTGGTATGGTAAACATTTATGTTATGGAATTGTGCAAAGACCACAGTCAGGATTGTGGTATCGTGCTAAAAAACACACAGCTGAATAGAAGGTGACAGAGATATAATATATATACAAATCAGTAGTCTATATTACATAGATCATATACTGACTTAAAATACCCTACATTTCATAGAGTTTGAATAGTTTGAAATGTCTGCATAATGTTTTTAACCATTTTTAAACCGTGCAAAATGAAGAATATCTAATCTTCTGTTGTCTAATGCTATGCTTTGTTTATACACAGCTGAGGGTCTTCAAACTGGCAAAGTCCTGGACGACTTTGAATACACTTATTAAAATAATTGGTAACTCAGTGGGTGCCGTGGGTAACCTTACCCTGGTTCTGGCGATCATAGTCTTTATTTTTGCTGTAGTAGGAATGCAACTTTTTGGTAAAAGCTACAAAGAACATGGCTATAAAATAAGTAAGGATTGCAAGCCACGTTGGCATACGATGGATTTTTTCCACTCATTCCTTATTATATTCCGAATTCTGTGTGGAGAATGGCTTGAAACCATGTGGGATTGTATGGTGGTAGCTGAGCAACCATTATGCCTTATTGTCTTCTTGCTGGCCATGGTGATAGGAAACCTAGTGGTGAGTTTCCAGATATGTTTCTCTCTTTATTGCATGTAGAGTATACAATATACTGACTTACAGAGAAAAGGTAGGTGAGGTAATATTTTTTATTGGACCAACTTCTGTTGGTGAGAGAGACAAGCTTTGGAGCTTACACAGAGCTCTTCCTCAGCTCTGGATTCAGCAGACCTGAAGAAGAACTCTGTGTAAAAGCTTGTCTCTTTCACCAACAGAAGTTTGTCCAGTAAAAGATATTACCTCATCCACCTTGTCTCTCTAATATCCTGGGACCAACACAGCTACAAAACACTGCATAATCTACTGACTTGTCTTTCTATGAATGATAGGTCTCCTACAGATGGTGGTAAAGAGGCCACCCCATGTCAATTGTGCTCTAGTAAATCCCGTTTGTCTTTCACCTGTGGAACTCATGTTTATATTTAAAGTAAGACACTTTCAATATTGCATCACTGAACCTTTTCACAGACCAGTATTCATTCCAATGAGTAACAATTTTCTAACAGAAAATAATTACTAGCAACAATTTTCTTTTTCATCTCAAGACTTTGGTGGAAATAATCACTAAGGGCTGAATGCTCAAAAGGAGTTATGTCTCCAAATGTCTACTTAGGCTCCTAATTTCTGTTGAAATCAGTGGAAGTTATTGATAGATAATGGAAGTTAGGAACCTAACTTTATTTTTAATAGTTTCCATTGATTTCAATGGGAGTTAGATGCCTAAATAGAAAGTAGGAACCTAACTCCTTTTGAGAATGCAGCCCTGTGTTTGCATATCGCAACCTGTTTTTTGTTTAAGAACTTGTTTCTCTACTGAGTTATTTGCAGGCAATCCCTGGGCCCACACATGAACCCACTGAAATCAGGATTCTGCCAGAACATAGCTCAATGCAGGCTCATAGTTCAGTTCTCTTTAGATGCAAGACATCGGATCTGCTTTTCCTCTTTCTTATAGTAGGCTAAATCAGAAGTAAATACACTAAAATCATTGTTATTGCTCTACTGTAAAAGTAGAGTTCCTGAGAGAAAACTAACTCAGATGAAATTTTCGTTTCCAAAAGGGCTTTGAATTACTTTTGTCAGCTTTCTGCGAATCAGTGGAATCTCGTTTGTTTGTTTGTTTGTTTTTAAACAAATATTAAGATGTGAACATTGTATTTTGTGTGGGAATAATAAAAACCTTAATCTGGAAGTAAATTTGAAAGTACATATCAGTAATTTAAGAGCCCCAAATATTATAAAGATGTTTTAATTTATCCCCAAAACAAGCATTACAAACTCAGGATATTCAGAGAATGAAAAACATCAGCCTAGGATGTTTACATGGCATCCTCCCATGCATACTCCCACATTTGCAAGCATAGTGCAAAATTGAATATATAAAAAAGACTCATAAGGGGGTACAAGACCTGATTCTTCTTTTGCTTACACCAGTGTCAGGAGTTACTCCATTGGAGGAAGTGCGAGGAGGATCATGACCAAAAATTCTCATTTTACGTTTTAAAATAGTAGATTGGAGCTGGCAGTGATCTCTTTTTAAAGAGAAGCTTAGTGCAATAAAGCCAGAAATACATAGGAGCCTGGGAATGAAAAAAGGGAAAGGGGAACTGGACAGTGTAACTTGGGTTCCACCAGTGGAATCTGGGTTGTGGGAGCTGCCAGTCTCTCTATGATGGAAATCTGCTTGGAGATGCGAGGTTCATGGCTTACCTGCACAGCTCTAAATGTGGGCAGGGGAGAATCAGGATGGGTGAAGGACATGTTAATTAGTGCATCTGCTTCCCCAGAGCTCATAGGGAGTCCTGGATGGAACTTACAGTTGTCAGAAATCTTTTGTCGCAGCAAGGTGAAGGGATGTATGAAACCCACTTGGGGATGACTGTCTGTCCGAAAGCAAAGCATCATAAATAATCTGGGGGTCTGTTCAGCTAAAGAATGTCCATCAGGGGACTTGATAATCAGCACCTGAAGGGTTTAAACACCAAGGAAGGGGTAGATTTATTTAGTGTGGGTTTTGGACACAATGCAGATCCGAAGCAGTTCCACTCGGGTCTGGTAGCGTTTCACTTAAGAAAACCATCATGAGACTAAAATCAGGCTCTTACTAGTCTTTACTGTGCTGAATCTGTGCTCTTAGCCTAATACAGGGGGTGATAGTTGTATTGTACAAATCATCTCCAGCTTCCTTTTGCCAATTCTGGCCAGCTAAAGGAACAGTGCCCCCATAATTATGTATATCAGTAACTTTGTAATTGTCTCCCCCTCAAGAAATTGATGGAACGTAATGATACACCAACTTTTATTTCTTTTACTCCACTTGGAAGTGCTCCCAGGAGACTGTGACTCTGAGGCAAACATTAAAGGTTCTTCAGTTGCTAGGCCTCATAAGCTGCAGCACCTGGTGTATCCCAATATGCACTAGGTGAATTGTCTCCAAATTCCATACTCATCCCAGTTCCCTCAGACACACTGTCTCCCGGACCTTCTTCTCACCAACATCCTTCCAGCTGCCATAAAATCTTCCCTCCTTCATCGACTCATCCTTCACATCTGATACTATTAGAATTTATTCCCAGATAAAAAAAATGTTAAGCAGGAGGGTGCATAACAGTGTTTTAAAGGTAATAAACATTTTAAGAATGTTGCAACCATCCCCAAAACAAACTTTATAAACAGAATGTTCAGAATTCAGGATAAACTTAAAGGAAATCTAAACATATTAAGATAAGGAAATGCACATTTAATGCACCCAAACAACCTAACTCTTTCCTGTAGTGATGCCAGGCAATATTCATAAAAAATCATTGATGTATTTTAATGCTTGTTGTCCCAGATTAGATTAAAGTGATTGTAAAAGACGTGTTATATTTGTTTAATCTTTTTTCCCCCTCCACGTATCACTACAGGGCCAAGGTAAGGCTCTTTGTGTGCTGTACCTGGGCATTCCATGTTTTGACTTTTTAAGCTCAAGATTTATCTCTGTCAAGTTTTGAATAGATAAATAATATGTGAATTGAAAACATTTAAGACAAAAAGGGCTGACAGAGTGCTAAATTTTTTTGTGTAATTTTAACTTGTATATTAATGGATTTACTTGCAAATGCTCAGACAATTCATTCAATACTCAGAGTAAATGCTGTAATTTTGGGGAAGATGCAGAGTATTCTTCATACAAATACAAAAAGATTAAATTCTTGTTTGAAGAGCAAAACTCCACTCAACCTTCACTATGTAGTCATGACCACAATTTATTATTCATTTATCATTACTATTATTAACATTTTAAAAAATGTTGCAGTAAAATTGTGCGATTTTCATACACAGGCCTATATCACAGAAAAGGTCAGTTTTATGCCAGAAAAAATGTTTTTTGTTTTTTATTTTTTGGAGGATCATGAAAACATACCCTTTTGAGAGCTAAACATGCTCCGTGAAAAATAATTTTATGAACAATAATTTTGTTTTGTCTTAAGGTTGATGCTTTAAGAACAAATTGTTTAGAAATTGACTAATCTTCAAGCCTCCTATTTAAATTTCAAAATTATATTGCCATGAATTTCTTTTCACTTCAATTATTTTCAGGTTCTTAACCTGTTCATTGCACTACTGCTGAACTCCTTTAGTGCTGACAACCTCCAAGCACCTGAAGATGATGCAGAGATGAACAACCTTCAGATTGCATTTGCTCGGATCCACAAAGGACTTCGCTTGCTGAAACACGCAACGTGGGATTACTGTTTTGCAAAGCTCCGGTATCCAAAGAAAGTCACCAAAAAGAAAATTAAATTGGCTGCTGAGAACACATGTGTGGAGACTGGGAAAGAAGGGAAGAAGTGTAAAGAAAATCACAGTAACAATGTGACTGAGAAAAATGGAGAAAAATGCTCAGTTAGCATTCTTGAAGATTTTATCACCAACCCCAACATGTTTGTCTGCGTCCCTATTGCTGAGGCAGAATCTGATAGTGAGGACTATGAAGATGATGATGATGATTCAAGTACATTCTCAGAAATGGAGAACAGTAAACAGGTAAGAAGCCTATTCAGGAGAAGATGTTTGAGACTACAGGCTCTTTAATGGAGCTGGCAAAGGCATAGTATAATCCAGCTGCAGGAAGATGAATTTAGAAAAAATCAAAAGAGAACTAAAATGTAATTTTTCAAAAGTGAGGGTAATTACCCATTGGAAGAACTTACCAAGAGCTTTGGTCAATTTTCTATCTCTTGGAGTCCCTGTGGCTCTTCCACTTCAGGTATCAGGGCATCCTGGCGACGTCGATCGGAGATTTATGATAGCAGTGTCCTCGCAGGTCGCGCAGTGCCATTGGTGCCGCGTCTAGCGTACACACAACCCGAGCCCTCCAGTTCCTTCTCAACTGTCCTCAGCTGAAGATGGAGCCCTGGGGCAGTGTTCATCACTCTTCCAAACCTGTCGGAAAAAAATAATGTAATTAGTTAGTCATATAGAAAGGTGTAGTTAGTGTAGTGTTAGTTTTTATTACCCCTAACCCCCCCCAAGTTTAAGTTTATCCTCCCCACTCTGGGGGTGGTTAACCATTAAGATGGCTCCGCAGGCTTTAAGCAATGCGGCTCCTGCCATGAAGCAATGCCCATTTCGGATGGACACTCTTTGTGTGTTCGTGTTCTTGGGGAAGCACATATTCCACAAAAATGCACCCACTGAAGCAATCTGAAAGTGAGAGCCCGGCATGACTCAAAAGGATATTGATGGAGAAATCTCTCCAAACTGAGCCAGACCAGCAGACCTTCTCTCCGGGCACCCCCCTCCCCCGCAGGGACAGGAGACATGCCTTCCTCTAAAAAAACAAGGAAAAGGGTGCAGACATCTCTGCAGAGAGCACTGCAGAAACAATGGTGGTCTTCTGCCAGGTCGCTACGCCCCGATGCCAACACATTCTCAGATGAGCACCTACGACTCTCCGGGCACCCCTGGCACCACCGAGTCCTGAGCGAAGGAGATAGAGTCAAGGCACAGATGGTGACATGCCTCCTCCACGGCACTGAATTCACCTGTAAGAGACCTGGTACCAAGCATCTCCTTAGGCACCACACCTCCTCCCCCGGTACTGACATCACAGTCTGCACCGATTTGAGAAAATCAAGTCAGCACCAGTCGCAATGACTAAACCAACACAACACCTGATGGCACTGGCATCAGCACCAACGAGAACCCCCTCACATCAGCACCGACAGTACCGACATCACCACAGAATCTACTGCCACAGAGAGACTTGGCTATCTCATCAGCACTGCAGTCCCCACTACTCGGTACTGAGGGCTCTCCTGTAAGTTATAGAGGAGATTCCCTTACTTTTCACGCTCGGTACACTTGTCTAGTGAAGGTGATGATGATGTACAGGAACCATGCACCTTCTTGCTGCACTACTCGTCACCGAAAGACCAACGACCAACTTGGAGCTAGATGGGCCTAAATACCCTTTCAACCAGCCAGCTCAACCATGAATCACCGTAGATGTATTCACCTATGGCCTTCCCAATGCAATGGACACATTGGGCACCCTAGGCAACTTACAGGTGCCCCCACTGCAGGCCACCCACGGCTCACAGAGAAGAGCTGAGGTCTAATCCCATGTCTCCCACCTGGCAGCCAGCGGAGGCTCAGGATGTTGGGGATGATACAGAACAACCACTGATGAAGAAGCAACATCTCCTGTTCATAATTCTTCCTCCTTCCCGGATGAGGCAATCACCTCGGCAGATGACTTCAGACAGTTCCGGGAACTGTTTTAAGTGGGTCACCAAAACCAGGACATGTCGTTGGAGGAAGTGCAGACAAACCAACACAAGCTTGTACAAATCTTACAAGTTGCCTCTATTTCCAAAATCGCCCTGCCCATCAATGATGTGTTTTTGGAACTAGCAGAGATAGTATGGCAAACACTGGCCTCAATTTGGCTGACATGCAAAAGGGCAGATAGAAAGTATTACATCCCCGCCAAAGGGCTGGACTTCCTGTTCTCACATTTACCTCCCAACTCCTTGGTGGTTGACACTGCTAATAAGCATGGCAAACAACAACAGTTTAGATAAAGATCACAAGAGGCTTATCCTCTTCAGATGAAAAATTTATTCCTCCGCGACATTACAATTCCAGGTCGCCAACTCTTCAGCTTTGCTGGCCAAATACAATTATGATAATTATGGGAAACTTAGGTTGTTCAGAGCGGAGCTCCCCAGGGAGGAACAATCACAATTTCAGGCCATTGTAAACGAGGGTCAACTCATAGCTAAAACAGCTCTCCTAGCATCTTTGGACATTGAGGACACAGCAGCCAGAACCACGGCCATAGTCATGTGCCAGGCATCCTGGTTACAATCCTGTGGCATACCTAAAGAACTCCAAACCTATTGTTCAAGCAAGAGAAGCTATTTTCAAACAAGATTGATGAGGTGTTCCACTCAATGAAAGATTCTCAAGCCAGTCTTCACACTTTAGGGATCTACACTCCACCTGCTAAGAGAAGACGATACCTGTACCAGCCTTATCGGAGGAACAGTGATTCCTCTTCCAACCGATGACAACAGCGTCAATACAAGAACCAACAATATTGCCAGTGGTCGCAGTGATGGAGAGCACCTCCAGCTCAACCATAGACTTCTCAATCGGCTCCGCCCAAGCCACTATTTTGAAGTTTTGGCAGTGGGTCTAAATGACCTCCCTCACCAGGCAGCATTTTCACCTGATCCATCCCCCTGCTTTGGTCACTGCCTTCACCCTTTCTACCATATCTGGGCATCAATAACAATGGACCAATGGGTGTTAGAGATTGTACAATCGGGATATACCATCCCCTTTGCCCCCTAATTACCTACCCTACTCCCCTCCCCATCCCTCTTCAGGGACCCTTCTCATGAGCACCTGTTATGACAAGAAGTCGATCATCTTCTACAACTAGATGCCGTAGAATGAGTGCCTTTCCAATACAGGGGGAAGGAGTTCTACTCCCACTACTTCTTGACCCAGAAGAAGAATGGGGAATGGATCTATCTTGGATCTCAGGAAACTCAACAAGTTCGTACACACTCAAAAGTTCAAAATGGTGACACTGGGCACGATACTTCCAGTGCTGCAAAAGGGGCACTGGTTTTCAGCCCTTGACCTCCAAGATGCTTATTTTCATATTACCATATACCCTTCTCACAGGAAATTCCTGTGTTTGACAGTAGGACACAAACACTTCCAGTACAGAGTACTGGCACCAAGAATTTTCTCCAAAAACCTACCAGTAGTAGCAGCACATCTATGCAAACAAGGAATAATGATTTTCCCTTACCAGGACGATTGTCTTTTCAAAGGCCCAACTCAACAAGAAGCACTGTACTCAGTCCAGATGACAATTACACAATTCAGGGATCTAGGGTAGAGATAAATGAATGAAAATCCACTCTAATCCCTGTCCAACAACTGGACTTCGTCGGGGCACATCTTGATGCCATAGAAGCCACGGCATCTCTGCCCCTGAACAGATTCACAACTCTGACAAACCTTATCTCAGAGGTACAATTCAGCACCCAAATACCAGCTCGTACTGTCCAGCATCTGCTAGGACACATGGCAGCCACAACATTTGTGGTACAACACGCAAGACTACATATGTGCTGCCTACAGGGCTGGTTGGGCTCAGTATACATACCCAGCAAGCACAGCCTATATAAGCTACTTGACAGTACCACCCCATGTCTTGGACTCTATGCTGGTGGACAACACCAGAAAATGTTTGCATGGGCATCCTATTCCAACAGGAAACCCCATCAACAGTAATCACGATGGACACCTTGCTGCTAGGCTGGGGCGCCCACATGCATCAGCACCTGGTTCAAGGCAAATGGTCTTTTATGGAGACTGATCATTTCAATCTATTAGAGCTAAGCACGGTCCGCAATGCCTGCAGACATTTCCTACATCACATAAAGAAAAAATTCATGCACATCATGACCGATAACATTGCATGCATGTTTTACATCAATCGCCGAGGAGGCGCTCGATCACACTTGATATGCACCGAAGCCATGAAACTGAGGAACTGGTGCAAATACCACAACATAAACATTTTTGCCTCATATCTTCCCGGCTGTCAGAACGCAACAGCAGACACACTAAGTAGGTGCTTCTCTCAAGACCATGAATGGGGGAGTCTTGCTGTCCATTTTCCGCCAGTGGGCCCTCCCCTCATCGACTTGTTCACATCCCCAACGAACCGCAAATGCGCAACATTCTGCTTGAGAGCGGGATGGGACCCCGGTCACTGGGGGACAGCTTTCTCATCACATGGAATGCACACCTCATGTCTGCTTTCCCACCAATTCCACTGATATCACATGTGATACACAACATAAGAACAGACAAGGCCAAGGTTATCCTCATAGTCCTGACATGGCCCAGATAAGCATGGTAGCCTTACCTGATGCGCATGACGATATGCACCCCTTAAGCTCTTCCTCGTCATCGGGACCTGCTGTCTCAGAACAATGCTCGCACGCTTCCCCTGAATTGAGAGAAACTCCACCTACAAGCATGGCTCCTGCATGGTTCCATCATGGCAAACTAGCCTGCTCAGAACAAGTTAGTTTAGTGTTCCTAAACAGCAGGAAGATGACCACGTGTAATACTTACCTTAAAAAATGGAAGATATTCTCCTCCTGGTGTAAAGAAAAACAATTGACAGC
Source organism: Dermochelys coriacea (assembly GCF_009764565.3). Classification (NCBI taxonomy): domain Eukaryota; kingdom Metazoa; phylum Chordata; order Testudines; family Dermochelyidae; genus Dermochelys; species Dermochelys coriacea. The sequence goes on along the minus strand of NC_050069.1, from coordinate 258,387,405 downwards.
ACAACTATCTTTAGTGTTGGAATACCTACTGGAGCAGAATCGATCAGGTTTAGCAATGAGCTCAACCAAAGTCCATCTTGCAACCATTACTGCATTCCATCATGAGATTGACAGGACCTCGATCTTCGCACACCCAATTACTAAATAGCTCTCCAGCACATTTACCCAGAAGTTTGTCAACCTATCCTGGCCTGGGACCTCAGTCTGGTATTGAAATGCCTCACCAGACCACCATTGGTACCCTTAGCCACCGGCTCCCTGCTGCATTTGTCCATGAAAGTGGCCTTTTTGGTTGCTATTACTTCTGCCAGATGGGTGAGTGAGATAGGGGAGCTCATGCCAATCCTCCCAACACAATATTCTCTAAAGATAAGGTCACGCTATGTCCGCACCCAAGATTCCTACCAAAAGTAACATCAGCCTTCTGTATGAACCAACCAATCCATTTTCCCACGTTCTATCCCAAGCCTCACAGCACTCCAACAGTGGCCATTTTGCATACATTAGACGTTAGGCATGCATTAGTGTTTTACCTGGGAAGGACCAAACCTTCCCAAAAATCTCCTAGACTCTTTGTTTCTACTACATGGAGTTCGAAAGGCTGCACAATATCCACTCAGAGATTGTCTAAATGGATCTCCACATGCATTCAACAGTGCTATAATATTCAGAACATGGACCCTCCTGCGCACATCAGAGAGCATTCCATACAATTGGTTTTCATCTCAATAGCGTTCCTCAGCAATGTTTCGATATTAGAGATTTATAGGGCAGCCACTTAGGCTTCTGTCCACACATTCACTGAGCACTATGCAATCACTCCAGACTCCAGGGCTGACATCATAGTTGGCCTAACTGTACTTACCTCTATGACTCAAATGAACCGGAAGTCCCTCCTGCCCTCTGAGGGGCACTGCTCTACGGTCACCTGAAGTGGAACACGTCCAGGGACAGCACTTGAAGAAGAAGAGAAGCTCTCCTCCCCTCTACTTCAGAGTTCGCAGTTGGGAATCTGCAGTAGAGAAGGAACTGGAAGGCTTGGGTTGTGCGCACGCTAGACGCAGCACCACAAGACGCCTACTGTGAACACACAGACACTGCTACCGTAAATCTCCAATCAACAGTGCCAGGATGCACTGACATCTGAAGTGGAGCACCCACAGGGACACACATCTTGAAGAACCTCAATTACTGCACAAGGTGAGTCACTTTCTCATCTATGTTCAGCATCAGTAACCTGGTGGAGAGGAAATTTATTTCTTGGATAAAGTACACAATGTCAAGGGCTCAAATTGTGAATTTTTAACAAGGAGGCCTCACCTTCTTTTTTGTCCTATCAACATGTCCCAGAAAATAATCTTTAGAAGAAGATTAATGGGTTAAGAATGGAATGACTCTGTCAATTTGTTATTATATTATAGTGTATAGAATGACATTTCTTTGTTTGTCTGAATTTTTGCAGTTCCCTTTTACCTATGGAGTCATGACTGACTATTTTCAGAGTAGCAGCCGTGTTAGTCTGTATTCGCAAAAAGAAAAGGAGTACTTGTGGCACCTTAGAGACTAACAAATTTATTAGAGCATAAGCTTTCGTGAGCTACAGCTCACTTCATCGGATGCATTTGGTGGAAAAAACAGAGGAGAGATTTATACACACACACACAGAGAACATGAAACAATGGGTTTATCATACACACTGTAAGGAGAGTGATCACTTAGGTTTTCCTCCTTTCCCCCCCCTGCTGCTGGTGATGGCTTATCTTAAGTGATCACTCTCCTTACAGTGTGTATGATAAACCCATTGTTTCATGTTCTCTGTGTGTGTATATAAATCTCTCCTCTGTTTTTTCCACCAAATGCATCCGATGAAGTGAGCTGTAGCTCACGAAAGCTTATACTCTAATAAATTTGTTAGTCTCTAAGGTGCCACAGGTACTCCTTTTCTTTTTATGACTGACTGTGACTCTAAAATGTTCCCCTTCTGGTCCTGAAGGCTGCTACATAGTTATACTGAGTTCCTCGCTAAGTCCAGATGCAAAAATTCCTACTACATCAGTAGACTTTGGATCAAGCGTGGCTAAACTGTGGGTTCCTTAATTTATCCTTTATTTCTTTCTGTAAAAATAGAGATACTGAAAATGAGCCATTCAAGGTGCTTTGTATTCCATTTGGAGAGTTCTCCTTTAAAATTATGTGTGCCACCAAAAAGAAAAGAGAGAATAAAATAAACACATCTAAGATTATCTTCAGCAGGAAAACCACCAGAGACAGAGGGGAGAACAATGTAAAAGACCAGGAGCTTGGTGTAAAGGATCTGCAATTTTCTCTGAAGACTTAAATGAGTTTAACATAGGTAAACAATGGAAGGCTGGGTCATCATCTCTACTACAAAAAGAGGTAACACTGTGTTCATATCTAACATGGAATCACCAACATTGGTTGATTTCCTTTATATCGGTTCTATTTTTTCAGAATTTATAAAGATCATTAATCAAGAAATAATTTTGTACTTTAAATTTTGTATTTATTACCCTATTTTGTGTTAATGCACAAGAACTCTCTAATTTACTAGTCATAGGATCATAGAAGATTAGGGTTGGAAGAGACCTCAGGAGGTCATCCAGTCCAACCCCCTGCTCAAAGTAGGACCAATACCAACTAAATCATCCCCGCCAGGGCTTTGGAAAGCCAGGTCTTAAAAACCTAAGGATGGAGATTCCACCACCTCCCTAGGTAACGCATTCCAGTGCTTCACTAGCCTCCTAGTGAAATAGTTTTTCCTAATATCCGACCTAGACCTCCCCCACTGCAACTTGAGACCATTGCTCCTTGTTCTGTCATCTGCCATCACTGAGAACAGCATAGCTCCATCCTCTTTGGAACCCCCCCCACCCCCCTTTCAGGTAGTTGCTATCAAATCCCCCGTCACTCTTCTCCAAAACTGGATCCAATACTCTAGATTTGGCCTCATCAGTGCCAAATAGAGGGGAATAATCACTTCCCTCAATCTGCTGGCAATGCTCCTACTAATGCAGCCTAATATGCCTTTAGTCTTCTTGGCAACAAGGGCACACTCTTGACTCATATCCAGCTTCTCATCCACTGTAATCCCCAGGTCCTTTTCTGCAGAACTGCCACTTAGCCAGTCATTCCCCAGCCTGTAACTATGCATATAATTCTTCATCCTAAGTGCAGGACTCTGCACTTATGCTTGCTGAACCTCATCAGATTTCTTTTGGCCCAGTCCTCCAATTTGTCTAGGTCATTGTGGACCCTATCCCTACCCTCCAGCATATCTACCTCTTCCCCCCCAGCTTCATGTCATCTATAAACTTGCTGAGGGTGCAATCTATCCCATTATCCAGATCATTAATGAAGATGTTGAACAAAATCGGCCCCAGAACCAACCCATAGGGCACTCTGCTTGATACCTGCTACCAACTAAACATCGAGCCATTGATCACTACCCATTGAGCCTGAAGATCTAGCCAGCTTTCTATCCACTTTATAGTCCATTCATCCAATCCATACTACTTTAACTTGCTGGCAAGAATACTGTGGGAGACCATATTAAAAGCTTTGCTAAAGTCAAGGTATATCATGTCCACCACTTTCCCCATATCCACAGAGCCAGTTATCTCCTCATAGAAGGCAATCAGGTTGGTCAGGCATGACTTGACCTTGGTGAATCCATGTTGACTGTTCCTGATCACCTTCCTTTCCTCCAAGTGCTTCAAAATGGATTCCTTGAGGACCTGCTCCATGATTTTTTTGGGGACTGAGGAGAGGCTGACCAGTCAGTAGTTCCCCAGATTCTCCTCCTTCCCTTTTTTAAAGATGGGCACTATATTTGCCTTTTTCCAATCATCCAGGACCTCCCCCGATCGCCAGAAGTTTTCAAAGATAATGGCCAATGGCTCTGCAATCGCATCAGCCAACTCCCTCAGCACCCTCGGGTGCATTGTATCTGGCCCCATGCAGTTGTGCCTGTCCAGCTTTTCTAAATAGTCCTTAACCTGTTCTTTCCCTATTGAGGGCTGCTCTCCTCCTCCCCATGCCGTGCAGCCCAGTATAGCAGTCTTGGGAGCTGACGTTGTCTGTGAAGACCGAGGCAAAAAAAGCATTGAGTACTTTGGCTTTTTCCACATCATCTGTCACTAGGTTGCCTCCCCCATTCAGTAAAAGTCCCACACTTTCCCTGACCACCTTCTTGTTGCTAACATACCTGTAGAAACCCTTTTTGTTACCCTTCACATCCTTTGCTAGCTGCAACTCCAGTTGTCTTATGGGAGTCCCCAGATATCTTAGCCACACAGGTGTTCACAATTGCATCATAACATCACTAATAAATTTAGCTGCATTAGTTGTATTTATCTTGAAGTATTCTGTCTCACTGGTGAAGGGTAGAGTAAGTGGATTTCAGTGAATGGAAATAGCACAATGCTGTATTTCTAAGTATTGGTATAAAACATTAATAGGAAGAGAAATAGTCCTGAGTTACTGAAATAATTTTATTCAAAAAGGTCACTATAAAATTAACATTACCTACTTTATTTTTCTTTAAATCTGAATTATTGAAATAAAGAGGTGTTAAAAGATTGTCCCAGAATTTCTGATGTGTGCAGTGTGTTCTTTCTTTTTGAGTTGGAAGCACTTAAGTGAATGTTGTATATGTAATCATGAGTATTCAGCTTTGAAAATTGCTCCTTTGGTCAGAGAAAGGAAACATACCATGTGGCCTGTGAGACCAATCAAAACAGCTCAAATTTCAAACACAGAATATTTTAAATTAATTGCTCACAAATAAACTAAAGTCCAATGATTATTCACAGAAATATTTTGGAGAGTAATTTTGAACAATGAATATATGCAATTTGGAAACAATAAAAATAATTGAATAAATTATTAGTTATGAGTTATTCACACATCTATAGCGGTGTGACATCCTAAATATAGTGAAATAGGATGGAAATCTGTGCCAGAGAAGAATACATGATGTGATTACATATTCTACTTCATGTAAACTACAGTGGGCATTTCATAGTTTCATTCTGAACAGAAAGTTTTAGAGCTCTACAAAATAGTCCTAATATAATGAAATTATATTTTCTCTTTTTGCCTTCTCTATTTTTTCATGTGTTGTCCTCTGTTTTAATTGTTTTCAGCCCTAGCTAGTAGAGTGTTTTAAAGCCTATCCATGTTTGAAAACCACATGTACTTAAATGCAGAGAAATTGGAATCATTCCCATTTGTGAGCTTTACTAGAGTGATTAATCTGATTCCTTTTAAATATAACTTTGACTTCCGTTTGAATTGATGTGGAGATTTTATGGGGATCACACACACTGTAAAGCAAGAGGCCATTCCAGGACTGCCATGTTGTTAATAAGTACAGTACCCAACTAAGTTTTATTTTTTTGAATATTTCCCTTAATTATAACTGTTCACCAATGTACTTATTCAGTTTATTTTAAAGCACCATGACTGCATTAAGGGAAAATTGTCTTTTATTGTGTAGCAACTTGATGACATCAGCTGTTCTGAAGGCAGCACAGTGGATCTGACAAATCCTGAGGAGCTTCTGAAACAGATCCCTGAGCTGGCTGAATACTTAAAGAAACCTGATAACTGTTTTCCAGAAGGTAAGGATCTGCTGATTTCAGTATGACTAGGAAGTGAGAAGAACAGCCCTCAGTAACCTGTTCTCCTAGCTAATCCTGAGACACTCAGGCACTCAACACCAAGGCATTCTGTCTATTTGCAAAGTATTTAATGATAAAATACTTTAATAATAAATAATTACCTAGTACTTGTGTAGCACTTTTCATCCATAGATCTCAGTAATAGTGAAGACGTATGTGAAATAGGCAGAGAGAATTTGTTAGTGTTCGGCTGAATTTCTCTAGGATGGTAAGCCTGGAAGCCCACTTTAAATTGCTATATAGCTTTTAGCTTTACTAGTTTATTTCATGTCAGTATTTGTGCTCAATGTGTTTTTAAATTTTCAAAGCTGGCTCCTTCTAGCCAAAACTATCCATAACAAGATTATTATGGTTGTTGCTAGAGAAATGTTAAATTTATTAACATTTCCTTCAAACCCTTATATCAATTATTACTCTGAACAAAGGATAGTCTCCCCCTGTTTTTGTACTAGATGTAATGGTGTACCACATGTCAACAAGGTCAGTTCACAGTTGGATTAATTTCCTCCTGAGTTACAATTCCATATAACTGTAAAGGAATAGAGTTCCTGGATAATTAACTCTTTGATTTTAGAAAGCCTGACAGTACTCAGATCCTTTTTCCCAGAGTGTTCTCGCTCCTTGTCACTTGCATTAGCTGACTTGCTGTTTCTTCCTACTGGCTGGAGAGCACTATCCTTGGGTGTCTAGACATCCAGGTAGGGAGAATGAGAGGAGAAAACCAGTTATAGCACAACACCCTTCTCATCGATCTCCTCAGCAAAAGGAGTTTTTTTTGAAGAGCAAGACATGGGACCAGATGAGGAAACACCACCAGCAGCCAATATATCTTACTCTTTGTCTGATGAGACAAGAATGCCTTCTCCTCCTGCCTTTTGAGATGACTTTCAGACATTTCAAGAGAGTAGCTGAGATTTTACAAATTTCATTGGAGGAGGTTCAGGAAACGCACCATCAGCGGGTAGATATACTCCATACCATTCCCTAAGACAAAGTAATTCCACCAATGAATGAAGCCTTGAACCACCTAAAACACTGTGGCATCCCCCAGTGACCTCCAATGTGCAAGAGTGCAGACAAAAAATGTTATGTGCCTGTGAAAGAGACAGAATACCTATTTGCACACCTAATGCTGAATTCGTTAGTGATGGATGCTGTGAATGAGCTCAATAAGCAACACCACTCCAAGACTATCTCATGCTAATGACCAGAAATGTTTGAATTTATTAGGCTGAAAGAGGATTTTTGTTGTTGTTGTTGGCTTCTCTGCAATTTAGAGTGGCAAATTATCAAGCTCTCATTGCTAAATACAATTATCTCAATCATAATAATTCACATCTTTTATTGAATATCTTAGTAAAAAAAGGGAGAATTTTAGGCAATTATTGTGGAGGGTCAGCTTATTACCAAAGCATCACTGCAAGCTTCATTGGATATGGCAGTTACAGTGTCCTGCTGTATGGCAACAGCACTAGTGATAAACTGGGCATAGTGGCTGCAATGTTCTGGAATCCTAAAAGAGGTCCAGAATACTGTATAGAATATCTCATTTGATGGGACAAAACTGCTTAGTGATTCCATGGACAAACCTCTCCACCTGCAGGAGGCAGGAAAGGATTTCTCCGTTGTATGTTAGTTTATCTCCTCCCTCTGAAGCATCAGGGATGGCCACGGCTGAAGATGGGATATTGGAAAGGGAGCGCCAAGACTCTGAGGTTGCACTGAGTATTCTCTCTCTCAGATGCATGCCTGGTGGGTTCTTGCTGACATGCCCAGGGTCTAATTGATTGCCATACGTGGAGTCGGGAAGGAATTTTCCTCCAGGTCAGATTTGCAGTGGCCGTGGGGGTTTTTCACCTTCCTCTGCATTGTGGTGTAATGGTAATTTGCTAGCATTAACTGGGTATATCTCACTTAATCATTTCCCTGCCACTGCAGGGGCCTCAGGCATTAGTGCGTCTTTGTGCATCCTCTTTTCTGCCTGTGGCACATAGTAGTTTAGTCTTCTTTGGGCAGTAATACTTTGGTCTAATTTCGGTCGTTAGGTTGTGGGCACTGGGTGGCGTTGGTGGCCTGTGATATATGGGAAGTCAGACTAGATAACCTGATGGGTCCCTTTGGCCTCAAACTATCACTGTGACACTCTTTAAAAGATCTGAGGGCAATGCTTCCTTCATTCAGGATTTATACTTCTGCTACCAAAAGAAAATACAGCAGGTCACAGATATACCAAAAATCTCATCTAGTTCAATTTCCAGCCTATCACAGGGCATCGTAGCCACCTAGAAAGAGATCTAAATTTCAGAAGAATGACCCGAGGAAAAGGTCTGCGTAGCTTGAAAGCTTGTCTCTCTCACCAGCAGAAATTGGTCCAATAAAAGATATTACCTCACCTCACATTGGTTGAGAGCTGTGAACCACTTCACTGTTTAAATTTACAGCTGCATTACCCTTCTACTTCACCATTTGGAGACCATCTTTCCATTTACAAAGACTCATGGGAAAGTTTTTACATCGGATAAAGGGGCATTAGAAGTAATAATCCATTCCTCCACCCCTCCCACTTTCCATGTCCCTTTTCAGGGACCCCTCTCACAAGAAGTTTTTTAAAAAAGGAGGTAGAATCTCTTCTACAACTGGAAGATATAGAACCAGTTCTGTTCCCCTATGTGGGAGGGTTTTTTTACTCAAAATGCTTCTTAGTGTCCAAGAAGGTAGGGTGGAGACCTATTTTGGACCTCAGAATACTGAACACCTTCATCCAGACACAGAGATGGTTACCTCAGCAGCAACAATAACAGTAGGTCCAAGTGACTGGTTTGCACACCTTGACCTCCAGAATGAATATTTTCTTATAGCAAAGTGATTGGCCATGATCACTTTCAGCATTGTGTACTTCCATTTGGCCTTTTGATTGCCCCCAGGGTTTTCATAGAAGTTCTATCACTAGTAGCAGCATACCTAAGATATTTAGGAGTTCAAGTTTCCCTTTACCTAGATGACTGGCTCCTCAAGGTTGATCTTATGACAAAGTACAGTCAGCAATAAAGAAGGCTATAACCGTATTCAAGACTCGAGGGTTAAAACTCAACAAAGAAAAGTCCACTTTGATACCCATTCAGCTCATTGAATTTATAAGAACCAACTTAGACTCCAAAACTGCCCAAGGTTAACTGCCGGAGGTTACTTATCAGGGGACAGGTTTGATACAAAGTCAAGCCTCATTTTCCAACTGCACTTGAGTCCACACAAAACAGCAAATACGTGTTGAGTCATTATGGCTACATGTACATTTGTAACCCCTCATGCCAGATTGCATCTTCAGTGCCTTAAAATATGGTTAAAGAGTGCTTGTATACCCAAAAATACAGTCAAAACAGGTCACTGTGAGTTCCTTAAAGGGTTCTTGACTTGCTCAGTTGGTGGGTGGATGGATCCAAACAAGGTGTGCGTTGAAGTACATTTTACTCTTTCCTACTCATCTTACCCATGCAGACTATAGTGACAAATGCCTTTGTAATAGTCTGGGGTGCTCATCTTTAGGATCACGTGATCAGAATCATGACAGATGACAAGGCGACCATAGTTTACATAAATCATCAATGAGGAATGAGAGCTTTCTCCCTATGTACAGAAGCAGGGAAGCTAGAGATTTGGTGCATAAGACATCAGATTACCATTTTGTCTGTATACTTACTGGATCTGCAGAACACTACAGCAGACAAAGTAGACATTTCCTATGGGATCACGAATAAGAGCTGAACCATTCAGTGTTTTACAGAATATTTGCTAGCTGTGTACTGTTTAAGGGGAAGTCTAGGTCACATCTTTCTAGAGGATGAATTCCTCATAACATGGTCAGGGAATTTGGCTTATGCCTACCCTCCCACATTGTGTTGCTTTTGAAGGTGCTGAAAAAGATAAAGCAAGACAAGGTGAGAGTCATTCTTACAGCATCAGCATGTGCAAGACAGATAAAGTTACCAGACCTTATTAATGTCTCAACCTAATTTATCTCTACCATCACTTCATTTGACATTGATGCCCAAATTGGTGACTCAGGACTCTCCATTCCAGTCTTAGTCTGATCCATCTCAAGATATGTTTGCTAAGCCTAGAGATGAATTCTACTGCAGAAGTGCAAAACATTGGTGAACAGCAGAAAACCTTCCACAAGAGAAATGGAAGAAGTTTCAGTCTCGGTGTACACAATGTGGCTTTTCTCCTTCCTGAATTACCACATTTATTATGTTATCTTTTGGGCTGTCATAAATATAAAGGAAAGGGTAACCATCTTTCTGTATACAGTGCTATAAAATCCCTCTTGGCCAAAGGCAAAACCCTTTCACCTGTAAAGGGTTAAGAAGCTAAGATAACCTCGCTGGTACCTGACCCAAAATGACCAATGAGGGGACAAGGTACTTTCAAATCTGGAGGGGGGGAACAAAGGGTTTGTCTGTCTGTGTGATGCTTTTTCCGGGAACAGATCAGGAATGCAGCCTCACAACTCTGGTTAAGTTAGTAAGTAGTCTAGCTAGAAATGCGTTAGATTTCCTTTTGTTTAATGGCTGGTAAAATAAGCTGTGCTGGATGGAATGTATATTCCTGTTTTTGTGTCTTTTTGTAACTTAAGGTTTTGCCTAGAGGGATTCTCTTTGATTTGAATCTGATTACCCTGTAAGGTATTTACCATCCTGATTTTACAGAGGTGATGCTTTTACCTTTTCTTTAATTAAAATTCTTCTTTTAAGAACTTGATTGATTTTTCACTGTTCTTAAGATCCAAGGGTTTGGGTCCGTGTTCACCTGTACAAATTGGTGAGGATTTTTATCAAGCCTTCCCCAGAAAAGGGGGTGTAGGGCTTGGGGGGATATTTTGGGGGAAGACGTCTCCAGGTGGGCTCTTTCCCTGTTCTTTGTTTAGAATGCTTGGTGGTGGCAGCATACAGTTCAAGGACAAGACAAAGTTTGTACCTTGGGGAAGTTTTAACCTAAGCTGGTAAGAATAAGCCTAGAGGGTCTTTCATGGATGTCCCCACATCTGTACCCTAGAGTTCAGAGTGGGGAAGGAACCTTGACATGGGCTTAAAGATCTTTGGTTTGTCCTTGAGTCCAGTGATCACCTAGTCAGATTTTCTGTATAACACGGGCAGTAGAACATCCCCAAAATAATTCCTTGAGCATATCTTTTAGAAAAAAACAATTTTGATTTAAAAATTGTCAATGATCGAGAATCCACCATGATCCTTGATAAATTGTTTCAATGGTTAAGTACTCTCACTGTTCAAAATGTACATGTTATTTCCAGTCTCAGATTGTCTAATTTCAACTTTCAGCCATTGGATCATGTTATACTGTTCTCTGCTAGGTAGAAGAGCCTATTATTAAATATTTGTTCCCATGTAGATATATATGCACTCTATTCTAGTCATCCCTTAACCTTCTCTTTGTTATGCTAAATCAGGGGTTCTCAACCTATTTATCATTGTGGGCTGCATGTGTGGCCCACAAAGTGTTACCTGTGCCACAGTTTGAGAACCATGGTGCACCCCATCTAGCTCCCCCCACAAACCCCTATGCTCAGTGCCCTCTGCCCAGACACCCCTCCACAGAGTGGGAGCAGGAGTAGAGAGCTGGGTGTGGGGCAGGGACCCCAACCCCAGACCCTGCTCTGCGGGAACCCTCGCTGTGCAGCCAGGAGCCCAGAGCCCACCATGTGGCAGGGCAGCCAGCTGCCCGGACCCCAAGTCCCACCACCCAGCAGGGCCGCCGGGAGCCCGAAGCTCGCCACGCAGCAGGGCAGTCAGCATCCTGGAGCCCATGGTCTTTAGCACACAGCTGAGCTGGGCCGCAGCTGTGTGGTAATTGGGCCTCATGTGGCCCTTAGGCTAAGAACCTTGTAGTCATTGAGGAGTCAAGCCAAGGGTCCAACCAAAGTCTGAGTGAGGTGTCAAGCCAAAGGTCGAAGCTGGAGTCAGAGTGAGGAGTCGAGCCGGAGATAGAGTCAAGGGTAGGACAGAGGAGCAGGGACCTAGAGCGAGGAAGGAACACAGGAACTTGGGGTATTGGAGGATCCGGGATAAGGAGGGCAGGAACCCAGACCAGGTTGAAAGGCAGGGCTCAGGAGTCAGCTGAGTAGGCAGGGTCCAAAGTGGCAGCCAGCAAGGGATTCACCTACTTCCTCAAACAACTTCCTGTGCCGCCTCCTGGCTTAAGTGGTGCGTCTGAGCCAATTGGTGGAGCTGGATGTTTTCCCAATCAGGAGTTTTGTGGGTGGAGCCCTTGCTGAGCACTGGATGGTGGCTGTGGTCTGAGCACTACCTGGGGACCTATGGGTCTGGGTTCAAGATCCATGATTTCCTCACAAAGTACTCTCTACTACCTCTAAGGGCTAGCAGAACAAAACTAAGAACTGTTTAATAAATAATAACTGTGAAGAAGCTTTGGACAGAGAGGATTCCGACTCAGACCATGCAGCAATGAAAAGGAACTGGAGAAGTGGTAGGTCTGCACCTCCCATTATACCATGGTACTGAGCAAGAGGAGTTCCAGGGCACAGGAATAGACTTAAAAGATTTTCCTGTTTTAGGCGCATTGTGTGCATGCATACCTATGTGTGGAATACACATAGGCACCAGTCCTCAAAGAAGAATCGGCACTTCAGTTGATTTTACTATTTAGGAAAATGGAGGATGAATATGTACAAGTTTGAATAATGTGCTGAGATTGAAAGGAAACTTTTCCTGATAGTCATCCTCCATTTTCCACTTTGCCATTAAATTATTCTTTAGGATATTTGCTATAAAATAAAACAAGTGTGTGTGTGTGTGTGTGTGTGTGTGTGTGTGTGTGTGTGTAATTAATTAATTCTTACTTTTACTCTCTCTCTTCCCAACAACCTTTGTATGCTGCTTTGTCTGTTTAGGCCCCAATCCTGCAAACACTTACACACATACTTAACTGTAAGCAGGTGAATAGGGGCTACTCACCTTCTTCCAGTTAAGATCATGCATAAGTTTGAACTAGTTTATGATCCTGCAACAAATTTTTAATCCATGTGATCTCATATCCCATGGCATTTAAATTAATGTTCTAAGTAGGATTTTGTGTGGTACTATAGTAATTTCTTTAGCATTCTTTATAATTATGTTATGCATGATGGATAGTTGTGGATTTTATGTAATTACACTGGAATTTAGCATGGACTAGTTCTGCAGAAGCTGTATCCTCTCTATCTAGACAATTTCAGTTCAAAAACAGGAAAATTATTACAAACCAGGTCCTCTGGTCTAGCCAAATTACTCTCAGCATAGGACCCAAGGTGGAGAAAGAAAAGGTGACTATCCTGATTGTAGCCAGGGCCAGTTCTGCCCCAACATAAGGTAGAGCAGTCTCTACCTTGTTCCGACTTTTAGGCTTCTCTAATCTCGCCCACAGCAATGGCCTCCAAGGAGCTGTTCTGCTGGCTGGAGATTACTGGAGTGCAAAGCACTTCTAATCCCGGTACATGCCTCATGAGATGGGGAAGGATGAGCTGGTGCAGAGCTGGCTATGTCACTTCTACAAGAGACAGGGGAACCTCCAGCCCTGTCAGAGATTGACCCAAAGGGACCTGACCGGGGCCAAGGATCTGGCCATACATTTTCAATTCATAGCCAAAAGAAAGTATAAATTCCCATTTAAAGCAGCATTGGGAAGTAGGAACATTTCCAAATACATCAGACTGCAAATCAAACTATTTTACTTTGTGTAAATATTGTATTCTGTTTTGTTTTCAGTTTTTCCACAATGATATTATCCTTGTGCATTTTACTGCAGCCATTTCCATTACAAGCATTTCAGCTATATTACAGTCAATTAACATTTAATTTACAGTCTAAATCACAAGCATAACACCACAATACTATCGGCTTTATTTGTCTCCACCCTGAAGCTATTGTATGAATCTGTTGTTAAAAAAAAAACACAGTAATTGTAGTAGTCGGAGATACCATTAACCTGCCTCATTCTGGATTTTTGGTCAAAATTCAGGAATGGAAGAGATGGGGAGTCAGAAGCAGTTGGAAGGGAAATAAGGATAGGCTATTTACTGTGTACGGTATTTGGAGTTTTTCAAGATTTTTTTTTTCCTTTGGGTGCTCCGCCATAGGTGTGCATGTGCCTCAGATTGAGAGATTTTTGGTAGCAGTCTGTTCCATCCACACATGCATCATAACTATCCTTGTGCTCTGTACTAAGGGTACATAGGGCCGTGCTGGACCAACTGCCACTCTAGTTAGTCCTTAATGCAGAATCCAACCACACCAAGTTTTCCAAAAGGGACAAAATATCTTGAAGAATTCCAGCTACTGTCCGAAGTAAGTAATTTCTCCTTCTCCTTCAAGTAAATCTCCTTTAGGGTGCTTTCATCTCTGTGACTCCCAGGTACAATCCCATCTAAGGAGGTGGGTACTCTGGAGGTCCATCTAACACTGGTGAAGAACAGCTCCCTTGAAAACATCTGCTGAAGTACTGTGCACTGTTGCATAGTGTTTAGAAAAGGTGTGAACAGACACCCAAGTGGCAACTTTACATATGTCCACAATAGGAATATTTTTCAACCAGAACCTGATTGTTACTTAGTGAAATGGGCCATAACAACTGAAGGGCACTGAAGATTAGAACTTTAATAACAAGTAAAAAAAAAATGAGACCCTCTTTGAAAATCTTTTGGTGGAGATAGGAGTTCCCCTCATCTGAGCTTTAAAGGAGATAAAAAGTCTAGGAAAAGGTCTAAAAGATTTTGTGCCTTCCAAGTGAAAGGCTAATGTCCTTCCATCATCCAGAGATTGTAAACTGATATCTACCCTAGAAGTAGGGTAAAACACTGGTAACTGTAACTGTCTCTGGCTTTGACCCTTGCCTTGACTCCTCACCCTGTCTCTAGGTCCAGCCCCCAGCTCTGGATCCTGGCCCCTGATTCCGACCACTAGGCCTGACTGGCCATGCCTCAGTCCTTACATAGTTTTTCCCACCTCAGAACCTTCCCTGTTCTCTCCCCTTGGGAGAAGGCCTATGCCCAGAGATCAGGGGTTTAAAAACAGTGTTTCCTGCCCTGCTCCTTCTCAGTCAGTGATAATCCTGGGCACAGCCTTTCCTGCCTTGGAGAAGCTTATATGTCCACCAACTGCAACATCTACTGCTCCTTTCCTCCCCAATCCTGAGAGGGACAGGAGCTTCAATTGAGGAAGTATCTCATGGAGAAAGCCATGAAATCCCAGTAGGATCCGGGCTGGGAGGACTTAGTGCAGCACCTCTATGAGCATGAGCTCCAGAACAGAGGTCAAATCTACTAAGTCAAAGGACCCATTATCTTGGGCCTTTCATGAGAGAAGGGATACACTTAAAATACAGTACCAGGTACGCTTCCAAATCTGTTTCCAAAAGAAGGGATCCCTCCTTGACTCCTTCCAAATCAGATTAAACCTTGTGCTCGAATCCTAAAGATTTATGCCTTTCTAAATCTCCCAACCACAAGGGTAAAGCATGCAGAAGCAAGGATCCACTGGTACTGACTCTGGTTCTGACTACTAAGCCGAAAGATCACCATCTGCTGGCACTGACCATCAGCTCCAGGCAGGAATCTTCTCCGATGGTACTGACTCAACTCCATAAGGATCTGCCAACAGCTAAGCCTGTGGTAGTGCTGGATCTGCCCATACCAAGTACTGGGACACCTTGTATTCTTGGATTAATTGAAACTTCTACCTTACTGGATGGTATCTTCACTTTCCCTACCCTCAATTTCCTCTTCTCCCAAATCCAGTTCTTCTAAGGATGGTTTTGACACCAGAAGAGGAACCCCCCTTGAGGAGAAGGAGCTACTCCCCTACTCTGTCCACAGGCTGGAGTCTACATCTCCCAGTATCACTGTTATCCCTGGATTCAACCTTCTCTTCAGTCAAATCTGATATTCAAGATGAGCAATCACCTCCACAGAGGGAGATTAGCCCTGACAGAACCTCTAGACTGTCTTGGACCCTCCCACCACCCAGACACTATTACCCTTTGAGGGACCGATAGTACCCCGTGGAGTCCTCCCCAACTAGCTTTCAAACCATCATACTGGCCCTACTGAGGCCCATGGGATCCCTATGCATGGCACCCTTGATTCATGCAAGAGTGTCACTGACTCTCTTCCCCTAGACAACACCAACCAGCTCCACTAGTGTATGCAGAAGAGGAAGATATTCAGCTGGAATCCCTGGTAGCAGCAGTACCAATAAGTATATCATCTTTCTTATCTGATGAGGTTAGTGTCCTATCTTTGTCATCCCTGACTGATGACAACAGGCAATACCACAAACTCTTGCAGAGGATAGTGGCTGACTTCCAGATCCCACTTCAGCATAAGCTCCTGGGCATCCTGCAGCCTACTCGTCTCAATCAAGTGGCTCTCCCTCTAAATGAGGCCATCGTGGAACCTACCAGGGTGATGTAGCACACACCTGCATCTTGCACTGCTACACGTAAAGGGGCTGAAAGTTGTTTTGTACCTACCAAAAGCAGAGGAATTTTTGTTCACCCACTCGCCCCCAACTACCTACTTGTCCAAGCAGCCATAGAAAGGTCTGGGCAGCAACATCTCAAGACTACCCTTGCAGACAAGGGTGCTTAATGTGTTGACCTTCTAGGGAAGTAGGTATTCTCACTAACCAGCCTCCAGTTTAGAATTGCTAAGTACCAGGCTCTGTTAGTGAAGTATGATTTTACGAAGTACTCCAAGTTCCTGAAGTTTAAGGAGAAACTCAGTGACACAGTCCAATTTCAAACCCACATTGATGAGGGTAAACTGGTAGCAAAGACATAGTGGACATGGCTAATACCACATCTAAAGCCATAGCAACTGTAAAAGTTATGCGGTGTGAATTGTGGCTTCACACTTTGGGACTCTCAAGGGAGGTTAGAATACCATCAAGGATCTTTCCTTCAAGTCTAATCTTTTTAATGAGAACATAGATGAGTCCTTACGCCCGTTAAAGGACTCCAGGACAATCCTCCACTGCAATGGCATTTATATCCCAGCCCATAAGAGGAAATACCCAATTCCTCTCCCACTATCTTTCTACCACCTTCTCCATACAGGCTGTGCGGCAAGTGCCAGAAGGTCCAAGGACCAAAATATGTTGCCTCATCCACCTCGATATCAGCTACACAATCTCATTCACCAGCAAAGGGTTAATTTTCCTGGGACATTCAAGAGTTGCAAACCATCAGACACCATCCCCTGCTGCTTCCTAAACTTTTAGTGGCTGCCTAGCATACTTCGCCAACAACTGGAGGGCCACAACAATGGACACATGGGTACTAAATATGCACTCTGGCTACATCTAGTTTCTTTTCCAATCCCTCTTCAGAGACCACTCTCACAAGGAAATCCTCCATCAGGAGGCAGACTCTCTCCTCACAAGGGGCTATAGCAGGGGTAGGCAAACTTTTTGGCAAGGGCCACATTGAGGTTGCAAAACTGTATGGAGGGCCGGGTAGGGAAGGCTGTGCCTCCCCAAACAGCCTGGCCCCACCCCCTATCTGTCCCCTCCTACTTCCCGCCCTGTGACTGCCCCCCTCAGAACCTCTGACCCATCCAACCCCCCTGCCCCTTGTCTCCTAATTGCGCCCTCCCAGAACTCCCAGCCTCTAACTGCCCCCCAGGACCCCACCCCCTACTCCCTGTCCCCTATCCACAGCCCTGCTCCTGACAGGCCCCCCGGAACTCCCACGCCTATCCAACCCCCTGCTCCCTGTCCCCTATTCACACCCCTGCCCCCTGCCCGGCCCCCCAGAACCACTGGCCACATGTTTGTGAAGGTCACTTTCCTTGTTGCTTTCATGTCAGCCAGAAGGTAAGCTGGGGTCACTCATGGCCCACCCCCCATACAGTACTTTTGATAAAGAGAAGGCATCTCTTCATCTCCACCTGAAATTTATTTGTAAATTAATTTCCAAGTTCCACATCAATCAATTTACGTGGCAGTTTTCTTTCCAAAACCTCATGCCTTTAGCAAGGAGAGGAGGCTTCACCTCTCTGTCAGATGAGCTTTGGCATTCTGTCTGCAAGGAATGAAACCAATTAGGAAAACCACTTAGATTATTTGTTGCTATAGCAGAATAAACACAGGGTTAAGCAATATTTACTCAGAGACTCTAAGTGGATTTCTGGCTGTCCCCTCTTTGCTATCAGTTAGCACAGTTCCCTTCCTTGAATGGGATGAGGGCCCATTTCACTAGATCATAGATTACTTCGGTAGCATGTTTTAGAGAACTGCCTATGCTGAACATTTATAAGGCAGCAATCTGGAGTTGCATCCACACCTTGACAAAGCATTAAGCTTTAGTCCAAGCCTCTTCTGCTGATTTCAGTCTTTGGAACAGCAATATTACAGAATCTATACCTTCTGCATCTTTGCAACTCCTTCTTACTTGACTAATGCTTACCAGTCACTCATGTATGGAATGCATGTAGGGACCAGCACTCAAAGAAGGAATGGAAGCTACTTACCTGTAACTGGAGGTTCTTTGAGATGTATGGCCCCTATATGTATTCCACGACCTGCCCTCGTTCCATTCTGCTTTGGATCATGGCTGGATTTGTAGTAGAGAAGGAACTGGAGAGGTGGTCAGTCTGCACTTCCTCTTCCACTTTGGGTACTGAGCACAAGAATCTCCAGAATGCAAGGGTTGACCAATAGACTCTGCTCACAAGATTTTCCAGTCTCAGGTGCACTGTGCTCATGAGTACCTGCATGTGGAATACAGATAGGGACCACATAAATCAAAAAACTTCCACTTTCAGTTAAGTAACCTCCATATCTTCTTTCAAGATGTATGGTGGAAACCCAGTTGCTTTGTATATTTGAATCTAGAATAAATAAATTACTAGAAGTTAGAATGTAGGAAACAATAATGCACTATTAAGGAGGGGAATTAGATGACTCCACAGCTTTTCTTTATCTTTAATTTCTGTGATGCAATAACTCCTTCTGCCAACTGCATTATCCTTCCATATTCCAGTGCTAACCATGCTCCAAACCTCCTCCAAAGCTATAAAATTTGTCGTGTTATGTTGCCTTTGTTTTGTGAATCTGAACATCAGCATTCTGAGGGTGTTGCCAGTGTTCTCAGCAGGTATTGTTGATCGGGAAGGTAGCTCACTAAAGGGTGTAAGATATTCCTCATTGCTTAAAAATATTTGTGTAGTTTGTTTTCAAAGGAAAAAGAGAGATGAAACAGCAGAGACACAAGTTTAAGGTGACCAAGGACTTTCCCCTGAACCCAGAAATTTCTACAGCAGTCCTGGGTGTTCATGTATTTACCATGTGTCCCTCTTTCAGGCTGTGTTCGACATTCCCCTTGCTGCTCAGTGAATACCACAAAGTTTCCAGGAAAAACATGTTGGAACCTGAGGAAAACATGCTACAAAATTGTTGAACACAACTCTTTCGAAAGTTTTATCATATTCATGATTCTGCTAAGCAGTGGAAGCCTGGTAAATTTAATTTAATCTCATATCAGGTTGAATTATAAATGTCTTTTTAGCATAGGAAAGAGGGTGTATTTTCAAAGCTGATGGTGGGAGAAGAATAAAACTGGCCTAGCAAAGGGCTAACTTATTTTTTATAGTAATTGGAAAATACGGTAAATCGAATGACAGAAAGAGCAACTCTAACAAACTGCGATGATTGACATTCTGGTTATATATTGGTTTTTCTGAAGCTTTGTCTGGCAGTTATTTCACACACAGAGACTATCATTTTTATGTTAAGATCAAAGAGTCTTTCCTGGTGCTAATTCTCTTGGAACATGAAGCTGAATCTACTTTTGAACTAGATTTTTGTATGCATCTGAAAAAATACTCCCCTAAAAATTACTGAAAATAAAACTCTTCAGGAAAGAAATGTAGTGTGTCTGTGTGTAAAAGTTACAAGTCAGTAAGTTAGTGTGAATTAAATAAGTCTAAAGGGAGTTAAGTTTATGTAACTTACATATTAAGGGGCCGGATGATTTAATTAACTTTGTCTCCCTCTTGACTTACACTTTCTTAAACTTGGGATATCCTGCACCTTTAAAAGGTTTGGTCACTCTGCACTCAGTTGCATAGCCTCACTTTTGTGTTAGATTCTGTTTTGCTGCCAGAACAATAAAGCGGACAGCTGTACTTAAATCAGCAATCCCTAAGTCTATCTTCTTGTCTGCTGGTTCCAAATATAACATTGGTGACAAGGAGCTTCTATCCCATGGGTGTCCAGTGCGCTCACTGCCTGCCCAAGAAGGAGAAAAAGTAACAAAATAATTAAAAAAGGAAAAAAGTTCGTTTAGAGGCACAAGGTAGCAAAATGAAGCTTTTGTCCCAAGAAAAACAGTGTTGACCGGCCAGAAAAACAGGGAAAGTACGCAAATAGGGCAGAACAAAGTAGGGGGCAGTTGCAGTTGCTGCTGATTGACCAGACACAGAGCAGTGAGGATGAAGCAGCCATCTTGGATGACCTCATGCAAGAAAACGGAAAGAGACAGCTTTAGCCTGCAGCCCACAGAGGGAGCCCAAGTACCGTCGAAGGAGTGATTCTGCTATGTCCGCATACAGCCAGCAAAGGGAGATCAAGAACAGACCGTGTATGGTTTAAAAAAAAAATCAGTGGAAAAGCAAATATCCAGGAGGGTGTGTAGATCAACAGGATAGAAGTAAAATGGCAACTCTTCTGGGCAATGTTAGTGAATTTGAAGAGAATCGTGAATCATGATTGTGTACTTCAAACATTTTGAGCAATTTATGACCTGCAATTCCATTCCAGATGTACAATGAGTTTCAACCTTGCTGACAGGGATGGGTCCAAAGGCATACAGACTGCTGCATGATCTACTGTATCAAGCTATGCCTGGAACTGCCACATATGCTGCAGTTACTGCAGCAATGCAGGGATATTTCTCTCCTATCCATCAATAATAGCAGAATGATAGCGGGTCCATCAGAGGCATCAGGAAAGGGGAGAGTCAGTGACAAAGTTTGTTGCTTCTGTAAAGACAGTGCTCAGAGCATTGTCAGTGTGGACAAACATTAAGTGATGCTTTGTGTGACCAGTTTGTCTCTGGTTTACACAAAGACTAAATCCAGAAGAAGTTACTGACTATATCAGTGTTACATTCAAGAAGGCTATTGAGATAGCTATTACCATGGAAACCACAGAGGATTCTCTGGAATTTAGTATGGACCAAGAAGTACGTCTCCTGAATTGGTGAGACAGAGGACCATGAGAACGTGAGTCATTCCCATGTGGCCACTGTGCACAAACTGCACATGCTAAAAAGGATTGCTGGGCATATCTGGTAATTTGGAGAAAGTGCCAGGAGAAAGGAAACATTGTGGTTACCGGTTGCACTGTTCAGCGTCCAACCAGACAGAGTAACTATCCATCCAAGAGCACGTTTGAAGACTGAACCTAAGAAAGTATAGAAGTTGGGAATTCATAATGTGGAAAAAGTCAAGAGCTCTAGCAGATCTTGGGAGACAGGCCAGTCCTTGCTTACAGACAGCCCCCCAATCTGAAGCAAATACTCACCAGCAACCACACACCACACAACAGAACCACCAACCCAGGAACCTATCCTTGCAACAAAGCCCATTGCCAACTCTGTCCACATATCTATTCAGGGGACACCATCATAGGGCCTAATCACATCAGCCACACTATCAGAGGCTCGTTCACCTGCACATCTACCAATGTGATATATGCCATCATGTGCCAGCAATGCCCCTCTGCCATGTACATTGGCCAAACTGGACAGTCTCTACGTAAAAGAATGAATGGACACAAATCAGACGTCAAGAATTATAACGTTCAAAAACCAGTTGGAGAACACTTCAATCTCTCTGGTCACTCGATCACAGACCTAAGAGTGGCTATACTTCAACAAAAAAGCTTCAAAAACAGACTCCAACGAGAGACTGCTGAATTGGAATTAATTTGCAAACTGGATACAATTAATTTAGGCTTGAATAGAGACTGGGAATGGATGAGTCATTACACAAAGTAAAACTCTTTCCCCATGGTATTTCTCCCTCCCACCCCACCCCCCACTGTTCCTCTGATATTCTTGTTAACTGCTGGAATTAGCCTACCTTGCTTGTCACCATGAAAGGTTTTCCTCCTTTCCCCCCCCTGCTGCTGGTGATGGCTTATCTTAAGTGATCACTCTCCTTACAGTGTGTATGATAAACCCATTGTTTCATGTTCTCTGTGTGTGTGTATATAAATCTCTCCTCTGTTTTTTCCACCAAATGCATCCGATGAAGTGATCTGTAGCTCACGAAAGCTTATGCTCTAATAAATTTGTTAGTCTCTAAGGTGCCACAAGTACTCCTTTTCTTTATCCTGACATAGTGAACATTGGAGTCGTGTTACACACAGTGAGTGGGCTACCCATGTATCAGTGATCAAGAATGATGGTTCCATTTGAATTTGCAGAGATTTCAAAGTGACAGTGAATCCAGTTTTATGTGCAGACCAGTATCTACTTCCTCGTACCAAAGATTTGTTTGCTACTCTTAGTGGAAGACAGTGTTTCAGCGAATTGGATTTGTTTAATGCATACCTACAAATAGATTCATAGATGGATAGACTTTAAGGTCAGAAGGGACTGTCGTGATCATCTAGTCTGACCTCCTGCCCATTGCAAGCCACAGACCCTAACCCACCCACTCCTGTAATAGACCCCAACCTGTGACTGAAGTCCTCAAATTATGGTTTAAAAAATTCAAGTTACAGAGAATCCACCATTTACACTAGTTTAAACCTGCACTTGACCTCTGCCCTATGCCTCAGAGGAAGGCAAAAAATACCCAGTCTTTAACAATCTGACCTAGGGGAAAATTCCTTCCCAACCCCTAATATAGCAATCAGTTAGACCCTGAGCATGTGGGAAAGACCCACCAGGCATATACCTGGGAAAGAATTCTCTGTAGTAACTAAGAGCCCTCCCCATCTAGTGCCCCATCTCTGGCAATTGGGGATTTTTGCCACATGCCATTGTAGACAATCCCATCATACCATCCCCTCCCTAAATTTATCAAGCTTAATATTGAAACCCGTTAGATTTTTTTGCCTCCAATGCTCCCCTTGGAAGGCTGTTCTAACTATCAGAGGAGTGAAGTTCTGGAACAGCCTTCCAAGGGGGGCAGTGGGGGAAAAAGACATATCTGGCTTCAAGACTAAGATTGATAAATTTATGGAGGGGATGGTATGATAGGATAGCCTAATTTTAGCTATTAATTGATCTTTGTCTATTAGTGGTAAATATGCCCAATGGCCTGTGATGGGATGTTAGATGGAGTGGGATCTGAGTTACTACAGAGAATTCTTTCCTGGGTGTCTGGCTGGTGAGTCTTGCCCACATGCTCAGGGTTTAGCTGATCACCATATTTGGGGTTGGGAAAGAGTTTTCCTCCAGGGCAGATTGGCAGAGGCCCTGGGGGTTTTTCGGCTTTCTCTGCAGCATGGGGCCTGGGTCACTGCACCTTGAAGTCTTTAAACCATGATTTGAGGACGTCAGTAGCTCAGACGTAGATTAGGGGTTTGTTACAGGAGTGGGTGGGTGAGATTCTGTGGCCTGCGTTGTGCAGGAGGTCAGACTAGACGATCATAATGGTCCCTTCTAAGCTTAAAGTCTATGATTTTATGAACTTCACTGCTCTAATGGTTAGAAACCTTCATCTAATTTCAAGCCTAAACTTGTTGGTGGCCAGTTTGTATCCATTTGTTTTTGTGTCCACATTGGTGCTTAACTTAAATAACTCCTCTCCATCTCTGATATGTATTTATAGAAAGCAATCATATCTCCCCTCAAGCCAAGCTCTTTGAGTGTCCTCTCATAAGGTAGGTTTTCCATTCCTTGGATCATCCTAGTAGCTCTTTTCTGCACTTGTTCCAGTTTCAATTAATCTTTCTTAAACATGGGAGAGCAGAATTGCACACAGTATTCCAGATGTGGTCTCACCAGTGCCTTCTATAACGGTACTAAACACTTCCCTGCCTCTACTGGAAATACCTTGCCTAATGTATCCTAGGACTGCATTAGCCTTTTTCACGGCCACATCACATTGACAGCTTATAGTCATACTGTGATCAACCAATACACCCAGTCTTTCTCCTCCTCTATCACTTCCAACTGATAAGGCCCAAATGTAGAATGATACGGCATCTAACAAATATCTCACAATCAACATGGAAGAAAAAGCTTATTTTGCTACCGGTTGCCTTTTAGTACCACATTGGCATCTTTCCTGTTCTAGAAGGCCATGGATGAGATCCTGAAGGGACTGAATGGAAATCAGTGCTATCTGACAATATCCTTGATACAGGAAAGGATCAGCAGAGCAGGATCATCTTCAAAATTTGGATGCTATGTTGCAACATTTGGAAGACAATGGACTGAGAGTATGTCAAGACAAATATGATCTTTTTTTCAATCCTTCAGTTGAATACCTTAGGCATGTAATTGATGTGATGGGCTTAAGGAAATTGCCAGAGAAAGAGAAGACAATTTCTTCAAGCACTATAGCCAGAGAACATGTCACAGTTGCATTCATTCTTAGGACTACTTAATTACTAGGGTAAATTTCTGCCTAAACTGGTGACAGTATTTGCATCTTTGCATGAACTGTTACAAACAAACAACAAATGGAACTGGACTAAAGAATGTGTGTGTGCATTTAAGGAGGCAAAGAAACTGTTGGGATCAGCCAAAGTTTTCACTTTGATGCCTCCTTACCATTGCAATTGCTTTGTTACGTTTCACCATATGGAGTGAATGATGTTCTTTCCCACATTTTTGCTGATAACAGAGAGAAACCAATTGCCCTTGTTTCACAAATGCTCACCACCCCTGAGAAGAACTATATACAAATAGAGCAAGACGCTCTCAGCATTATCGTCAGAATTTGGATGTTCCGTACCTGTCCTTATGGTAGACATTTTATCTTGCTAACGGATCACCACCCATTAATTTCAATTTTTGGACCGAAATGTGGTCCATCATTAGCTGCTGTTCATCTGCAACAATGGGTGTTACTACTTTCAGCTGATTTCTATACTATTCAATTATATAAAGGGACTCAACATGGCAATGATAATGGGCTATCATATCTGTCATGCCCAAGCTCCCGTCAATCCAAAGAAACTTCAGACAAAGTGTTTTATCTCAATTTGGTAGATAGATTGCCTGTCACTAGCACAAAGAAACTGTTAAGGATGATGTGCTTTCTCTTGTGAAGAGAATGATACTACAAAGTACGGTGTTGGATCTTATGAATCCCCAGTTTACACAATTTGGGTCGCGTCAGCCTGAATTATCTGTGAATCAAGGTTGCATCTTATGGGGAATCTGAGTTATCCTTCCAAAATCAGTTCAGTCTCAAGTTTTGGAAGCTCTTCACGATGGTCATATTGGCATTGTATGGCTGAAGGCTATAGTCCGGAGTTCTGTCTGGTGGCCAGGGATAGATGAAGACGCTGAGAGGAAGGTGAAGTGCTGTACTACATGTCAGCAAATTCAGCATAATCCTGGCCTAGCATACTTACACCCTTGGTTCTGGCCTCAGATTCCTTGGAGGACACATGCTCATGTGGACTTTGCTGGACCATTAGAACATTATATATATATATTTGGTCATAGTTGACACACATTTGAAATGACCAGTTTTCAGAATTACTTCTAACTTTCAAGACCGTTGGACATCTTCATGCCTTGTTTAGTCAGTTTGGTCTACTGTTACAGTTGATGAGTGACAAAGTCTCAATTCTATTCAGAAGAATTTCAGAGGTTCCTAACATCAAATGGAATTCAGCACATATGTTCTGCTCCATACCACCTTGCTAAAAATGGATTAGTGGAACACTTTGTACAGACACTTAAGCATGCCTTAAGAGCTAACAAGTTTATTTTGAATTATCAGCAGAAATTGGACAATTTCTTGTTTGTCTGCAAGAGCACACCATGTGCTACTACCTTGCAGTCAACTGCAACTGTTTTTTTTTTTGAAGCAATCATTGGGTATCTTTTGGAACCTGCTATGTCCTGATGTTGTCTTATGTGTAGCCAAATCCCATGCAAAGTGATTGACAATGTGAGGTTCGTCATTGTTGTTTTCAAATAGGAGATGTAATGTGGACTCGCAACTACAGTTGAGTGAAATGGGTACTTGGGGAACTTGTGAAATGCATGAGACCTTTTTCATTCCTGATTAAACTATGTGATGGTACTTTGTGGAAACAACATATAGACCAGCTGCAACCTCAACAAGTACCAGAATCCATGACTATTTCAGCAGGACTCTCTTCTCCTCTGATCAAACCTCCTTCCATTCAATTCTTAATTTTCATGGCTTGTTGGAACAAATTTTGGTACCAGATGCAGTTGATTCTTTACCACAGATTATTCCTGTTGTACCAGATATTGCTTCTCGACCATAACCATGTTATCCCAAGAGAGTGCAAAAACCAGAGCTTGCGCCTGAATTTATACATTGTTTAGCTAAAGTTGCTATTCCAGGGTAGAATAATCCCTTGCAATTTAAGAGTCTGCAGTAGTCCACCCACAACTTTGTTAGGTTATATAGTGTTTTATGTAATCCACATAAATGATGATGTATATATGTTTGGAAAGTATTTTAATGTAGGGTGGAGAAATTAGATATTCTGCACCTTTAAATAGTTTGGACTCTCAGCACTCAGTTGCAGAGCCTCACTTTCATGTTAGTTTCTGTTTTGTTAGCAGAACAATAAAGCCACTACAGCAGACAGCTGTGTTTGTCAGCACCCCCTGTGTCCATCCCCTTCTCTGCTGGGTCCAAATATAACAAGGCTCACCTCTGAATGTTGCTGTTTGTTTCATAGATTGTAACCAGGAAATATATAGGCCCATATGATACTTTGTGATAGTTGTCCAGGTCTGTTTTTTACTGAGCCTATACCTATTTACACTTGTATCAGGATTCTCACCCATGTTTCTGCCAAAAATAGATTGTTGTGCCACAAAATACAAATTTAATAAAAAGAATAGGAGTACTTGTGGCACCTTAGAAACTAACAAAGGTGGCACAAGTCCTCCTGTTCTTTTTGCGGATACAGACTAACACGGCTGATACTCTGAAACCTGAAATTTAATATCGAAGTTCAACTGTATAATGGAGCAAGGACTCACATTTTCTTTAATGTATGGTAATATTTTTTTAGCCCCTCCACAATGTCTAATGTCCATTTCATCAGGATTACCTTCACAGTGGCTACCTGTGTGGAAAGTTAAACTCTTGGGTACCTGTTTGCAGGATGAGGGTTCAGGTTTCATGTGGTTTGGGGTTTCATAATGAAAGGTGCACATATCTCTAATCTCAGTACAACATTACAATTTTCCATTGAAATTCTGTAGAGTGGGTTTATATCTAAGCATTATTATTTCAGGCATTTGAAGATGTACATCTTGAGAAAAGAAAAAACATTAAAATTATGTTGGAATTTTTTGATAAAATCTTCACTTACATCTTTGTCCTGGAGATATTTCTGAAATGGGTGGCTTATGGCTTCAAGAAATACTTCACCAATGCCTGGTGTTGGCTTGACTTCCTAATTGTAGGTGTAAGTATTGCATTTGATCAGTTCTGTGGACTGGATTATGTAGTATAGAACAACAAAATGTTTGCTGCTTTTTTTTTTTGTGGATATCCCAAATTGAGGCACCTTCATTTGAAGGGGAACTGATTTTTAGAAAGTACCGAGCACCCACCCTTTGAAAAACAAGACCTTTCAAAGTGTCTCAATTTGGACAACAAAAATAGTAATTTTGTTAAAATTTTGGCCTCAAAATTCTTACAGCTTTAATAATCTAAGTTAGCATTAGCAACACAGGTCAAGTACATTTGTTTTGTTAAAATAGATTGGGTGAAATCTTGGCACTCCTGAAATCATAGGGTGTTTTATTATTAACTTCAGTGCAGCCTGCATTTCACTCATTATTTTATTCCTGTTAGTGTCCCCTTAAGATGCCTTTCTGTTGTACTGTACAGGCTGCCATTTCATACTTTCACTGATAGGACTTTGTAAGCATGAGAAAAAAGAGAAAAAAGAATACCAGAAGGCAGGATTGTTCTAATATTTTTTCTCTCTCTCTATTTAGGTCTCTTTAGCAAGCCTTATAGCTAATTCACTTGGATATGCTGAAATGGGACCCATGAAATCCCTTAAAACCCTGAGAGCATTGAGACCATTAAGGGCATTGTCACAATTTGAAGGGATGAGGGTAAGAATAAATAAAGCAACCACTGAAGCCCCTTTGTCTGAACAGCAAGTATGTTAAAGGACACTATTTCATATGGGGTTGCTTTCATTATGGTGCTGCACAATAGTTAAGGTTACATTTGAGTTCAATTTTAAGAGTTTTTAAAACTTTATTTTGTAAAAAAAAACACTGAAATGCCAAAAAACAAAATCAAATCATGCTCAAAGTTTTATATGTTTGGATTTTTTGTAGTGGTTTGATGAAAAATTAATTGAAACACAAAGAACAATAAGATTTCAAAAATCATTCCTTTATGGCCAATTTTCACTGAATTCTCTTTTCTTCCACTAGAATTCAGACATAGAAAGAGTCACAAAGTGTTTGCGGATTTTTTTTTTTAATAATGAAGAAAAGTAACCTTACATTTATAAATCTGGAAAACTAATAAGTAGATATATGGGGGAAACATCCTCTGATATACTTTAGTTTAAAGCTGGAATGCCAGAATTAACTTGTAAACATATCACGTGTGTTCATTGTTTGTCCAAACATTTTCTTGTTCACTTTTGCATTTTCTTGGTGAATGAATATTTCTCCAGGAGTTCTCTTATCTGTTTCTTTTTGCTTGATGATCATACTAAGTACACAAATGATGATCTCATTGAAGCAATGGCAAAACTCCCATTGACTTCAATTGGACCAGGATTTAACCTTTAGTTATTTGGATTTGTTATGTTTGTATTTCCTTTTTATCATTACATGATTAGCAAATTATTATAATTGTATTCTATATTAGCAAGTGCACCACTAATACTGCAGATCACATGGCAACACACGATATGTAAGTTAGCAGTGTAAGTAACATTTACAAATCCATCTAAGATTTCTGATGTAAACACACATAGCAGGGCACCAGATAAATTTTTCAATAAATGAAAGCAAAAACTAAATTTGGAAACACCTTTCCTTAGCCCAATTAAGGATTTTGTATTACTATGTATTAATTATGTAATAATTACATAAACTCAGGAGACTGGTATTAAGATAGGGAGCCTATTATATCTATATCAAATTCAGATTCAGTATATGTTTGTATGAACTAAAAGTCATTAATATCTATAGGATGTTCAGTAAGTTGATGGCCCCATTCCTGTTTCTAAAGTAAAATTGTCTGCATTAAGGTAACAAAACCACCAGAACAATTGGAACCCTTGTTGATACTACTTGCAGAAAGGTCAAGAATTCAGCGAACATGGAAACTGGAGATAAGTCCAACTCACAATATTCAGATCTGAACTTTCCCAGAGTTTGGAGGTGTTTAAACCAGAGATAATGGTTCAACTCCTAAGAGAAAGACGCACCAACAGTGAAATCTGAAACTGGATTAAGATTTCCTTTAAAATTTACCACAGGTTGTTTAAAGGTTTTGGTTTAGACCCATCTCTAATGCAAACTAGATAATCTCCCCCTCCCTCCTCCTTCCCCCAACATAGTAATTGCACATCAAGGTTGAGACATTAGTTGGATACTAACTAGTTGGATGTGGGGAAATTTGTGCTATCATTAACTAATCTACACACATGTTCTATGGATATAGGAATTCCATCTCCAGGCCTGCCAGTTCTGACCCTTTCACTAGCACTAAATTCACTAATTAATAATCATAATTAATAATGAAAATAATTTACCTTGGTCACTCACAATATGTTATTGTACACACTAGTGATAGAAAAAGCTGGGGATTCAGCTGAGTGTCTAAAGTCATACTTTGCCCCCTGAATCTTGTATGTTGATCTAACTATCATGACCCTTGCCTTCAGCATCTCCAGGTCACATTGCAAAAACTCATGCTACCTGAAGCTAGTTGTGAAGGGCACACTATACTGATTTACAATAACTGAGGATCTGATCCATAGTGTGGCCTTCATGATTACCTGTTGTGAATGTGTAACATCATTTTTCTGTGACGTGTAGAGAAATGCAAAAGGGACAGAGAAATACTATATTAGTAGTTTAGAAGAAAGTAAAATACTGTGATATGATGGAGAATAAGACCTGGCATTCTCATACTTGGTTTCAAAAATAGATAAAATTTTATTTTTGTGAATCAGTATCACTTTGTCTCAGGCTCAGAAATGTCAGAGAAAAAGATAAAAGGCTTGTGTCGGCAGAGAAGATCCTAATTTTGATAGCATGAAGGAACTGAGCAGCAAACTCATTCAGATATAGACTAGATTTTATAGAAAGACTGTTAGATTAGTGTGTATGAGTGCTAATGTGAGTCATTGGCATATAGTAGTGGATTTAAAGCAAAAAGTTAGTAATATAGTGGGAAAACAATTACATGTTGTGATAGTGGGTGTAAATGAATTTTTAGATGTTTTAATGTTAAGTTTGGTATATATCAAATGCTTTTACATTTTACATGGCGGGAAGACTTTGAATCCTGGATAACTGGTCCAAATTTGTTCTCAGTTAAACCTGTGCAACCCCGTTGAATTCCACAGGAGTTGCACAGGTTGTAGCTGAAGGCAGTTTTGTAACTAACATATCTACTGCTTTTCTTTGTTCTGCTGACCGTTCTCTCCAAATCATCACCTATATGTGGAAAGATCCTACATAAGGAATTTGCCACTGCTCTTCCTATGGAAGAGCCAGGGAATCAGTTCCAGATCCTGGTAGATCTAGTGAAGGTGATGTCTGTCAGCGTGGGGGTCCTGTGCCTCTAGACAGGGTTCCACGGCTGCTTCTTCCCTTCCCAGTCCTTTGGCCCCACAGCGGCAGTTGGAGACCCTGTCTTGGGATATGGGGAAAGAAAGGAAAATGTGTTATAGAAGTGGCATTCTATATACCTCTCTCTGGCAAGTTGTACTATCTGTATACTACTAGTCTGATATGATATCTTTGTTGTCTGCTGGCCATAGAAGAAAGTTGATATGGGGGATGGTCAACCATCTGAACTGTCTATGGATAGTAAGATTTTGGTGTCTCTGATCTGTAAAAGGGAAGTGAACTGAAAGATGATATACAGTTGTCTGTAGGCCATTTGTGATTGGTGGTTCATGATGATTTGTAGTGCAGACTGGAAATTATATGAAACAGGACCGGTAGAGATGAGGGTTTTTGGTGCATCAGTAAAAGCAACATGAGCATATAGGGATCTAGTTAAGACAGCTTGTACAATCTTAACTACAGATTTGTCCCCTATTTATATAATCCCAATGTTCTAAAAATGTTCTGAATCAGGATATTTATTTATAACTTTAACATTATCATAAAGTTTTTGTCTGGGAAATGCCATAGTTTCTGCACAAACCATATAGACCTTGAAGGCTTTTCTGGCCATGTCAAACCCAGCAAGCACAAACTTGACTAGCACAATATTTGAGGTTTCTTTCCTGCTCTCTCTCTCCTAATTTGAAAGCTGTATGAAACTTGTAAGGAAACAAAAATAAGAAAAGCTTGCCTGGGTTTGGGATTTGTTATGAATCCGAAATGTATTCACTTGAATATAGGGTGAGTGTCATGCTATACTTGCACTCAGTTTAGGACACTCCCACTCCATCCTCCCAATAAGCCCAGGCTCCCACTTTAACTTTAGATATTTCTTAGAGGGGCTGTCCAGTGGCCTGCTTGACCTCTCTTTTTCAAAGTTTTGCCTTTGGGAAGCTAGCTCGCCCCTCTGGCTGTGACCTGTGTGAAAGTAAAGGATCACCCGTACTTTACTTTTGGGGGGTACTGGGTTCTACTCTGCCCTTTACTAGGCAATGAGCAGAAGTTCCTGTCCTAAGCAGGAAGTGACAGCTTTGATATCTGTTTACTCTATGAGATGATTAGTAGAGGTTACTCCTTGAAACACCTAGGCAGATGTAATGAGATGCACTTTGGAAGTTAAAGTCTCCATCAGGCATTAGTCAGAATGTGTAATATATGCAAGTTGGTCACAATTTCTGCTATTTTCCCAGGAGAGATTATGGTAGCTCTTATTTCTTCATACCAGTGGAGCTTGTAAGTCTGCTCAAAACTTACATGCTGTACTGACACTTTCCAGGTTACTCTTGAATTGTGGAAAACTTCTCATGGAAGTTACAATATCTGCAGCAACCTTTACATATCTACCACAGATTCATTATTGATCCTCTAATAACTAATTTTCCACACAACTTGAATAAATTTCATGCTGACATGAATAAAAACAGACCGCTATATTAATCCTCATGAAGAAATAATGTGTATTTAGAATCTTGTAGAAACAAAAAACAAACAACAAAAGGAAGCTCCAAAAGTGAACATTCTGCCATTACATTCAAATACTTTGTTATTTAATAGTGCTCCCAAGTGTGCTAGGTGTTTCACAGAAAACAAAAAACAGGTTCCTGTCCGGAAGAACTGATAATCGAAGGGCCTGATCCTGCCAACACTATAGATGTAAGAACCTTTACTCAAAATAGGTGCCACTTCAGTAGAAGTATTTATGGGAGTAAAGTTACTCATGTGTGTAACTGTTTGCTGAAATGACATGGGGTTGCTTAGATTTCCAAAACAGTTTAATGCAGCAAATAGCTGTTTAAGGCTTTGTACATGTGAATACCTATAGTAACTGAATGTTTTTCTTTGATTTCTCCTAAGGTAGTTGTGAATGCCCTAGTAGGTGCCATTCCTTCTATCATGAACGTTGTGCTTGTCTGCCTCATTTTTTGGCTCGTTTTTAGTATCATGGGAGTGAATCTATTTGCAGGAAAATTTGGAAAATGCATTAACTTGACTGAAGAAACATCAGGATTAAATGAAAGTATTAGGAACAAATTGGATTGCACAACCTATAATGACACACAAAAAATATATTGGACAAATGCTAATGTCAACTTTGATAATGTTGGTTCTGGTTATCTGGCTCTTCTTCAGGTGGTAAGTTCTATTTTGCTGACTGGCACATTGTGGGGTGGGGTGGAATCAGGTTTTGCCAGTTGCTTACCCACACCTGCAAGGAGTGGAAAGCAGTGGCCCTGTGGAGCCTGCTGTCCCAATCCCATCCCATGTTCAGACTGACAATATGGTTAGCCCATTCAGGGTCCCTTCCAGTGTATGCACATATAGTGTCCAATGGTGAGCTACGAACTGATTATGTAACCATTTGAAAATGTGCTCCTCTGATTTGCAGCCATCTCCTGGGAAGATGGTATGAAATCTTTGTTATAATTTCATTAAACTAAAGGCAAAATTCTCTCCTGCACTGAGTAAAGCTCAGTGCAGAAATGGGAAGTAGGGAGAGAGCATCAGTGGGCTGGTTCCAATTCCCTGATTTGTTGTGATCAAATCTGTCACAAACATGTCAGCAAGGAGATCTACACAGGGGAATTCTGTGTTGGGCATTTGTGGACATACTACAGTCCCTTTGCACCATCTCAGAAGCACAAAGATGTAAACAGGCTAAACAATCTCATCCTAAAAGTTTAATATGATTTTAATATTTTTTCTGTTTTTTCTAGGCAACATTTAAAGGTTGGACAGACATTATGTATGCAGCAGTAGATTCACGAGGGGTAGGTCATGAAAATTAAAATGTTTTCTCTTGTAACCATCTCTCCAGTTTTTACTTGTGTTTTCTAATTTTCATGCTTATTAGCGTTAGTCAACACAATGTGTAGTTCTAGTCTGTTCATTGTTTTCATGGTGCTATCTACTCACTGAGCTAAAATGGATGAGCATCTTTTTAAAATAAATGGTCAAGCATTAATTATCAAGTATCATTATTATTATATTTAATGTATGTATTACTGTGCCACTTAGAGACCCCAGTCAGGATTAAGGTTCCACTGCATTAGCTGCTGTACAAATACAGAGGAAGATACAGTTCTGCATCCAAAGGACTTAAATTGAACAAAATTACCAGCTTATCTTCCAAGGAAATGAATGAGCTCAAATGTAACCACATTCAAAAATAATTTTCTCAGGTTTATGTAAAATTTTGTTGCTTTTTTCCAACAGTAATAGAATAGCTTTTCAACCAAAGGTTTAAATTGGAAGAACACATCTAGGCCAAGATTCTCAAAAGCAGAAGCTTGAAGTTAGGCTTCTAAATAAGTGACCTGATTTTCTTAAGATCCTTGACAAGTGGTTGAGTGCTCATCAGTTCCCACTGACCTCAATCAAAGCTGTTGGTTGCTCCTCGATGCCTTTGAAAATCATGCCAGTAAGATGTGATTTAACTCTCATTGAACTCAATAAAGACTCCCATTGACTTCAATGGAAGTTGAATTGGACATATATTTAGTCATGATCTATAATATTTTAAACAGATGGTTAAAAAGAGAAACATTTTCTTATGTGTCCTTGCATGAAGACAGAAGTGCAACTACTCTCACTCTGCTTAAAAAAATTCATCCATCAAGCTTTTAATTTCTTTGTCAGCTGTGTAAATGGAATGGGAGATATTGTCCTACAAGTTTCTTAACACAAGTGTAATCAACATCAGTGTCAGTTGCAGTGACCTCTTCAATAGGTGGACAGAGATTAAAGATTGCAAAGAAATCAAATCAACAGACAATAGCAATCATACCACTTGTCAAGGTTCCTTCCTCACTCTGAACTCTAGGGTACAGATGTGGGGACCTGCATGAAAGACCCCCTAAGCTTATTCTTACCAGCTTAAGTTAAACGCTGCCACCACCAAAGTGTTACACAAAGAACAGGGGAAGTGCCCACTTAGAAATGTCTTTCCCCCTCTCGCAAAAAAAAATCCCCCCAAGCACTACACCCCCTTTCCTGGGGAAGGCTTGATAAAAATCCTCACCAATTTGCATAGGTGAACACAGACCCAAACGCTTGGATCTTAAGAACAATGAAAAAGCAATCAGGTTCTTAAAGAAGAATTTTAATTAAAGAAAAAGTAAAAGAATCACCTCTGTAAAATCAGGATGGTAAATACCTTACAGGGTAATCCGATTCAAAACATAGAGAATCCCTCTAGGCAAAACCTTAAGTTACAAAAAGATACAAAAACAGGAATATACATCCCATTCAGCACAACTTATTTTATCAGCTATTTAAACAAAACAGAATCTAAGGCATATCTAACTAGATTGCTTACTAACTCTTTACAGGAGTTCTGACCTTCATTCCTGCTCTGGTCCTGGCAAAAGCATAATACAGACAGAGAGAAACCTTTGTTCCCCCCCCCCCACTCCAGCTTTGAAAGTATCTCGTCTCCCCATTGGTCATTTTGGTCAGGTGCCAGCGAGGTTATTGTAGTTTCTTAACCCTTTACAGGTGAAAGGGTTTTTCCTCTGGCCAGGAGGGATTTAAAGGTGTTTACCCTTCCCTTTATATTTATGACACCCCCCCCCAAATCAGAGATAGGGTGAAACGCTGGATGTGATTTCTTCCTGGAGCTCTAGGAGAAAAGAGAGTTAATAAGACACATGCACCTCTA
The DNA here is from genome assembly GCF_009764565.3 of Dermochelys coriacea. NCBI lineage: Eukaryota > Metazoa > Chordata > Testudines > Dermochelyidae > Dermochelys > Dermochelys coriacea. Next base: position 258,351,969 of record NC_050069.1, on the reverse strand, counting down.
AATATACTATCAAGTATATAAAGACTAACAATATTTTCCACATCTCAAGGATGATTTTAACCAGTTGATTCTGGGAAACTTTCACAGGAGAGTGCATCAGCCACTTTGTTAGAAGCTCCTGAGATGTGTTGGATGTCGAAATCAAAATCTTGGAGAGCTGAACTCCACCGAATAAGTTTTTTGTTATTTCCTGTGGCAGTATGAAGCCACTCTAGCGCAGCATGGTCGGTTTGCAGGTGGAAACGCCGTCCCCAAATGTATGGGCGTAGCTTTTCCAGAGCATAGACAATGGCATAACATTCTTTTTCACTGACTGACCAGTTGCTTTCCCTCTCAGACAGCCTCTTGCTGCGAAACTCTACAGGGTGCAATTCTTGATCTGGTCCTTCCTGCATTAAAACCGCTCCCACACCACGCTCGGATGCATCTGTGGTTACTAGGAATGGTTTGTCAAAGTCTGGGGCCCTTAGTACAGGGTCAGACATGAGTGTCACTTTAAGCTGATTAAAGGCCTTCTGACACTCTTTGGTCTGCTGAACGGCATTTGGCTGTTTCTTTTTGGTTAGGTCTGTCAGTGGGGCGGTGATTTGGCTGTATTGCGGTACAAATCGTCTGTAATAACTGGCCAAGCCTAAGAAGGATTGAACCTGTTTCTTTGACTTTGGGACAGGCCACTTTTGGATAGCATCCACTTTGGCCTGTAGGGGGTTGATAGTTCCTTGACCCACCTGGTATCAAAGGTAAGTCGCTTTGTTTAGGCCTATTTGACCCTTCTTAGCCTTAACAGTTAGTCCTGCCTCCCTTATGCGCTCAAAGACTTTTTGTAGATGTTCCAGGTGTTCTGCTCAGGAATCCGAAAATATGGCCACATCGTCAAGGTAGGCGACTGTATATTCTCCTAATCCCACTAGGAGACCATCTACAAGTCATTGGAAGCTGGCGGGTGCATTCCGCAGCCCAAAAGGGAGTACATTAAATTCATACAGCCCAACATGTATGGTGAAGGCTGACCTTTCCTTGGCAGATTCACCTAGCATTACCTGCCAGTACCCCTTGGTTAAGTCCAAGGTAGAGATGAACTGGGCCCGTCACAGTTTCTCTAGTAGTTCGTCTGTGCACGGCATTGGATAGTTGTCTGGGCGAGTTACAGCATTTAGCTTATGGCAGTCCACGCAAAAACGTATCTCCCCATCTGGGAATTAGAACCACTGGAGATGCCCATGCACTTCCAGAGGGGCGGATTACACTCATCTGTAGCATATCCTGGATCTCCCGTTCTATAGCAGTTTTAGCTTGAGGAGACACCCAGTAAGGTTGGACTTTAATTGGGTGAGCATTACCTGTGTCCGTGGAGTGGTATGGCCATTCAGTCAGTCCTGGGATGGCTGAGAACGTTGGCGCATAGCTAGTGCACAGTTCCTTGATCTGCTGTCGCTGCATACACTCAGGGGTCATGGAGAGATTCACCTCTTCCATGCCACCAGCACTTTTCCCTTCATTGTAGACATCTTCAGGCCACTCAGCGTCATCTCCTCCCTGGGCTGTAAACTGACAAACCTTTAATTCTCTGGAATAAAAGGGCTTTATAGAATTAATATGGTACAGCTTAGGCTTTCGGTTTGAGGTGGGGGATGCTATGAGGTAATTAACAGCTCCCAGGTGCTCCTGGACCGTGAATGGCCCTTCCCTCGACGTTTCCATTTTATGGGCCTGGAGCGCCTTTAAGACCATAACCTGGTCCCCTACTTTGAAGGAACACGCTCTGGCATGTTTATCATACCAGGCTTTTTGCTCTTTTTGAGCATCCTGTAGGTTTTATTTAGCAAGGGCTAAAGAGGTTCGGAGGGTGTTTTGTAGGTTGGTTACAAAGTCCAGAATGTTAGTTCCTGGAGAAGGTGTAAACCCCTCCCATTGCTGCTTCACCAACTGTAATGGCCCCTTAACCTCACGGCCATATACAAGTTCAAATGGTGAAAACCCTAAACTGGGATGTGGTACAGGTCTGTAGGCAAAGAGCTACTGCTGCAACACTAGGTCCCAATCATTGGCGTGCTCATTTACAAATTTATATATCATGGCCCCCAAAGTTCCATTAAATTTCTCCACCATGCCATTTGTTTGATGATGGTAAGGCATGGCAACCAAGTGATTCACCCCATGAGCTTCTCAAAGGCTTTCCATAGTTCCTGCCAGGAAATTAGTTCCTGCATTTGTGAGGATGTCAGAGGGCCAACCTACCCTGGCAAAAATGTCTGCTAGTGCCTGGCACACACTTTTAGCCCTGGTGTTGGTTAGAGCTACTGCTTCTGGCCATTGGGTGGCAAAATCCATGAAAGTCCAGTATGTATTACTTTCCTCTGGGTGTCTTTTTCAGAAAAGGACCCAGAATGTCCACAGCTACTCGCTGAAATGGAACCTCAATGATGGGGAGTGGTTGGAGAGGGGCTTTGACCTGGTCTTGGGGTCTTCCCACTTTTTGGCATACCTCACAAGACCGGACATAGGTAGAAACATCCTTGCCCATTCCCTCCCAGTGGAATGACCTCCCCAAACGGTCTTTGGTCCTGTTCACCCCAGCATAGCCACTAGGATGATCATGGGCTAAGTTCAAGAGCTTTACTCGGTATTTAGTTGGAACTACCAACTGTCTCTGAGGATGCTAGTCTTCCTGGTGTCCACCAGGAACAGTTTCCTTGTATAAAAGTCCTCTTTCTACAACAAACCTGGATCGATTAGAAGAGCTGAGAGGCGGTGGGTTGCTCCGTGCCGCCATCCAAGCTCTCTGGAGGCTTTAATCTGCTTTCTGTTTGGTCTGGAACTGTTCCCTTGATGCTGGAGACATCAGTTCCTCATTGGATTGTGGACCGAGGCTTGGTCCCTCTGGAAGCAATGTAGGGGATGGGGCTGTTTCCGTTGACTGTGAACCGCTCTCCGCTGGTGCACTATGTTGGGGTTCAGGCTCCGGCTGAGCCTCTTGTGTAGGGTTATCGGCTGCTGCTGATTCAGGTTCGGTGGGGCCCTCTGGTGTTGGGGTTGCAAGTACTGGATTCAGTGCTGGCAATGGATCAGGTGCTGGTTGTTCCACTGGTTCCAGTTCTGAGGCTGGTTCTGTCTGGGTCTCTGGGATTGGATCCACTACTGCTGTTGCAGACATTGGCATGAAGTCCGGTTCTATCACCCTTGACCGGGTCCTGGTAGAAGTTTCCGGAACAGAGCTAGGTGTGACAGCTTGCTTAGCCTGGCTGCGAGTGACCATTCCCACCCTCTTAGCTAGCTTCACATGATTGGCCAAGTCTTCCCCCAACAGTATGGGGATGGGATAATTATCACAGACTGCAAAAGTCCACGTTCCTGAGCAGCCCTTGTACTGGACAGGCAACTTGCCTGTAGGCAAATTGAAAGAGTTGGACTTGAAGGGTTGAATTGTCACTTGGATCTCTGGGTTGATTAAATTGGGGTCCACTAAGGAAGCATGTATAGCCAACACTTGTGCTCCAGAGTTCCTCTACGCAGTGACCTTCTTCCCGCCCACACTCACAGTTTCCCTCCGCTCTGAGGGAATCTGGAAGGTATCTGGGCATGAGGACCTCTGATGTGATTCCGGTGCAATGAACTGTAATCTGTTGGGATGCTTGGGGCAGTTGGCCTTTACATGCCCAGGCTCATTACATTTAAAACATCATCCAGCTGATGGGTCATTGGGGCAAGGTGGGTTGCTGGAGAATGGTGTGGCAGGACGATAAGGTGTCTGGAGTATTTCTTGGTGTGTAGTTGGGGCCTTGAGCTGCCCCCGGTAGTAGGGTGTTGTCTGAGGGTGTCCCTTCTGGTATCCGCTCCAACTGCGACCGGTGTTGTTCCTCTCTCCTCCCTCCACCTGTTTTTTTCCGGCTTGCCCCGCCTCTCTGGCGGTCTGGGACTGCTCGTATCGATCAGCATAAGAAGCAAGGCTTTCTGCTGAGTCTATTTCCTTATCCCATAACACTGTTTTATTTCCTCCTTGGACATATTCAGGATTTGCTTCTGAGCTATCAAATCACACATTCCGTCAAAGCTAGTGATGACCCTTCCTTGGCCCATTTACTTACCCACATTACTTAGTCCAGGCCTCCTCTTAAGGGTTCGAAATTTTACTTTGTACGTTTTAGAAGTAATTTGAAATTGCTTTAAAACCAAATCCTTTAACTTATTATAGTAGAAGCCTCATTAATAGGCATCTTATTGAATATATCCAGAGCTCTTCCAGTCAATTTTGCGACTAATGTGGTCCTCTTGTGAGCTTCAGGAATTTTATGAAGAATGCACAGGTCTCTCAAAGTTGAGAAAATACTCAGCAATATCACTGGATTCATCATACTGTGGACATAGTTGCTCCCATTTGTGGATTGTTGGGGAAGGATTGTTAGGGTTATCCAGTAGATTCCGCTCAGCCCTTACCTTCTCCAACTCCAGTTCATGCTTCCTCTCTTTTTCCCTTGCCTCCATTTCTTTTTCCTTTGCCTCTATAGCTCTCCTGTGGACAGCCTCTTGGTTTTTTTCTGCCTCTATAGCTCTCCTGTGGTCAGCCTCTTTGGCTGTTTCTGCCTTGGGCTCTCTCACGTTTGCCTCTCTGTTTTTAACTAACTTTACACCCGAGAGTTAGAAATAAAACAAACAAACTTGGCTTGTCAAAAAAAATAGGTTGTGCTGTAACCCGATACCTGTTGTGACAAAGTTCCTGCTCTACCTTGGTGGGTCTTGCGCTTATTGGCGGATTTGCTCGCCTTGGAGCTTCACGGCAGCCCTCAACTTGACCGTTTTTCTGAATGCACAGTCCAGGTCGACGACTCCCGTGTCTGACCAGGAGTTGGGAGGATTTGGGGGGAACCCGGGCCCACCCTCTACTCCAGGTTCCAGCCCAGGGCCCTGTGGAATGCAACTGTCTAGAGTGCCTGCTGGAACAGCTGTGCGACAGCTACAACTCCTTGGGCTACTTCCCCATGGCCTCCTCCCAACACCTTCTTTAACCTCACCATAGGACCTTCCTCCTGGTGTCTGATAATGCTTGTACACCTCAGTCCTCCAACAGTCCATGTTCTCACTCTCAGCTCGTAGTGCCTCTTGCTCCCAGCTCCTCACACGCACACCTCAAACGGAAGTGAGCTCCTTTTTAAAACCCAGGTGCCCTGATTAGCCTGCCTTAATTGATTCTAGCAGCTTCTTGATTAGCTGCAGGTGTTCTAATCAACCTGTCTTAATTGTCTCCAGAAGGTTCCTGATTGTTCTGGAACCTTCCCTGTTACCTAACCAGGGAAAAGGGACCTACTTAGTCTGGGGCTAATATATCTGCCTTCTACTACTCTCCTACAGCCATCTGGACTGACCCTGTCATGCTATGTTTTCTGATAGTGATTGTCAGCCTACAGAAAAATCCTTTTTAAAAAAAAACCTAACACCTTTGTCTCCAGGCAAATAGACAGAAAAACCCTCTAGTTGCTCTTAGCTTAAAAAAAAATTCTTCAGGTCTGTGAAGAACTTGTGAATTTCCCTGCAGGAGGTTAACTACCCTGCCTTTAGATAGAGAAACTCCAACTCACAAACAAGCTCCCTTTTGTTATGCTTGTTGCTTTGTCTCCTTTTACAAAACCCTTTAAAATCTTTTAAAATCCTTTTGTGCTTCTGGTTCAAAAAAAATCTCAAAATGATTTTAAATTAATTCCACCGCTTTGCCACCATGTCAAGGTTCCTTCCCCACTCTGAACTCTAGGGTACAGATGTGGGGACATGCATGAAAGACCCCCTAAGCTTATTCTTACCATCTTAGGTTAAACACTGCCACCACCAAAGTGTTACACAAAGAACAGGAGAAGTGCCCACTTGGAAATGTCTTTCCCCCCTCGCAAAAAAAAATCCCCCAAGCACTACACCCCCTTTCCTGGGGAAGGCTTGATAAAAATCCTCACCAATTTGCATAGGTGAACACAGACCCAAACGCTTGGATCTTAAGAACAATGAAAAAGCAATCAGATTCTTAAAAGAAGAATTTTAATTAAAGAAAAAGTAAAAGAATCACCTCTGTAAAATCAGGATGGTAAATACCTTACAGGGTAATCCGATTCAAAACATAGAGAATCCCTCTAGGCAAAACCTTAAGTTACAAAAAGATACAAAAACAGGAATATACATCCCATTCAGCACAACTTATTTTATCAGCTATTTAAACAAAACAGAATCTAAGGCATATCTAACTAGATTGCTTACTAACTCTTTACAGGAGTTCTGACCTGCATTCCTGCTCTGGTCCCGGCAAAATTATCACACAGACAGAGAGAACCCTTTGTCCCCCCCCCAGCTTTGAAAGTATCTTGTCTCCTCATTGGTCATTTTGGTCAGGGGCCGGCGAGGTTATCCTAGCTTCTTAACCCTTTACAGATGAAAGGGTTTTTCCTCTGGCCAGGAGGGATTTAAAGGTGTTTACCCTTCCCTTTATATTTATGACACCACTAATATACATTGGACCAAATTCACTGCCCCTTTACTTAATTGACAACAGAAAATTTGGCATATTATTTTTAGGAGATATTTTCAGGTCACCAAGAAGGATAGTCAAGTGCTCGGAGAAACATTGCTCTCAGTAAAATTGTCATGCACATCTTCTGTGGTGTCCTTAGATTTAACTTTATCCAACAGTCACACTGTAGATTTTCTCTCCCCTCCTCAAGTGTACCCATGAAATGCAAGACTTATTTATTCCTGGGGAGATTCTGTGCCAAAAAACTCAAAATTCTGCATATTTTATTTGTCATAATAATGCAATATAATCACCCCAATTTCAATTGTTTTGGTAATCTATTTAAACTACAATACAGAAAAAAGTCACAGCATTTACTAAACAAATGAAAGTTAAGTTACAAACACTTGGTAGCATACCCTGATTCCAGTTATAATCCTGGATTTTCATTTAAATTACATTACAGAACACCAAACAGCCCCCCCCCCCCAAAGTAGAATGTTATTTTAACTTGCTCAGACTTTCATACATGAAAATCCTACAGTTTTGCTAATCATTGTCCTGTATCTGGCTGGGTACTTTGGGAAGTGCTTGGTTCTGATTGTCCTGACATTTTATTGACTGCTTAGTAAATGTTTTATTTGCCCTCAGTCTTTTTTTTTAAATGGGTAAGTAAAATAAATCCTGAGCTGTACTCTAACCACATTGTGCCACTTTGGCACAGGAAAAAAGTGAGAAAGCACACAGATCCTAGCTGAGGATTCCCTTACTGTCATTATAATAAGGCTCCTTTACATCACTTTGGCAATGTAGCAGCCTTAAAACTTTTTACAGGTTTTATACTCCTGGGGGAATTGACTGAGACTGGAAACAGTTAACTAACAATAGGAACATTAACAATGTTACTACACTGGCAGGCTGCTACATTTGTGCCTCAGAGAATGAGCTCAATTAAAGTCAACAGCAACTTTAACAATATAAATATAACAACAAATATTCTTGTTAACTGCTGGAATTAGCCTACCTTGCTTGTCACCATGAAAGGTTTTCCTCCTTTCCCCCCCCCCCCTGCTGCTGGTGATGGCTTATCTTAAGTGATCACTCTCCTTACAGTGTGTATGATAAACCCATTGTTTCATGTTCTCTGTGTGTGTATATAAATCTCTCCTCTGTTTTTTCCACCAAATGCGTCCGATGAAGTGAGCTGTAGCTCACGAAAGCTTATGCTCTAATAAATTTGTTAGTCTCTAAGGTGCCACAAGTACAACTTTAACAATGTTACTACAGAGGCACGCTTCTATATTTGTGCCTCCAGGACATAGCCAGCCTCGTGCATAATAAAAAGCTCTACCCTTCCATGCCGTGAGCTGCAGTCGCAAGAGAGAGGGACAGATTCTCTCTCTCTCTCTTGTTGGCACACACATACGCCTAGCCTTCCCTCCCCCCGCCCGCCAGTGATTAACCACACAGGCACGCACACCCAGTCCCTCTCCCCCATCTCTGAGGCTGCTCCAGGCACGCTGGAATAGATGCACTGAATGGGCTATCGGAGAAGAGGCTCATGTCCCCCGTCAGATTTTTTCCCCCATTTTTCTGCACAGAAATATGCAGGCCATATGAATTCTATGCTCCTGCAGGGGCACAGAATTGTGTCAGGAGTACTTATTGTTACCCACTAGATTTTTTTAACTAGACAACTTTTTTCAGGATATGTAGTGATGTAGTAAATTTGATATCCTGCAATGAACTCTGTATGGTGGGATCGAGGCACCCATTTGGAACTCCTTCTAGGAGCAGAGCCATATTGTTTTCAGTCATTTTTCATCTTGGTTATCATTTTTGCAGAAAGAAAAGCAGCCACGGAAGGAACATAATCTATACATGTACCTCTATTTTGTGGTTTTCATCATCTTTGGATCTTTCTTCACACTGAATCTTTTTGTTGGTGTCATTATTGACAATTTTAACCAACAAAAGAAAAAGATAAGTATATTGGATATGTTTCCAAGCCCCTGATATATCCCTTACATGCTGTCTTCAGAGTATAGGATGCCAGCTGTACACTGAAGCTCTTACAACATTTATTTACATTTATTACATGGAATAGCATCAGTATTGAATTTAATTGAGGCAGCATTGCAAGTGAAGTGCTAAGAAGTGCTTCCCCTTCGCCATTCCTTTCCCATGTTTCCCATCCATGTAATTCTTGGCTCCAGAGGCAGCACTGATTCAAGAGGCTGTGAAGTCAGCTACGCAGTCCCTTGAATGCTATTTCCCCTACCTTGGAGCTAAGCACTGTGGGACAGGGTCTGAGGAGCAGCTCTGGGATTGGGCAGTGCGCCAGAGCTGGTAGAGGACAGCAACAACAGGAGGTCAAGGGGAAGGGAACAAGTTGATCCTTCCCTCATGTGCCTGAGCTCGTAGCTAGTCATTTTCCTGCTTTCTGAGCCAGTGGAGTGCTACTACAGAACTGTTTAAAATGCATTTGGTCCAAATTAGGTACTGTGAGAGGGTTTAGTAACAGCAAGAAATAAGAGGGCAGAAAAAGAAAAAAAATGTTTACTTCCAATATTTTAGACTCTTGCAGGGCAATGATTTTTTTCTCATCAATAGTAACAGTAGCATTATCTCCATATACTTAGGTAGACAAGACATCTTTATGACAAAAGAACAGAGAAAATATTATAACGCAATGAAAAAACTGGGATCCAAGAAACCCCAAAAACCCATTCCAAGGCCATTGGTGAGACCACCTGAGTTCTTCCAACTAAAATATTTCTAATCAGTGAAAATCCATAGTAAAATAAACTTAATCCACCCAAAAATTTATTAATTATATATAATATACATAATATATAATTTGTTTCCACTGATGTTCAGAGAATGTTCATAGAATTAATTCTGTACCAAGAAATTGCCACTGAAGGATTATAAAGAATAAATGAAGTTCTTTGCAGAAATATTTACCCTGAAATTGATTATCCTTCAGAATGGGAAGGGAATTATGCTGTCATGTTTTATACTCTACCTTTCTTTAATATATCTATCTATAATGGAATTAAATAACATTGCAACATATAAAGACTACTAGTAAGTAAATACACATGCCTAAGCATAGCCTCATTTTCATAACTAATACTAAATACTCTTGTTTCCCCCCCCCCTCCGCAGAACAAATACCAAGGGGTTTTTTTTGACATTGTAACAAGCCAAGCCTTTGATGTTATCATCATGATTCTCATCTGCCTTAACATGATCACTATGATGGTGGAAACTGATGATCAAAGTATAAGGAAGACTGACGTTCTTAACAAAATCAACATGTTCTTTGTTGCCATCTTTACTGTAGAATGCATCGTGAAATTGTTGGCTCTGAGACACTACTACTTCACCAATGGCTGGAACATATTTGATTTAAGTGTGGTCATTATGTCTATTGTTGGTAGGTAAAAATATACCAACAAGCTCAGTAATAGCCCTTTATATTTCATCATCATATATTATTTTATATGTTTCCATGCCCCCCACCCCTCCTGCTGCCATTTTGTTCCTCCCCCTTTCCGCTCTGGGAGTTGGCCGTATGGTTTTGGAAGTCTACTCCTACCCTTTCTGGGTTCCCTAGGTATCTAGGTATCACATTTGGACCCATATGCATTTTTGGCACCATTGGCCATTTTGGGGGAAAAATTAATTTAACTTAACTGGAAACATCAAAAAATGAATGAATAAATGTAAATTTCATGCCTTTTCATCATTTTAAGAGGAATATATGCTTTTTTATGCTCTTAGTACATTTTCTGAATAAAATCTGTTAATCAGTTCTACAAAGGATGCAAAGTATTAGTGACAGAGAAAAAGTATATCCTTAAAGTTTGTTACATGTTTAAAGGGCACAGTTGTTCTAGAGACACCTTTAGAAATGTCCAAGATAGCCTTTTGTGGAATTATTTATTATAGCACATTAAAAAGTCAATTGATTAAATACCAATAAAAAGGACCATGTATGTAGATTTCTTTATCAAAGTTATTACAAAACCTATGCAAAATTATCAGTTGGCCTTTTTTCCACCAGTCTTAAACATGTCTACTGCCCCACGCTATTAGACATATTTGGAGGAGCAATAAGAATAGTGGGACAAATGTATCCTAATCTCTTCCTCTTTCCCTTTCTACCACCTCTGTGATGACATAAGGGTGAAAACGGAGGAGCAAAAAAGTGGTCCCTGTAAAGCCCATAATGATTAGGAGAATTTTAAAACATATCTCCCTTAAAAGAGAAGTATTTCTCTATAGTGCATGTTGCTTCAAGGACTTCCCAGAAAATAGCAAAAATAAATAAGTAGATCTAAAGGGACAACCAGAGAAAAAAATCCTGTTCTTCTATCGTGAAAAAATCTATAGATATTTCCATCAAGTTATGACCAAATGATTTTTAGAAGATTACCTTTTTCTTTTTTGTTGTCATATGAGACTACTTGGGGTTGCAATGGAACGCTTTAGAAGGGCCAGAATAAGTTTAGCCTTTCCTTGTGTAAGGACACCCTTGGAGTAATCATCTGCAGGGACTGAATCTGGGACCTCTGGATCTAAAAGAATAGACTCTACTGCTAGTGAAAATGGACCTTCTCCATTAGTTTGGCAGCATTATCAGACTAATAAAGTAGTCAAATCACAAGAGAGGGGCCAAAAGCCGCACTGTTAGCATAGATTACTTATATTTACTTTATCTGTTTCTGTCTATCTTGCCTACTTGGTTCTCATCTAGGCATCTAAGTGCCTGTGATTCTGATGTTATGTTTTGGTTTTTTGTTTGAGCTTTGATTTTTTTCAACCTTTAGGACCAAATGTTAAAACACAGTCACATAACCTTTGCACCCACTGGCAAAATGTTGCACATAAAACATCTACTTGAATACACATGTGTGTTTTCCATGTGCAGCAGCTCGCAGATTTTGTGGGCACAACATACAATTCCATAAAGGTGTGTTATTTTTTTAATTTCTAAACTTTTACAGATTAAGCCATTAATCTTTTTTTTTAAATATGTAAGTTTTCCTGTAAGAGCTGTCAGTGCTAGATTATCAACACATTAATGTCAGGGAGATATCAGTTTTATGAATAATATTATTTCTTTCAGTTACTAATTCACAAAAAAATTAGAAATTCTAACTGATAATTCCTTTTTTTTTCTTAAGGCACTCTGCTTTCTGACATTGTTAATGCATTTGAAAATTACTTCTCGCCTACACTCTTCAGAGTCATTCGGTTGGCTCAGATTGGACGAATACTAAGACTTGTCCGAGCTGCCAAAGGAATTAGAACTCTCCTTTTTGCCTTAATGATGTCCCTTCCTGCTCTGTTCAACATTGGTCTTCTCCTTTTTCTGGTCACGTTTATTTATGCCATTTTTGGCATGGCTAACTTTGCTTATGTTCAATGGGAGAGTGGGATTGATGACATGTTCAACTTCCAAACCTTTGCTAATAGCATTCTTTGTCTCTTCCAAATGACAACATCTGCTGGCTGGGATGGTCTTCTCAGTCCTATTTTAAACACTGGACCTCCGTTTTGTGATCCAAACATACAAGGTGCTGTGGGAGAATGTGGTAAACCTGCTGTGGGTATTATTTTCTTTGTAAGTTACATCATTATATCATTTCTCATTGTTGTAAACATGTATATAGCTGTTATTTTAGAGAACTTCAATGTTGCCACTGAGGAAAGTACAGATCCTTTAGGTGAAGATGACTTTGATATGTTTTATAAAATCTGGGAGAAGTTTGATCCTGAAGCAACTCAATTTATTGAGTATTCTGCACTTTCAAACTTCGCACATGCTTTGGCAGAACCTTTACGTGTAGCCAAACCAAACAAAATTGAGCTCCTAGCAATGGACCTTCCCTTGGCCAGTGGAGATAGGATTCACTGTTTGGATATTTTGTTTGCTTTTACCAAACGGGTGCTAGGAGAATCTGGGGAAATGGACAAACTAAAAGAACAGACAGAGGAAAAGTTTATGGCTGCTAATCCATCTAGGTTTTTTCATGAACCAATCACAACCACGCTCAGACACAAAGAAGAGGAGGTTTCTGCCATTATTATCCAGAGGGCCTATAGGAGTCATTTGATTCAACGGTCCATGAAGCAGGCCTCTCTCTTATATCCTAGAACTTGTGATGGTGACATCCTTGAAGATTCTTCACAGAAGGAAGGCCTCATTGCATTCATGGTGAATGAAAATTATGGTAGGAATCTAGACAAGTCCGAGACTCTGTCTTCAATCTCTTTCCCTCCATCCTATGACAGTGTCACCGTGGACACTAATGACAACCTCCAGGTAAAGGCGGCGGAATCTTCCAAATGTGATGTCCCTATAGGTTGTCAGCTATCTCCAGACAAAGATAAAGAACCCATTGTTTAATATTTTGTTAATAATGCTTTAAAATATTCACAGAATATAATGAGGTAAATATGCAGCAACCGAAGCAGCCTTCTTTTTAAACATTAGTTGCAAAAGAAACAAGAATTATTCTACCCTTAACTGTGGGAGTTCATAAGCTGTCACCTTTGACCCTGCTACATTCAACTTTACTCAGTGTTTATATTTAGATATACCTAGGAAGAATCTGTGTAGAGTAATAACTGTTATATTGGTGGCAGTCGTGAATTAAGGCAGAATCCTTGGTCTCTTGTTACTATGGCCCAGACACAGAGCTGATTAGAGCTGCACTTTGCTTACTTCTGCTAACCGAACACCCACCCACTTAGATTGGTTTTCTTCATTATGGACCTCGTTCAAGAAGTGGAAAATAAGTTTCAAGATATCTGGAAAGAAATAGCTGTCTGGGAAAGGGGTGGGAGTAAATGTAATGGTTTTTGAGGGTTTTGAAGTGTGAGAGGGTGAAATTTAGCGTAATTAACACTTTGATAATAAACCTGGTAGACTAATGACTCCCAATCTTTTCAGTTCTGTGACACACATATCATAAACATTGCTATTGCATGACCCATTGATATGTCAAACTGTACTGGAACTCCTCCAATATGATGAATTTAAACAATAGCCATGGTATGTATACTATTGTAAGTTACTGCAGTATAATGACATAATAAATGTAATACTTAACATTCCAGAAACAGAAATGAATTACATTAGAATATTTTTTTTACACAAAACTGCTTTTCCTCTGGAATTATGAAGTTGACATCTTTATCTTCACCATGTTTTCTTTCTAAAGATCTTTGTGACTCTTATGACATCATGATATCATTAGCTGGGACTTCTCCACAAAGAACTCTACACCTTGGCCTGCCTTCAGTCTCTTCTACCATGTGTGTAAATACTTATTTGAGGTACATGGGTTCATACTTTCTGTATGAACCATTTTGCTTTTCATTTGTCTTCCTTTCTGCTGCATTGTCTGGTATTCACAGCCACAAGACCACTCAAGTCTTTGTTGACACTTACATTCCATATTTAAAACTGTTAATTGTATATGTAAATCACTTTTCAAGGTAAGATTAAAAAAAGTGGCAAGATTCATGTGACTATCAAGGGTAACTGGTCCAGGGGAAGCACAGCTTTCCTTTCTTCCCCACAGTGTTTTCAGACAAAAGAAGCTTGGCTTTGTGGCTGAGGCGCTGGACTGGGGCTCTGATCTGGGTTCAATTCCTTGCTTGGCTACCGACTTTCCATAGGACCATAGGCAAATCACATTTGACTGCAGTGCAGATGTACCTTAATCTCTCTTTCACTCAGTTCCCCTCTATAAAATGGGAATAATAATACTTCCTTTAATAAATCTCCCTTTCTCCCACTTTTGTCTGTCTGTCTATTTAGATTGTGAGCTCTTTGGACAGGGTCTGGCTCTTACTTTGCATATGTACAGTGCCTTGCACAATGTGGTCCCAGTCTTAATTGGGGCTTCAAGGTACTATTTGAATACAAAAAATAATAAATAATATTTGTAATGCCTTTTATCTTTCTTTCTCTCTGTTTTATTCCCCCTGCTTCTCCTGGTGTAAATGGTCTCTCACTATGGAGTTTTGGGCCCATGCTGTTACTTTCTCCCTGTACTTTGAAGCTAGACACCATGGGCATTATCCTTTATTAGTGTGAATCAGCATAGTTTCATTGAAGTCTGTGACTCTGTACTATTGAAATCAGTGGAACTATTCTGCTGACCTTTCACTGCCCCCTCTCTGACCACTGCTCCGGCCCCGGCCGCTGCTCTGGCCCCTGACCCAGCCCAGCCACTGCTCCAACCCCAGCAGCTGACCACTATTCTCTGCTCCAGCCCCTGACTACTACTCTAAAATACCCTCCAAAACCAGTCAAATTTAAATTCCTGCACACGTCCTTGTATGAAGTAGGTACCTGCCCCATCTTGTGCACTGCACACATACAATATTTAGCATTCTGCACACCAGCGATCTTGCAGTTCTCAAAGCTTTGAATTATGTACAAGTCTATGAAGCCCCCATCCCCATCCTGATTAGGGGGTGGGGCTTCTGACTAGAGGTCCTATAAAGGTAGCCAGCCAGTCAGGCAGCAGCACAGACAGCTGCAGCGGCACAGGAGCTAGCAAACAGAGCTGTAAACAGGGGAGTTTGAGTGGGAGTTTGAAAGGGGAGTTTGTATTGTGGTGCTTGTTTGGAGTTTGCTTTTGCTGGAGGGAGGTGGTCTTTTTGGTGTGGCTTGTGTTTCCCAGATTAACAGGACTTAGGTGGGAAGGCGATGACAGATACGGAGGCAGCTGTGGGAGTGACTCCTGTAGTGGAAGACACAGTGAGGATGACTGGCTGTGGAAGCTGTGGTATGTACATGATCCTGGAGGGGGGACCTGGTAAGAGTTTTTTCTGCATGAAATGCCGTCTGATAGAGCTGATGGAGGAAAAGATCCGAGGTTTGGAGATGCAGGTGGAAAGTCTGGTTGAGTTTAGGAAGGGGTTTGAGCAGATGATGGAGCAAAGATAGGAGGTATCTGAAGGGAAAAGCTCAGACTCACAAATGGAAGCAGGGCTGGGGAATTTTGAGGGGAGACTGGGTGAGGAAAGTGGTCCATGGAAGCATGTGACTAAAAGAATCAGGCAGAGGAAAAGACGGGCACGTGAAGGAGAAATAGAGCTTAGGAACAGGTTTGCAGAGTTGGAAAATGAAGAAGGGGCTCATCAGGTAGTTGCTGAAGGTGGAAGGGCAAGGGAGAAGAGAAGAGAGGCTAGTCCTATAGGAAAAGGGGAAGAGTCAAGGGAGACTACACCAAGTATGAGCCCCAGGAGGATAAAGGATGGGTTGAAGAGGATTATAAGGGAAAATAGGAATGGAAAGAACTTGCAGCTAGAGGGTACAGGGGAGAGACTGGAGAATAGCACCATCATCAGGAAAAGGCAGGTCTATATGATCGGGGACTCTTTATTGAGAAGAATAGACAGGCCTGTAACTAGAGCTGATCCAGAGAATAGAAGGATGTGCTGTCTTCTGGGTGCTAAGATACGGGATGTAGACCTGAGGTTGAAAAGGATCCTAAAGGGAGCGGGAAAGAATCCCCTAATTATCCTTCATGTGGGAACAAATGATATGGCTAGATTCTCGCTGGAAAGTATTAAGGGAGACTATGCTAGGCTGGGGAAGATGCTTAAGGAAATTGAGGCTCAGGTGATCTTTAGTGGGATCCTTCCTGTTCCTAGAGAAGGGCAACAAAGGTGTGACAAGATTATGACTGTCAACAGATGGCTTAGGCGGTGGTGCTATAAGGAGGGCTTTGGGATGTATGGCCACTGGGAGGCATTTACGGACAGAGGACAGTTCTCTCGGGATGGACTTCATCTGAGTAGGGAAGGAAATAGACTTCTAGGATGGAGGCTGGCACAACTGATAAAGAGAGCTTTAAACTAGGAGTTTGGGAGAGATGGTTGGGAGATGTCCAGGTAATCTCCACGCCAGATTTTAGCATTGAGAGGGAAGAAGACAAAGTAAGAAAAGATACAGCTGTGGGTAGGAGAATGTATATAAGGAGCGAGGGCGGCGTGGATACTAGTCTAATAGGTTACACTGGCTGTAGAATGACTGTGCCTAATAGGGTACAAAATGTGAGCGAGGCCAAACGGCAAAAATTAAGATGTTTGTACACCAATGCGAGGAGCCTAGGTAACAAAATGGAGGAACTAGAGCTACTGATGCAGGAAGTGAAACCAGATATTATAGGGATAACAGAAACATGGTGGAATAGTAGTCATGACTGGACTACAGGTATTGAAGGGTATGTGCTGTTTAGGAAAGACAGAAACAAAGGTAAAGGTGGTGGAGTAGCATTGTATATCAATGATGAGGTAGAATGTAAAGAAATAAGAAGCGATGCAATGGATAAGACAGAGTCCGCCTGGGCAAAAATGACATTGGGGAAGATAACTAGTAGAGTCTCTCCTACGATAGTGCTTGGGGTGTGCTATAGACCTCCGGGATCTAATTTGGATATGGATAGAGCCCTTTTTAATGTTTTTAATAAAGTAAATACTAATGGAAACTGCATGATCATGGGAGACTTTAACTTCCCAGATATAGACTGGAGGACCAGTGCTAGTAATAATAATAGGGCTCAGATTTTCCTAGATGCGATAGCTGATGGATTCCTTCATCAAGTAGTTGCTGAACCGACTAGAGGGGATGCCATTTTAGATTTAATTTTGGTGAGTAGCGAGGACCTCATAGAAGAAATGGTTGTAGGGGACAATCTTGGCTCAAGTGATCATGAGCTAATTCAGTTCAAACTAAATGGAAGGATTAACAAAAATAAATCTGCAACTAGAGTTTTTGATTTCAAAAGGGCTGACTTTCAAAAATTAAGGAAATTAGTTAGGGAAGTGGATTGGACTGAAGAACTTGTGGATCTAAAGGTAGAGGAAGCCTAGGATTACTTTAAATCAAAGCTGCAGAAGCTATCGGAAGCCTGTATCCCAAGAGAGGGGAAAAAATTCATAGGAAGGAGTTGTAGACCAAGCTGGATGAGCAAGCATCTTAGAGAGGTGATTAAGAAGAAGCAGAAAGCATACAGGGAGTGGAAGATGGGAGGGATCAGCAAGGAAAGCTACCTTATTGAGGTCAGAACATGTAGGGATAAAGTGAGACAGGCTAAAAGTCGAGTCGAGTTGGACCTTGCAAAGGGAATTAAAACCAATAGTAAAAGGTTCTATAGCCATATAAATAAGAAGAAAACTAAGAAAGAAGTGGGGCCGCTAAACACTGAGGATGGAGTGGAGGTTAAAGATAATCTAGGCATGGCCCAATATCTAAACAAATACTTTACCTCAGTCTTTAATAAGGCTAAAGAGGATCTTAGGGATAATGGTAGCATGACAAATGGGAATGAGGATATGGAGGTAGCTATTACCATATGTGAGGTAGAAGCGAAACTGAAACAGCTTAATGGGACTAAATCGGGGGGCCCAGATAAACTTCATCCAAGAATATTAAAGGAATTGGCACCTGAAATTGCAAGCCCATTAGCAAGAATTTTTAATGAATCTGTAAACTCAGGAGTAGTACCGAATGATTGGAGAATTGCTAATATAGTTCCTATTTTTAAGAAAGGAAAAAAAAGTGATCCGGGTAACTACAGCCAGTTAGTTTGACATCTGTAGTATGCAAAGTCCTGGAAAAAATTTTGAAGGAGAAATTAGTTAAGGACATTGAAGTCAATGGTAAATGGGACAAAATAGAACATGGTTTTACAAAAGGTAGATTGTGCCAAACCAACTTAATCTCCTTTTTTGAAAAAGTAACAGATTTTTTAGATAAAGGAAATGCAGTAGATCTAATTTACCTAGATTTCAGTAAGGCATTTGATACCATGCCACATGGGGAATTCTTAGTTCAATTGGAGAAGATGGGGATCAATATGAACATCAAAAGGTGGATAAGGACTTGGTTAAAGGGGAGACTGCAATGGGTCCTACTGGAAGGCGAACTTTCAGGTTGGAGGGAGGTTACCAGTGGAGTTCCTCAGGGATCGGTTTTGGGACCAATCTTATTTAATCTTTTTATTACTGACCTTGGCACAAAAAGTAGGAGTGTGCTAATAAAGTTTGCAGATGATACAAAGCTGGGAGGTATTGCCAATTCAGAGAAGGATCGGGATATTATACAGGAGGATCTGGATGACCTTGTAAACTGGAGTAATAGTAATAGGATGAAATTTAATAGTGAGAAGTGTAAGGTTATGCATTTAGGGATTAATAACAAGAATTTTAGTTATAAGTTGGGGACGCATCAATTAGAAGTAACGGAAGAGGAGAAGGACCTTGGAGTATTGGTTGATCATAGGATGACTATGATCTGCCAATGTGATATGGCTGTGAAAAAAGCTAATGCGGTTTTGGGATGCATCAGGAGAGGCATTTCCAGTAGGGATAAGGAGGTTTTAGTACCATTATACAAGGCATTGGTGAGACCTCACCTAGAATACTGTGTGCAGTTCTGGTGTCCCATGTTTAAAAAGGATGAATTCAAACTGGAGCAGGTACAGAGAAGGGCTACTAGGATGATCCGAGGAATGGAAAACTTGTCTTATGAAAGGAGACTCAAGGAGCTTGGCTTGTTTAGCCTAACTAAAAGAAGGTTGAGGGGAGATATATTGCTCTCTATAAATATATCAGAGGGATAAATACAGGAGAGGGAGAGGAATTATTTAAGCTCAGCACCTATGTGGACACAAGAACAAATGGGTATATACTGGCCACCAGGAAGTTTAGACTTGAAATTAGACAAAGGTTTCTAACCATCAGAGGAGTGAAGTTTTGGAATAGCCTTCCAAGGGAAGCAGTGGGGGCAAAAGATCTATCTGGTTTTAAGATTCTACTCGATAAGTTTATGGAGGAGATGGTATGATGGGATAATGTGATTTTGGTAATTAATTGATCTTTAAATATTCAGGGTAAATAGGCCTAATCCCCTGAGATGGGATATTAGATGGATGAGTTCTGAGTTACCCAGGAAAGAATTTTCTGTAGTATCTGGCTGGTGAATCTTGCCCATATGCTCAGGGTTTAGCTGATCGCCATATTTGGGGTCGGGAAGGAATTTTCCTCTAGGGCAGATTGGAGGGGCCCTGGAGGTTTTTCGCCTTCCTCTGTAGCATGGGCCATGGGTGACTTGAGGGAGGCTTCTCTGCTCCTTGAAGTCTTTAAACCACGATTTGAGGACTTCAATAGCTCAGACATAGGTGAGGTTTTTCGCAGGAATGGGTGGGTGAGATTCTGTGGCCTGCGCTGTGCAGGAGGTCAGACTAGATGATCAGAATTGTCCCTTCTGACCTTAGTATCTATGAATCCCACCTCGCAAAAATGTACAATTACAAGCATTTGGCATCCGATGAAGTGAGCTGTAGCTCACGAAAGCTTATGCTCTAATAAATTTGTTAGTCTCTAAGGTGCCACAAGTACTCCTTTTCTTTTTGCGAATACAGACTAACACGGCTGCTACTCTGAATCCTTTTCATTTGTAACCCTGGCTGGGAGACTAGCCAACCTTCATCTTCACTCTTCTATTAAACAAGCAGGAGACTCTGGGACACCAAAAGAACATAGATTCATATGTTTGTATGTTAAGGGCAGAAGGGACCATTATGCTTACCTCTTCTGATCTCCTGCATAACACTGGCCATAAGACATCTCTGAATTAATTCCTGCTTCATGGCCAATTGTTGTGATTGAACTAGAGTTTATCTAACCAATCTTGATTTAAAAATTTACAGTGATGGGGAATTCACCACAACCCTTGGTTCCCGCACTTAAAAAATTGCACCTTATTCCTAGTCTGAATTTCTCTGGCTTCAATATCCAGACATTGGATTTTGTTATCCCTTTGTCTGCTAGCCCTCTATTAAATATATTCTCCATGTAGGTACTTATACAGCATGATCAAGTCACCTCTAAACATTCTCTTTGATAAACTAAACAGATTGAGCTCCTTCAGTGTCTAATGTAAGGCATGTTTTTCAATCCTTTAATCGTTCCTGTTACCCTTTTTTTAATTCTCTTCAATTTTTCAACATCCTTTTTGAAGTGTGGATACCAGAAGCAGTAGTCCAGCAGCAGCTGCAGCAGTTGCACCAGTGCTAAATACAGAAGTAATATAACATCCCTACTCGATAATCCCCTATTTATGCATCCAAGGATTGCATTGGTCCTTTTTGCCACAATATCACGTTGGGAGCTCATGTTCTTGTGATTATCTACCATTATCACCAAGTCTTTTTCAAAGTTGCTGCTTCCCAGGATAATCTCTCCCATCCTGTAAGTATGGCGTGTTCTTTTTTGCATTAAGCTATATTGAACTATGTATTGTTTGCTTATGCCCAGCTTACCAGGCGATCCAGATCAAGCTGTATCAGTGGCCTCTTCATTATTTACCACTCCCTCAATCTTTGTGTCATCTGCAAACTTGATCCGTAATCATTTTGTTTTCTTCCAAGTCATTAGTAAAAATGATTAAATAGCAAAAGACCAAGAACTGATTCCAGCATGACTCCACTAGAAACTTGCTTGATAACATTTTGTGGTATCAGTTAACCTCTGCCTGTGATGGAGCTCCAGTAAATATCTCCATAGGAAAGGGAAGTGAAAACCCCCACAACCAGTGATACTGCAGCTCTCCTCGGTATACCTCGTCTCCTAGCTTAAGTGCACACACCTTTGACAGAAAATTATAGTAATCACCGTGCTAATTTCCTTTCACATGCACATCCTGACCAGAACATGAATTAATGGAAAGATTTTTGGACCACTTAGCAATAACCAGTAAACACCCACTTCCGTTAGTTATATCAGCAGCTATACCATGGGATAGACTTGAAACTGGAATGCTCTGTTGAGACTATCGTTATTAAAAGGGACCATTCTGATTATCTAGTCCATTGTTTCTCAATAGATGGATTACAACCACCAGGGAAGCCATGAAAGGCAATCGGGGGGTTAGAAGGTGGTAGAAATTTTATTACCATCTAAAACAAAGAAAATCTCATTCTCTTACTTCCTGCACAAACTTGCCTTTCAAGTTAAAGTTTTATCTGTCCACTTTTCAAAACACACAAATTACATAGGCTTACCGTTGTTCCCACTGATACATTTTCTATAAAATTAAGAGTAAAAACGTAAGGGGGTTGTGAAAATTCTTGTCTTCAAATAAGGGGTCCCCAACCTGAAAAGGCTGAGAAACACTACTATCTGAGCTCCTGCATAACACAGGTCATAGATAGGACCCATGGAAAAGAAGCCCTTGAGGAATTCCACCATGATTTCAACAATTTCCATCCCACCATCAACCTCAGCCTGGATCAGTCCACACAAGAGATCCACTTCCTGGACACTACAGTGCTAATAAGCAATGGTCACATAAACACCACCCTATATCGGAAACCTACTGACCGCTATTCCTACTTACATGCCTCTAGCTTTCATCCAGATCACACCACACGATCCATTGTCTACAGCCAAGCTCTACGATATAACCGCATTTGCTCCAACCCCTCAGACAGAGACAAACACCTACAAGATCTCTATCATGCATTCTTACAACTACAATACCCACCTGCTGAAGTGAAGAAACAGGTTGACAGAGCCAGAAGAGTACCCAGAAGTCACCTACTACAGGACAGGCCCAACAAAGAAAATAACAGAACGCCACTAGCCATCACCTTCAGCCCCCAACTAAAACCTCTCCAACGCATCATCAAGGATCTACAACCTATACTGAAGGATGACCCATCACTCTCACAGATCTTGAGAGACAGGCCAGTCCTTGCTTACAGACAGCCCCCCAATCTGAAGCAAATACTCACTAGCAACTACACACCACACAACAGAACCACTAACCCATGAACCTATCCTTGCAACAAAGCCCTTTTCCAACTGTGTCCACATATCTATTCAGGGGACACCATCACAGGGCCTAATCACATCAGCCACACTATCAGAGGCTCGTTCACTTGCGCATCTACCAATGTGATATATGCCATCATGTGCCAGCAACACCGCTCTGCCATGTACATTGGTCAAACTGGACAGTCTCTACGTAAAAGAATGAATGGACACAAATCAGACGTCAAGAATTATAACATTCAAAAACCAGTTGGAGAACACTTCAATCTCTCCGGTCACTCGATTACAGACCTGAGAGTGGCTATCCTTCAACAAAAAAAATTCAAAAACAGACTCCAATGAGAGACTGCTGAATTGGAATTAATTAGCAAACTGGATACAATTAACTTAGGCTTGAATAGAGACTGGGAGTGGATGGGTCATTACACAAAGTAAAACTATTTCCTCATGTTATTTCTCCCCCCACCCTACCCCCCACTGTTCCTCAGACATTCTTGTTAACTGCTGGAAATGGCCCACCTTGATTATCACCATAAAAGGTTTTCCTCCTCTCCCCACTTCCTGCTGGTAATAGCTCATCTTAAGTGATCACTCTCCTTACAGTGTGTATGATAAAATCCATTGTTTCGTGTTCTCTGTGTGTGTGTGTGTGTATATAAATCTCCCCACTGTATTTTCCATCAAATGCATCCGATGAAGTGAGCTGTAGCTAACGAAAGCTTATGCTCAAATAAATTTGTTAGTCTATAAGGTGCCACAAGTACTCCTTTTCTTTTTACAGGTCATAGAATTTCACTCAATGATTCCTCCAGTGAGCCCAGTAACTTGTAATTGAACTAGACAGAGCATACCTTTTAGAAATACTCTCCATCTTGATTTAAATTTGACTAAAATTACAAGGCAATTAGTTATGGAGTAATTTAGAATCTGAGAATATTAGCAGCTGGTGTCATGAAACTAGAAATGCAGGATAGATAAATGTTAAACTTGTTGAACACTTCCACCTAGTGGTTTTGGTTAAAATGACTTATAAGGAGAAACTTTTGTAATTTTTGGTTTCAGAGTATCAGCGGTGTTAGTCTGTATCCGCAAAAAGAAAAGGAGTACTCGTGGCACCTTAGAGATGAACAAATTTATTTGAGCATAAGCTTTTGTGAGCTATAGCTCACTTCATCGGATGCATTTGGTGGAAAATACAGTGGGCAGATTTTATATATACAGAGAACATGAAACAATGGGTGTTACCATACACACTGTTAGGAGAGTGATCAGGTAAGGTGGCTATTACCAGCAGGAGAGAAAAAAACAAAAACCTTTTGTAATGATAATCAAGGTGGGCCATTTCCAGCAGTTGACAAGAAAGTGTGAGGAACAGTAGGGGGGAAAAATAAACATGGGGAAATAGTTGATTATCACTACGAAAGGTTTTCGGGTTTTTTTCTCTCTCCTGCTGGTAATAGCTCACCTTACCTGGTAGTAGCTCACACTCTCGTTACGGTGTGTATGGTAACACCCATTGTTTCATGTTCTCTGTGTAAATAAAATTTCCCCACTGTATTTTCCACTGTATGCATCCGATGAAGTGAGCTGTAGCTCACAAAAGCTTATGCGCAAATAAATTTCTTAGTCTCTAAGGTGCCACAAGTCCTCCTTTTCTTTTCTTAACCTTACATTCATTAATATGGAGTAAGGATTCATATTGTATTGCTTGAAGTTCTTGTTAATAAGATACTATGATGAAGTAGGTATTAAACTGGGTGAAGCCAGATGATGTGGTTATATGATATACTTTTTACAGTTCAGAACTCAGTGGGGAGATAGATAAGTAAATAGGACTCAGACTCCTAAGTCATTTTTGGAAATGGGACAGAAGCTCCTAAGTCACACAGGTGCTTTTCGAAATTTTATCCAAAGTTTTAAAGTCTGCCTGATAGAAAGGGGATTTTTTTAGGGTAGCCCAAGTCTACAATCAAGGTTACAGAGTATCTGAGGTTCTATCCACTGAGTGTCTCCTGCCAGGTTGTATTTTCTTAGCCACTGAGTCACCAGAAAATTCTTTCTACTTTAATGCCCTGTTATCAGGAACAGGACAGGGAGGCAGGAGCCCTGGTATCTCGTCCCAGCTCTGACAAAAGCTTCCTGTGCAAGCCTGCACAAGTCACTCAACCTCTCTGCATCAGTTTCCCCACCTGTGAAAAAGTGAAAATTGTTCTCTTTCGCTTCTTCCCAGGCAGCCAGTCTTCAGAGTGGGATGCTCCCTGTATCCATTCAACTGGGGACAAGCCAGCTCTTGACTGTGATCCTGGCATCCAGCAGCCCCTCAAGAAGAGCACTGGAGAATTCTCTGCCTCTGAGCAGCTCATGCTGCAGCCTCAGGGTCCCTTTGGGGTGCAGCTTTCATAAGAGTTTGAGGGTTTTCTCCTCAGACCTGCTAAACTCAATCCGCTCCTTTGGGCTTTCTGAGGATGGCACCTCCCCATAGAAATGGTAGGCAGACAACAGGTCGCAGTGAAACCTGGCTCCAAGACAATGTGTTGTCGAGGTTCCCTTAGAGATGGCTGGGCAGGCCATATGGAAGCTCCCTTCACTGAGAGCAGGCCAGAACCAATGGCATAGAGCTGCGGGGTACATTTTTCAAATCCCTCCCCTCCTTTGTTTTGCCCCATTCACTCAATTTGAAGAGCAAGCAGGAAAGTTTCAATAGAGCCTCCTGAGTCACAAGAGAAGGCAATGTTTGAGGGGAATCCAGAGGAAGAAATCTCTGATCTTGGTCGGCACATAGGCTAGGTCTGTGCTGTAATGGCTGAAAAGGCCACAAAGCTTTCCCCTTCCCACGATCTGCTTTACCTGCAAGGCCTCATGAAAGGTGCCAGCTCCTGCAACTTCTCAGATACCAGTGAGTCACTCATATCCAGTTGCTCCTTGTTTTGTGCAATTGGCCTCCCCTCAGCCTGGACACAGCATGGGGTGAAGTGATTCAGATCCCCTTCCCATGGAGATTGGCCCACATCCTCTCATCTTCCAGCCTCCAGGGTCCCACAGAGGTTAGAAATTGGCAACTATTTTCTTGAGGGAGACTTGCAGGAAATCTGTTTGTAGACTGTCCTTTCAATTCTCCATGACAATTGGGAATTAACAACAATTTACTTAGATGCCCAAAAAGCCACAATCAAAGAAACCATATTGGTTAAAACAAAAATGACCTGGTTTAGAGGGAAAGTGAAGGCAGCTATAAAAAGTTAAATAATAAACATGTAACATGAAAGAAAGGGGAATTTGATTGTAATTAATATAAATGAGAAGCTAGGAATTGTAGAAAATCAATAAGGAAAGAAAAGAGACACAAGGAGAAAGCTATAGCTGGCAGAATTAAGGATAATAAGAAAGAGTTTAAACTGGAAACTGTAAACTAAGAACAAAAAGTGATTATATTGGTATGGGTCCATTGCTAGATGGAAATGGTAGAATTATCAATAATAATGCAGAAAAGTCAGAGTTCAATAAATATTTCTGATCTGTATTTGGGAAAAAACTGATAATATAGTCATATATGATAGCATTCCCTTCCACTATAGCTCTGGATAATGTCAAACAGCAGCTATTAGAGTAGACATCATCTTCAAGTAGTGTCCCTATGGGTGCCCGACCTTTGTGTGGAGATTTTTGGCAGCAGTGCACATTCAGCCCTCACATGCACCCTACCCATTCTCAGGCTGGACACTGAGGCTGTATAGGGATGTATGGGTGAACTGCCCTCAGTTCCTTCTCAACCACCTTTAGCCAGAAATGGTGTTTAGTGGGTGCCAGTTTTTCTCTTTAGGTTTAGGATATAGTACATAGTTGTTACTATGTTAGTTAGTTTATAGGATATATAGTAGTTGGAATTGTTTCCATTTTCTTTTTTTCCCTACAAAATTTCCCCTATCTTTTCTTGACTGTTGACTCAGGATGTGGGTCACACCCTTCACCGCAGTCTGAACATTCCACAACCCCAAGTAACCTCAATGGTTTTTGGGACTAGAGGCGTCGTTTTCATCGGAAGTACAACAGGTGTTGTTAAATAGCAGGAAGGAATCTACAAGACAAGCTTATCTCCAGAAATGGAAAAGAGATCATCTTTGGTGTAACTGCCATCACCTTTTTCCACAATCTTGGATTACCTGTTGGAATTGAAAACATCAGGACGGTCTGTGACTTCCATCAAGGTGCACTTAGCATCAATAACAGCCTTCCACTGACCAGTAGAAGGATTCTTAATTTTCACCCATCCAACCACAATGAGGTTCCCAAAATGTCTTATGAATTTTTTTAAAGAAATTAGAGATCCTACTTTGTTTTGGAGTAGCAGCCGTGTTAGTCTGTATTCGCAAAAAGAAAAGGAGTGCTTGTGGCACCTTAGAGACTAACAAATTTATTAGAGCATAAGCTTTCGTGAGCTACAGCTCACTTCATCGGATGCATTTGGTGGAAAAAACAGAGGAGAGATTTATATACACACACACAGAGAACATGAAACAATGGGTTTACCATACACACTGTAAGGAGAGTGATCACTTAAGATAAGCCATCACCAACAGCAGGGGGGGGAAGGAGGAAAACCTTTCATGGTGACAAGCAGGTAGGCTAATTCCAGCAGTTAACAAGAATATCAGAGGAACAGTGGGGGGTGGGGTGGGAGGGAGAAATACCATGGGGAAATAGTTTTACTTTGTGTAATGACTCATCCATTCCCAGTCTCTATTCAAGCCTAAGTTAATTGTATCCAGTTTGCAAATTAATTCCAATTCAGCAGTCTCTCGTTGGAGTCTGTTTTTGAAGCTTTTTTGTTGAAGTATAGCCACTCTTAGGTCTGTGATCGAGTGACCAGAGAGATTGAAGTGTTCTCCAACTGGTTTTTGAATGTTATAATTCTTGACGTCTGATTTGTGTCCATTCATTCTTTTACGTAGAGACTGTCCAGTTTGGCCAATGTACATGGCAGAGGGGCATTGCTGGCACATGATGGCATATATCACATTGGTAGATGCACAGGTGAACGAGCCTCTGATGGTGTGGCTGATGTGATTAGGCCCTATGATGGTATCCCCTGAATAGATATGTGGACAGAGTTGGCAACGGGCTTTGTTGCAAGGATAGGTTCCTGGGTTAGTGGTTCTGTTGTGTGGTGTGTGGTTGCTGGTGAGTATTTGCTTCAGATTGGGGGGCTGTCTGTAAGCAAGGACTGGTCTGTCTCCCAAGATCTGAGAGAGCGATGGCTCGTCCTTCAGGATAGGTTGTAGATCCTTGATGATGCGTTGGAGGGGTTTTAGTTGGGGGCTGAAGGTGATGGCTAGTGGCGTTCTGTTGTTTTCTTTGTTGGGCCTGTCCTGTAGTAGGTGACTTCTGGGTACTCTTCTGGCTCTGTCAATCTGTTTCTTCACTTCAGCAGGTGGGTACTGTAGTTGTAGGAATGCATGATAGAGATCTTGTAGGTGTTTGTCTCTGTCTGAGGGGTTGGAGCAAATGCGGTTATATCGTAGCGCTTGGCTGTAGACAATGGATCGAGTGGTATGATCTGGATGAAAGCTAGAGGCATGTAGGTAGGAATAGCGGTCAGTAGGTTTCCGATATAGGGTGGTGTTTATGTGACCATCGCTTATTAGCACCGTAGTGTCCAGGAAGTGGATCTCTTGTGTGGACTGGTCCAGGCTGAGGTTGATGGTGGGATGGAAATTGTTTTCCATGATTTCAACATCCCACCATCCATCCCACCTTGCTTACAGACAGCCCCCCAATCTGAAGCAAATACTCACCAGCAACCACACACCACACAACAGAACCACTAACCCAGGAACCTATCCTTGCAACAAAGCCCGTTGCCAACTCTGTCCACATATCTATTCAGGGGATACCATCATAGGGCCTAATCACATCAGCCACACCATCAGAGGCTCGTTCACCTGTGCATCTACCAATGTGATATATGCCATCATGTGCCAGCAATGCCCCTCTGCCATGTACATTGGCCAAACTGGACAGTCTCTACGTAAAAGAATGAATGGACACAAATCAGACGTCAAGAATTATAACATTCAAAAACCAGTTGGAGAACACTTCAATCTCTCTGGTCACTCGATCACAGACCTAAGAGTGGCTATACTTCAACAAAAAAGCTTCAAAAACAGACTCCAACGAGAGACTGCTGAATTGGAATTAATTTGCAAACTGGATACAATTAACTTAGGCTTGAATAGAGACTGGGAATGGATGAGTCATTACACAAAGTAAAACTATTTCCCCATGGTATTTCTCCCTCCCACCCCACCCCCCACTGTTCCTCTGATATTCTTGTTAACTGCTGGAATTAGCCTACCTGCTTGTCACCATGAAAGGTTTTCCTCCTTCCCCCCCCTGCTGTTGGTGATGGCTTATCTTAAGTGATCACTCTCCTTACAGTGTGTATGATAAACCCATTGTTTCATGTTCTCTGTGTGTGTGTATATAAATCTCTCCTCTGTTTTTTCCACCAAATGCATCCGATGAAGTGAGCTGTAGCTCACGAAAGCTTATGCTCTAATAAATTTGTTAGTCTCTAAGGTGCCACAAGTACTCCTTTTCTTTTTACTTTGTTTTGGGATCTCAACATTCTTAACCCTCTCATGAAACAGCTGTTTGAACCACTAGTTGCTCCTTTCTACATTTATCTATGAGGATGGTTTTCTGGTTGACATCACTGTGCTCAAAGGGCTGGGGAGATTGGGGCTGTAAATGCAGGACCTCCATTTAATGTGTTTTCAAGGGAGAACATATCATTATAACCCCAACCAAAATTTTTGTCAAAGGTTTCTTCAGAATATCACATTAACTGAACTATTCACCTTCCAGTTTTCTTTCCTAAACTGTTTCAGACTATGCAGAAAGGTACCTTCCACACACTAGATGTCAGGCGGGCAATAGATTTTTACAGAATCAAACCATCCAGAAAGTCTCCTAGACTCTTTTTGTGTCTGCTGTGAATAGGTCTATGGGATCCACTCTTTCCATGCACAGACTCTCTAATTGGATTTCTGGATGTAGTATTGGCTGTTATGGTTTGCTTGTTCAATCTCCCCTATGACTGACTGCACATTCTACTAGATCACATGAGATATCAATATAGAGGTATCATTAGAGGAGGTTTTGGAACAAATTGATAAACAGCAAAAAGTCACCAGGACCAGATGCCATTTAAATCAGCTTCTGTACCAAATGACTGGAGGATCGCTAATGTGATGCCAATTTTTAAAAAGGGCTCCAGAGGTGATCCTGGCAATTACAGGCCTGTAAGCTTGACTTCAGTACCAGGCAAACTGGTTGCAACTATAATAAAGAACAATATTGTTAGATATATAGATGAATATAATTTGTTGAGGAAGAGTCAACATGGTTTTAGTAAAGGGAAATCATGCCTCACCAATCTACTAGAATTCTTTGAGGGGGTCAAGAAGCATGTAGACCAAGGGGATCCAGTGGATATAGTGTTCTTAGATTTTCAGAAAGCCTTTGACAAGATCCCTCACCAAAGGCTCTTATGCAAATAAGCTGCCCTGGGATAAGAGGGAAGGTGCTCTCATGGATTGGTAACTGGTTAAAAGATAGGAAACAAAGGGTAGGTATAAATGGTCAGTTTTCAGAATGGAGAGAGGTAAATAGTGGTGTCCCCCAGGGTCTGTTCTGGGGCCAGTCCTATTCAACATATTCATAAATGATATGGAAAAGGGGTAAACAATGAGGTGGCAAAATTTGCAGATGATACAAAATTACTAAAGATAGTTAAGTCCCAGGCAGACAGCGAAGAGTTACGAAAGGATCTCTCAAAACTGGGTGACTGGGCAACAAAATGGCATATGAAATTCAATGTTGATAAATGCAAAGTAATGCACATTGGAAAGCATAATCCCAACTATACATATAAAATGATGGGATCTAAATTAGCTGTTACCACTCAAGAAAGAGATCTTGGAGTCATTATGGATAGTTCTTCTTCGAGTGATTGCTCATGTGTATTCCACAATAGGTGTGCGTGTTCACCACGTGCACTGCTGCCAGACATTTTTCCCCTAGCAGTACCCATGGGGGGAGCGCCCCTGTGATCCCTGGAGTGACGCCTGCCTGGTGCGGTATGAGGGGAGCTGCATGCTCCCCCCAGCCTCAGTTCCTTCTTGCCACCAGTGAAGGTGCATCGGAATTTCTCTGCTCCAGCTTTGCTGTAGCTCGTCCCCAGAACTGTTTGTTCATTCACTGTTAGTACCTGTAGTTAGTTATTTGTTTAGTTAGTGAGCCTGGGCTGGGGCATGCCCCGTGCCCCATGGTTTAAGTCGTGTGGCTGTTTTAGGCGTTCTATGCCAAGAAGTGACCCGCACACAGACTGTTTGTGCTGTTTGGGAGAAACCCATATCAGCGAAAGGTGCAAGATTTGCAAGTCATTTAAGGCTTGGACCAAAAGAGAAAGGGACATTAGGCTCCGGGCCATTCTGATGGAGTCGGCACTGACCCCGACTCCAGCACGCCGCTCCGAACTGGTACCCGGCATCGTGGCATCAGTACACGGTGACCCTCCAGTGTCATCGATCAGTCGGCACTGCTCCCCATCCACAGGGCACGCCAACAGGGCCAGGAAGACTCCCTCTTTGCAGCGGCACCGAGGGAAGTCTGGGACAGAGGCTAGGCCCATGTTGGGCAGTCCTTGATCCCCACCAGGCCTCTGACTCACGATGAGTGGAGTAGCCCAGCACCTTTGGAACAGGCCTCTCCAGATGTCCGGGTGCCTTCCATGCCTGAAGCCCTCCAAGTGGCCCAGGACGTTATATCTGTGCCAGTGCCCGGAGCGCTGCCAATGTCGGCCCCATGCTCCAGAGGCAAGCCGCCGTTGGGATCTCTGCAATCACCTCCAGCCCGGTAGTGGTATCGGTCAAGGGAACGTGCCCGATATCGTTCACCACCCAGCGACTGCTTGGGACAGAGTCCATGTGGATCGCCCTCGACGCCGACCGGACAGTCTGGCTGGGTTCCATCCGGCCGGGACTCTCAGCACTGCTTGTCCTCAAGGAGCAAATATTGATGGGACTGTGGTGGGCGTCGCCAACAGTCCTCATCTCAGAGAGGGTACTGCAGTCAGTCATGGCACGGTCATTGATGCCGTTCCAGCTTAGAATTCCGCTCCAAGTCTCCACCAACACACTGCAGCCCGGGTGTCGATCACCAGCGTCTTGCCATTGCGGGTCCACCCGTTAAGGCTATTCACAGAGCAGCTGTTACCCTCAGTACTGATCCCATGGTCATCAGATCCTAGCACCGCCGCTCCTCCCAGTCCAGAGATAACAGCAGATCTTTCACTAGCCCAGTCTCCATCGTAGCCATCCTTCAATGGGCCAGGCCAGCCAACCCGAACAGCCGGCCCCGCCGATGTCATAGCAGATGCAGTGGCACCTAGTGTCGTAGCCGGCCCAATGGTACCAGTGGGCACCGTGGCCTCCAGCGCAGCCCCCGGTGGGAGCTCACTCGGTGTCTGGAGCATAGGAAGTACTGTTGGCCTCCCTCTCCAGACCCCCAAGAAAGGAGTCAATGGGATGTACGTCCTCAGCACCGTGCACGGAGTCCAACCAAGCAGTGGGCCCTCTGGTGCTGGCTGACACTCAGAGCACTGCACCCGGCCTCCTCGCCCCACCCCAGAGGAGGCAATTGTGGCCTTGCTCCCCTCTGCCCCACAGGAGGACTTCAGGGCCCACCAAGAACTCTTAACAAGGGTGGCAGCGAACCTCCACTTCCAAGCAGAGGAGATCGGGGAGCCCTCAGACTCCCTGTTTAACGTGTTGTCCTCATCGGCACCAGGTAGGGTGGCCTTGCCTCTCCATGAAGGGATGGCTAAGATTTCAAATGCCCTGTGGTAAACACTGGCCTCGTTGGCCCCCATCTCTAAAAAGGCGGAAAGCAAGTACTTTGTACCCACTAAAGCTATGAGTACCTATGTACCCACCTGGCGTCCAACTCCCTGGTTGTCGAGTTGGTCAACCACAGGGAACCGCGACGTCAGCCAGCCCCAACTACAAAGAACAAAGATTCTCGGAGACTGGACTCTTGGAAGGAAAATTTATTAGTCTTTGTGCTTCCAATTACGAGTGGCAAACCATCAGGTTCTCATGGG
This sequence comes from Dermochelys coriacea, assembly GCF_009764565.3. Lineage (NCBI taxonomy): Eukaryota > Metazoa > Chordata > Testudines > Dermochelyidae > Dermochelys > Dermochelys coriacea. The sequence continues at coordinate 258,319,447 of NC_050069.1, read as the reverse complement.
CCGTACAAATTCAATCTATAGGGTTCCCTGTCCAAGTTTGAGGACTCCCTCTAGGAGCGCGATAGGAAAGAGTTCAGGGCCCTAGTGGAGGAAGGGGCAGCGGCTGTTAGGGCGTCCCTGCAGGCAGCCTTGGATGCTGCGGACACGGCTGCATGATCAATGGCTTCCGCGGTGTCCATGAGACGGGCGTCCTGGCTCCTGTTCCCTGGGCTGTCCAGCGAGGAGCAGTCCTCCACGCAGGATCTCCCATTCGACGGGAAGGCTCTGTTTGCAGAGGAAACCAATACAAGGCTGCATGGCATGAAGGAATCCTGCACAACCCTCCAGACTCTGGGCCTCTATGTCCCGGCTCTGGCAAAACCTAAGTTCAAGCCACAGTAGATTCCTGCCCAGGCCACCCTCCCGAAGTATGGGGCTGCCCATAAGAAGGTGAGGGACTATAAGAAACGCCCTCAGAGGCAGTCTCAGCCTGCCCCCCAGCCTGGGTCCTCCAAGGGCAAGCAGGCAGGAAAAGGTCTTTTTGATGGGATGCTCGGGGGCATTCTGCCAGCCCTCACCAGGGATCCACCCCCAATAAAGCTACCCTTCTCCAACCGGTTGTGTGCTTTCCTCCCGGAATCGTCGTGGCTAACCTCAGACCGATGGGTCCTCAACACCATCTCCTGGGATTACACCCTCCAGTTTACTTCCTCCCCGCCCAACCACTCCCCATCTCCGTCCCTCTTGGGGACCCCTCGTATGCAGCTCTGCTTGAGCAGGAGGTGGGGCAGCTCCTAAGACTAGGAGTGATAGAGGCAGTGCCCCAGAAGTTCATAGGCAAGGGGTATTACTCCTGTTATTTCCTTATCCCGAAGGCCAAAAGGGGGCTTAGGCCCATCCTGGACCTGTGAGGTCTGAATCAGTACGCGGTGAAACTCAAGTTCCGCATGGTCTCCCTGGCCTCCATCATCCCCTCCCTGAATCCCAGGGACTGGTATGCTGCCCTCGATCTACAGGATGCGTACTTCCACATCCACATATTCGAGGGGCACAGGCGCTTCCTCTGTTTCATGGTGGGATATAATCATTACCAATTCACGGTCCTCCCGTTTAGTCTGTCCACTGCCCCCAGGGTGTTTACAAAATGCATGTCAGTGGTAGCGGCCTACCTCAGATGGCGGGGGCTCCAGATATTTCCCTATCTGGACAACTGGCTTGTCAAGGGAACCTCCTGGTCGCAGGTGAGGGATCATGTGGGGCTCCTCCTGTCCATGTGCACCGCCTTGGGCCTGTTGGTAAACAACACCAAGTCCACATTAGTCCTGGTTCAACACATAGAGTTTATCGGGGCGCTCCTGGATGCAGTGTTGGCCAGAGCCTCTCTCCCACCAGACAGATTCGAGACCCTGAAAGATCTCATCGACTCAGTCACAAGGTTCCTGGTGACAACAGCCAGGGTTTGTCAGCAATTCTTAGGTCACATGTCGGCATGCACATATGTGGTCCATCACGCCACACTCAGGATGAGGCCCCTCCAGCTTTGGTTGGCCTCTAAGTTCTCCCAGGCCACAGATAGGATGGACAAGGTCCTCACCATGGCGGACTCTGTGATCACCTCCCTACGGTGGTGGTCCACCCCAAACAACATGCTTCAAGGGGTCCCATTCAGGAACAGGGCCCCGTCGTTGGAGCTGGTGTCTGATGCGTCAGACCTGGGCTGGTGGGGAAGTAAGGCCCTTTCAGACCCAAGGTCTGTGGTCAGCTCAAGACCTGACCTACATATAAACATCAAGGAGTCAAGGCGGTGCGGCTGGCGTGCATGGCCTTCTGCTCTCACTTGGAGGGCAAGATAGTCAGGGTCCTCACGGACAACACGGCCTTGATGTTCTATATCAACAGGCAAGGTGGGGCCCAATTCTCTGCCCTGTGCCACGAAGCCCTCAGGCTGTGGGATTTCTGTGTAGCCCATGACATCCACCTGAAGGCCTTCCACCTACCGGGCGCCCAGATCAACAGGGCGGATCGCTTCAGCAGGGACTTTTCCTCACAACACGAGTGGTCCCTCTACCCGGAAGTGGCTCACTGGCTCTTCCGAAGGTGGGAACTTTCCAGGTGGACCTATTTGTGGCTCGGCAGAACCGGCAATGCCCCCATTCTGCTCCAAGAGGGACCTGGGGAGGGGCACTATCTCCGATGCCTTTCTCCTGCCCTGGTCAGGCTGGCTTCTCTACGCCTTTCCCCCGTTCCCTCTAATCAGCGGCGTCCTGGAGAAGATAAAGACGGATAAGGCCCGGGTCCTCCTGATTGCCTGGTGTGGTCCAGGCAGCATTGGTACGGGACCCTCATGGGTCTGATGTTCGCTCCGCTGTGACCGTTGCCACTCTATCTGGACCTGCTCTCTCAGGACCAGGGCCGCCTTCTCCATCCCAACCTAGTGGTGCTTCACCTCACAGCGTGGCTACTCAGTGGTTAGGCAGAGAGGAAAGGACGTGCTCAGAACAGGTTCAGTGCATCCTCCTCAAAAGTAGATGGCTCTCCACTCGCTGCACTTATTTGGCGAAGGGGTCCCAGTTCTCTAGGTGGGCGGCAGACCAAGGTATCTCCCTGGTGGCACCCCCATCCAGCTTATCCTTGATTACCTCCTCCACCTGAGGGCCCAGGGTCTGGCGCCCTCATTAGTCAAAGTGCACCTGGCAGCCATATCGGCCTTCCATCCACCAGTGCAAGGGCACACGGTATTTTCCCATGCTATGACTGGCCGGTTCCTTAAGGGTTTGGACCATCTTTTTCAGTATTCTAGACCCCTGGTCCCACAGTGGGACCTAAACCTGGTGTTGGCTCGTCTCACGGGGCCTCCGTTTGAAACACTGGCCACGTGCTCCTGCTCTCACCTCTCGTGGAAGGTGGCATTCCTGCTTGCAATCATGTCAGCCAGGCAAGTCTCGGAGCTCAGGGCCCTGACCTCCAAGCCATCATACACGATCTTTCATAAGGACAAGGTCCAGCTCCGCCCACACCCCGCTTTCCTCCTGAAGATGGTCTCCGCCTGCCACATGAGTCAGGACATTTTTCTACTGGTCCTCTGCCCCAAGCTTCACACATCCAGTGAGGAGTGCCGTCTCCACACACTCAATGTGCAGTGGGCTCTGGCTTTCTACCTAGAGCGGAACGAGCTGTTCAGAAAGTCCTCGCAATTGTTCATTGCCCTCAGCTGAACGCGCGAGGGGCCAGTTGATTTCCGCTCAGTGGCTTTCCAATCGGATCACTTCGTGCATCCGCTCCTGCTATGAGCTGGCGGGTGTCCCCCTGCCACCCATTGTGAGGGCACACTTGACTCCGGTGCAGGCCTCAACGGCTATCTTTGTGGCCCACGTCCCCATCCAGGACATCTGTAGGGCTGCCACGTGGTCTTTGGTTCACACATTCACCTCGCACTATGCGATCGTTCCCCAAATCAGGGATGATGCTGGGTTCGGCAGGACTGTCCTCCATCCTGGGAATCTGTGAACTCCTACCCACCTCCAACAGATACAGCTTGGAACTACATATTGTGGAATACACATGAGCAATCACTCGAAGAAGAAAAGACAGTTACCTTTTTCGTAACTGGTGTTCTTCGAGATGTGTTGCTCATGTCTATTCCACATCCCCGTTGGAGTTGTCTGGCAAGAAGGAACTGAGGGTGGGGGGAGTGTGCAGCTCCCCTTATACCATGCCGGGCAGGTGCCACTCCATGGGTCGCAGGGGGCGCTCCCCCCGTGGGTACTGCTAGGGGAAAAACTTCCAACAGCGGTGCATGTGGTGATCATGAACACCTATTGTGGAATAGACCTGAGTAACACATCTCGAAGAACACCAGTTGCGGAAAAGGTAACTGTCTTTTCTCTGAGAACATTCACTCAATGTGCTGCGGCAGTCAAAAAAGCAAACAGAATGCTAGGAATAATTAAGAAGGGGATAGAAAATAGGACAGAAAATAACATGTTGCCTCTATATAAATCCATGGTACTCATCTTGAATACTGTGTGCAGATGCAGCCCCATCTCAAAAAAGATATATTAGGATTGGAAAAGCTTCAGAAAAGGGCAACAAAAATTATTAGGGGTATGGAACAGCTTCCATATGAGGAGAGATTAATAAGACTGGGACTTTTCTTCTTGGAAAAGAGACGAGTAAGGTGGGATATGATAGAGGTCTATAAAATCATAACTGGTGTAGAGAAAGTAGATTAAGGAAGTGTTGTTTACTACTCATAACACAAGAACTAGGGGTCACCAAATAAAATTAATAGGCAGCAGGTTTAAAAGAAATAAAACGCAGTATTTCTTCACACAACACACAGTCAACCTTTAGAACTCCTTACCAGAGGATGTTGTGAAGGCCAAGACCATAACAGGGTTAAAAAAAAAAACTAGATAAATTCATGGAGGATAGGTCCATCAATGGCTATTAGCTAGGATGGGCAGGGATGGTGTCCCTAGCCTCTGTTTGCCAGAAGCTGGGAATGAGCAACAGAGGATGGATCACTAGATGATTATCTGTTCTGTTCATTTCCTCTGGGGCACCTGGCAATGGCCACTGTCGGAAGACAGGATGCTAGGCTAGATGTACCCTTGGTCTGACCCAGTAGGGCCGTTCTTATGCCCTGAGATTTTGATATTTGTTCTTTTCCTTGGGATGTTAATATGGGATCATTAGGAGTTTGCATTTGTATAGCGGTGGGATGTTCACAAAGATCTATTGATGTGAAGTGGATTACTAGGGCCAGATCTTCAGCTCTTTTGATCTGATGCATAAAATGCTCAGAGTCCTGTACTGTGTCTCTGTGGTACATTTTTTCACATGGAGCACAGTGGTTTCCCCTAAACTACCTGACAGAAACACTAGTCCTATCCCATTCAAAATGCAGAAATAAATCATCCCCCAAGTCAATGTTTAAAACAGGAGGAAAGAATGAAAAATGTGTTGCCTCTTTGAGAGAAAAGTCAGAAAACCCCTCAGGAAAACTGATCTTTGGTTGATGCTGACTGCTCAATACCCAGAGAGGCTGCTTGATGCAGAGCACTCAATATGCAGAGGATCTAACACCACTTTCAGAAAGGGGTCAGCTTGGAAAGTAAACCTGGCTGGAGCTCCATGTACATACGCTCAGTGTACACGCACATATATACAGAGCACCATGCCCTTCAAACACCCTATTGAGCAGAGAATGGGTATTGCTTGCATTAAGAATGAACTATAAAACAACTGAGCATCTCAAGGGAATCGGTAATTTTGCTTAAAAATTTCTCCAAAAACAAGCCACAAAGAATCAAAAGATTCCTAGATGTAATAGGCTAAATTCTCTCCTGGCAGAACACCATTGACGTGAGTGTACATACCACAGCAGAATTTGTCTTGTCAAGGATGCGTCAATGGGTGTTACCTCCTTTTTTCACATGTAGCTGCAGTAGCCTCACTATAGTTAAAGTTGCAACCAGTTGCTGCCAGAAAGCACAATGTCAGCCTCCTTATAACTTTGGTTTGAAAAATTGCTTTGCCCTAAAAATTGTTTGTCAGGGGAAGCTATAGGGGACCTCATGATAGTGTCCAGTGAGTAGAAGCATGGGAAGAGAGATTGGAAGACTGCCCGAGGGGATACTTGGGGTGTGTCCCTCTTCTTAGTCTGAAGGAATCGTCAATAGATTCCTAAAGCTGGGTATATTCTATATGGATTTGAATTTTTGACACAAAATGTGCTTCCATAAACAGGGGTAGCTGTCTTTATATCTGTGCCAATCTCATGACTGATTGGTCTGCTTCATGTCTCTTGTCCATGCTCATTTGGCAATGCTGCATATTCAGCTGAACCACCTAAATATGCTCATGCCTAAATGGAGTCACTGCACCATCTTATAGCTGAAACCCTTTGCCCTTCTTCACCCCATTCCTTCCTAGCTGTTAGCTCTCCTCTTTTGTTATTGGGTCCTGTTCCTACTAATGAATCTATCTGGGCAGATACCTGCACCTGTGTGAACCCCTGATGAAGTCAATGGGCCCACTGGGAGGATTTGAGGACTGGCACTGGCCCTCAGGTAAATTGAGTTTGAGACCCCTGCACTACATGATCTTGGGAGTGAGTGAATTCCTTTATCCAAAGATGGAGTAAAGGAAAGAAAAGAGACCCACCAGACTGCTAGAGTGGTGAGTGAGTGGGGAAAGTGGAAAACTGGGGCAGAGACTTTGAAGCTGCAGCAGGAAGGAGGCAGAGCCGTGGAACCCATAGCATAAATGGCTCTGTTATAGAAGTTTGATTTTTGGCAACTCAGGCAGCTGGCCTTGCTGGACCCAGAGATTTGAGCAATTCTAGATGGCTTCTGGTTTAACAGAGAGAACACAAGAATACCAGGTAAACTCCCTGCTGCTGTGGACATCCTCTGTGCCCTGTCCCTCACTGATGAGGAAAAGAGAGAATACACCCAGGTGAGCTTTTGGTGCTCTTTTCATAGGCAGATAGAATACTGTATACAAGAGAGTTAAATTTAACAGGAGGTTGTGATGCTATGAGCCTGTCAGTGCCCACTAGTGGAGGGCCCACTATAACGTAATTCATATCAGGCCTGACACAGGCACTACCCCCAACACAGTCTTGTCATAAGACATATCTGGAAGGTGTCACATAAGGTATCATTTGTAAACAGTTGACATGCTGAACACAAAAACCCCTGTGTGATACATGTGTGGGTTGTGTATAAAGAGTTATATGTGCGTAGTGGAAATGTGTTCTTACAGTGTTTCTGGGAGGCAGTGTAAACATCGAGCCCACCTTAGACAAGAGAATGTGGATTCCCCTGTCTGACTATCCTATTTACAGGCAGAAGACAATGAAAGTATATTTACATACAGTAGAACTCCATTTAGCTGACTTGCCATTATCCAGCTCTCTGCGTTAAACAGACAACCCGCACACACAGGTCTAGAAGGAGGCAATCTCTCCTGTGGCCTCTAGATGGCACTGCAGCCTTGCACTTTTCTATTCTCCAATGTATCTGGATTTTTGATTATGGGATCTGGCCCCAGTCCCCATTCGATGGGATAAAGGGGATTCTGCTGTAAAAGTAAGCAAAGCTAACAAGCAGCATCTTAGTGAGCATGCCAGAGGATAGAATCTGCACCACTGGAATCCTTCCTGGCTCTTGAGACAAAGCAATGGAGTTTGAGTAATATAAGGGAAGCAAAAAGACATTTTAGTTATCCATCACTTAGCGGACATAAAAAACAAAGGAGTCCACTTCCAAACCACATTGACAGGACTGAAATGACCTTCAGGGCTGATGGCCTGCTTGTGAAAGAATAGCAAATTTTTATCCCTATGGTACTTCAGGAAAAGAGGATCTGGATCCTCAGGAATTGAGGACCCTCCACAGGAAACTCTACAGGCAAGAAGTGAGAATGTCAGTCTGGAACCCAGGTTTCAGAGTAGCAGCCGTGTTAGTCTGTATTCGCAAAAAGAAAAGGAGTACTTGTGGCACCTTAGAGACTAACAAATTTATTAGAGCATAAGCTTTCGTGAGCTACAGCTCACTTCATCGGATGCATTTGGTGGAAAAAACAGAGGAGAGATTTATATACACACACAGAGAACATGAAACAATGGGTTTATCATACACACTGTAAGGAGAGTGATCACTTAAGATAAGCCATCACCAGCAGCAGGGGGGGGAAAGGAGGAAAACCTTTCATGGTGACAAGCAAGGTAGGCTAATTCCAGCAGTTAACAAGAATATCAGAGGAACAGTGGGGGGTAGGGTGGGGGGGGAGAAATACCATGGGGAAATAGTTTTACTTTGTGTAATGACTCATCCATTCCCAGTCTCTATTCAAGCCTAAGTTAATTGTATCCAGTTTGCAAATTAATTCCAATTCAGCAGTCTCTCGTTGGAGTCTGTTTTTGAAGCTTTTTTGTTGAAGGATAGCCACTCTTAGATCTGTAATCGAGTGACCAGAGAGATTGAAGTGTTCTCCAACTGGTTTTTGAATGTTATAATTCTTGACGTCTGATTTGTGTCCATTCATTCTTTTACGTAGAGACTGTCCAGTTTGGCCAATGTACATGGCAGAGGGGCATTGCTGGCACATGATGGCATATATCACATTGGTAGATGCGCAGGTGAACGAGCCTCTGATAGTGTGGCTGATGTGATTAGGCCCTATGATAGTATCCCCTGAATAGATATGTGGACAGAGTTGGCAAAGGGCTTTGTTGCAAGGATAGGTTCCTGGGTTAGTGGTTCTGTTGTGTGGTGTGTGGTTGCTGGTGAGTATTTGCTTCAGATTGGGGGGCTGTCTGTAAGCAAGGACTGGCCTGTCTCCCAAGATCTGTGAGAGTGATGGGTCGTCCTTCAGGATAGGTTGTAGATCCTTGATGATGCGTTGGAGAGGTTTTAGTTGGGGGCTGAAGGTGATGGCTAGTGGCGTTTGTTATTTTCTTTGTTGGGCCTGTCCTGTAGTAGGTGACTTCTGGGTACTCTTCTGGCTCTGTCAATCTGTTTCTTCACTTCAGCAGGTGGGTATTGTAGTTGTAGGAATGCATGATAGAGATCTTGTAGGTGTTTGTCTCTGTCTGAGGGGTTGGAGCAAATGCGGTTATATCGTAGAGCTTGGCTGTAGACAATGGATCGAGTGGTATGATCTGGATGAAAGCTAGAGGCATGTAGGTAGGAATAGCGGTCAGTAGGTTTCCGATATAGGGTGGTGTTTATGTGACCATCGCTTATTAGCACCGTAGTGTCCAGGAAGTGGATCTCTTGTGTGGACTGGTCCAGGCTGAGGTTGATGGTGGGATGGAAATTGTTGAAATCATGGTGGAATTCCTCAAGAGCTTCTTTTCCATGGGTCCAGATGATGAAGATGTCATCAATGTAGCGCAAGTAGAGTAGGGGCATTAGGGGACGAGAGCTGAGGAAGCGTTCTTCTAAGTCAGCCATAAAAATGTTGGCTTACTGTGGGGCCATGCGGGTACCCATCGCAGTGCCGCTGATTTGAAGGTGTACATTGTCACCAAATGTGAAATAGTTATGGGTGAGGACAAAGTCACAAAGTTCAGCCACCAGGTTAGCCGTGACAGTATCGGGGATACTGTTCCTGACGGCTTGTAGTCCATCTTTGTGTGGAATGTTGGTGTAGAGGCTTCTACATCCATAGTGGCTAGGATGGTGTTTTTAGGAAGATCACCAATGGACTGTAGTTCCTCAGGAAGTCAGTGGTGTCTCGAAGATAGCTGGGAGTGCTGGTAACGAAGGGCCTGAGGAGGGAGTCTACATAGCCAGACAATCCTGCTGTCAGGGTGCCAATGCCTGAGATGATGGGGCGTCCAGGATTTCCAGGTTTATGGATCTTGGGTAGCAGATAGAATACCCCAGGTCGTGGCTCCAGGGGTGTGTCTGTGCGGATTTGTTCTTGTGCTTTTTCAGGGAGTTTCTTGAGCAAATGCTGTAGTTTCTTTTGGTAACTCTCAGTGGGATCAGAGGGTAATGGCTTGTAGAAAGTGGTATTGGAGAGCTGCCTAGTAGCCTCTTGTTCATACTCCGACCTATTCATGATGACGACAGCACCTCCTTTGTCAGCCTTTTTGATTATGATGTCAGAGTTGTTTCTGAGGCTATGGATGGCATTGTGTTCTGCACGGCTGAGGTTATGGGGTAAGCGATGCTGCTTTTCCACAATTTCAGCTCGTGCACGTCGGCGGAAGCACTCTATGTAGAAATCCAGGCTGCTGTTTTGACCTTCAGGAGGAGTCCACCCAGAATCCTTCTTTTTGTAGTGTTGGTAGGAAGGTCTCTGTGGGTTAATATGTTGGTCAGAGGTGTGTTGGAAATATTCCTTGAGTCTGAGACGTCGAAAATAGGATTCTAGGTCACCACAGAACTGTATCATGTTCGTGGGGGTGGAGGGGCAAAAGGAGAGGCCCCGATATAGGACAGATTCTTCTGCTGGGGAACCCTGATCAGACCCTCTCAAAGACTTGATCTTTAGAATAATGCTCAGGACTATTTAAATGGAATTGATAAGGGCACACCATAGCGTAAATAGTTTTTAAGAATTTCATGTTTATTTTGAACGTTTGTGGTAAACACATCGGTTTATAATTTAATTTTAATCTATTATTGTCAAGAAAGGGAGATGTGGAGTGATCATATAGTTTTTCCTCTTCAACAGTTACCAGAGAGGCCCATAAGAATGGCGATACTGGGTCAGACGAAAGGTCCATCTATTTCAGTATCCTGTCTTCCAACAGCAGCCAGTGCCAGGTGCCCCAGAGGGAATGAACAGAACAGGTAATCATCAAGTGATCCATCCCCTTCACCAATTTCCAGCTTCTGGCAAACAGAGGCTAGGGACGCCATCCCTGCCCATCCTGGCTAATAGCCATTGATGAACCTATCCTCCATGAATTTATGTAGTTCTTTTTTTTAACCCTGTTATAGTCTTGGACTTCACAACCTCCTCTGGCAAGGTTGACTGGTTGACTGTGTGTTGTATGAAAAAATACTTCCTTTTATTTGTTTTAAACTGCTGCCTATTAATTTCATTTGGTGGCCCCTATTTCTTGTGTTATGAGAAGGAGTAAATAACACTTCCTTATTTACTTTCTCCACACCAGTCATGATTTCATAGACCTCTATCATATCCACCCTTAGTCGTCTCTTTTCCAAGCTGAAAAGTCCCAGTGTTATTAATATCTCCTCATACAGCAACTGTTCTATGCCCCTAATAATTTTTGTTGCCCTTTTCTGAACCCTTTCCAAGTCCAATATATGTTTTTCAGATGGAGCGACCACATCTGCATGCAGTATTCAAGATGTAGGCGTACCATGGATTTATATAGAGGCAATATGGTATTTTCTGTCTTCTTATATATCCGTTTCTTAATGATTCCCAACATTCTGTTCGCTTTTTTGATTGTCGCTGTATGTTGCGTGAATGTTTTCAGAGAACTGTTCACAATGGCTCCAAGACTTCTTTCTTAAGGGTAACAGCTAATTTAGACCCCATCATTTTATATGTAGATTTGGGATTATGTTTTCCAATGCATTGCAGCAGGGAGCTTAATAAACATAGGAACTTCCTGGTCAGGGAGATCTCTAGTTGACACTTAAGGCATGGCTCTTTGTTTTTATGTCTTCGCACTACAGTAGGGATGGTGTTTCTGTTGGTCCTATGAAGTGTTCGGCTTCCTATTTCAAGAAGTCAGATCATTCAGTGAAATCATGCTTTAAAGTATGCTGCTGAGTTGGACCCCAGTTGCCCTCACAGCCATTCCAGCAAAGGATACTCCAGAAAACATGCTGGAGCACATTTAGGGACAGCTGGGAAAGCAACAGCTGGAAAAAGAGAACTGACCTGAGGAGAGAAGGCATGTTAGGATATAGATATTCAGGCCTGTCTGTAAAGGCCTATACTCTAAGAATTTAGGTGTATTCTTATCACTTGGCTAGTTATAGAGGTATAAAAGAAAAAATCAAAATCATGTCTGCCAGCGTAAGGTCCTTCTCTTACTGTGACACTCTGAGGCCCTGTGCTTAGGCTAAGGCCTTTGGCTAAGCAACAGAGGCAGCCAGAAGCTGGGAAGCGAACGGTCACCTCCTCACATTCCAAACTAGTCACATTGAAATAAGGTGCTATTGGGCTGTTAGGAATACAGTCCTGTCCTGATAGTGCCTATTGCCTCCAAAGAAAGGGAAGTGCCTAGAAGATGTAAAAGGAAACTTAGTCTGATAGCATCCTGTCTGGCAAGAACTCACTTATCAATAGCTGGGATGTGAAATCCTCATTTCTGTGTTTGTTCTATCACTGTAGTCCCCATTTCCCCATTGTTTGTCTATATAATCTCTGTCTGGTTCTGTGATTGTTTCTGTCTGCTGTATAATTAATTTTGCTGAATGTTAACTAATTAAGGTGGTGGGATATAATTGGTTAAATAATCATGTTACAATATGTTAGGATTGGTTAGTTAAATTTCAGTAAAATGATTGGTTAAGATATAGCTAAGCAGAACTCAAGTTTTACTGTATAGTCTGCTGTCAATCAGGAAGTGTGTGGGATGGGGGAAATGGGAACAGGGAATGGGGTGGGGAAATTGGAATCATGTTTGGCTAAGTGTGGGGGGGGAATGGGAACGGGGACACAGGTAAGGCTCTGTGGTATCAGAGCTGGGAAGGGGGACACTAAGGAAGGAAACTAGAATCATGCTTGCTGGAAGTTCACCCCAAAAAACATCGAATTGTTTGCACCTTTGGACTTTGGGTATTGTTGCTCTCTGTTCATGCGAGAAGGACCAGGGAAGTAAGTGGGTGAAGGAATAAGCCCCCTAACAAGGCACATTGGAGATCATTGTAGGGAGAAGAAAAATAAAGTAACTATGGCCCTGATTCTGCTGTCAGATCTGATTTCAGCATCTGGGTCCCTTTTTGAACAGCACCCTGCACCCATATGACACTTGATAATAGTTACAATACCTAAGTATATGGGAGAAAAAGTAGAGAACAATGCGGGTGTGAAGTGCCAGGGTGAAGAATAAAGATGCTATAGAAATCAGATAGGAAAGGGGGCAGGAGTGATTTTTTTTTAAATTTAATTTCCTGTAGATGTTTAAAATACCAATCTTAGGTCCCAGTGCAGCCAATCACGTCATCATATTTTGCCTGATCCTGTTCCCATTGAAATCAATAAGCATTACAATTAATTAAGGATTAAAACCTAAGAAAAAAGGCTGATGATTCACATAAAAATAATTAAAAACTAACTTCATTCCAGTACACTTATTTTAATTTTTAAAGATGCTGGAAGGAAGGGCATGTTAGATTGTAATGAAAATTGTAGGAATGATAGTGTGGAATAAATGAAAATTATTTCATTTTCTTGTGTTTGCCTCTATTCTTGGTGGTGGTCTTCTCATTAGCTGGGCCTCAAAGGCATCACCATATTTGACTATTTCTGCAAAAAGCAAATTTTCCCACTGTGATGGAGAATCAGCTATTTTTAAATGATAAAAGGCAAAGGAAGGTCTATTTTAATTTTTTTCTGTAAAGTACACAGCAGGGCAGGAACCAGAAAACTTTTATTGAGCCCTCTGCATCGTGCACAGGAAGTGACCTCAGGGATAGAAGTGAGGCAAAAATTCTCAGGCTGAGAGCACAGAACTTAAAGCCCAGGGGAAGTGGACTAAGGCAGCAATTCTCAGCCAGGGGTCCGCGGCCCCTTGAAGTACGTGAGGCCTTTCAGGGGGGCCGCAGAGCCCCACAGCTGAAACCCGGTGCCCTGAGCCCCAGCGCTGAAGTGGTGTGGGGCTGAAACTGGTGTCCCATTCCCCCCCCACTAGGGTGACAAGGTGTCCTGTTTTTGACCGGAACACACGGTCAAAAAGGGACCCTGGCGACTCTGGTCAGTACCGGTGACCAGACTGTTAAAAGTCCGATCGGCAGTGCTGCGGGGCTAGGGCAGGCTAGTTCCTACCTGTCCTGGGGCACCACGCTGTGCCCCGGAAGCAGCCATCAGGTCCAGCTCCTAGGTGGGGAGGCCACGGGCTCCACACGCTGCCCGAGACAGGCTCCGCACTCCCATTGGCTGGTTTCTGGCCAATGGGAGCAGTGCCTGCGGGTGATAGCAGCATGCACCACTGAGCCTCCTGCTGCCCCCCCCCGGAGTCAGACCTGCGGGCTGCTTCCAGGGCGCAATGCAGAACCAGGACAGGCAGGCGGCCTGCCTTAGCTCCCCTGCTGCGCCGCTGACGGGGAGCTGCCTGAGGTAAGCCTGTGCCCCAACCCCGAGCCCTTGCCCCAGCCCTGAGCCTCCCCAAACCTGGAGCCACCACCTGCACCCCAAAGCCTGCACCCCCAGCCAGAGCCCTCACCTCCCTGCATCTCAACCTCCTGCCCTATCCCAGAGCCCCCTCCCACACCCTGAACCCATCATCCCCAGCTCCCCACCCCCTCCCGCACCCCAACCCCCTCCCACACTCTGAATCCTTCAGCCCCACCCCCCAGCCTGGAGCCCCCTCCTGCACCCAAAACCCCTCATCCCTGGACCCACCCCAGAGCCAGCACCCTCAACTGGAGCCCACACCCCAATTCCCTCCCCCAACCTGAAGCCCCCTCCCACACCCTGAACCCCTCATTTCTGCCCCTATCCCGGAGACTGCACCCCCATGTAGAGCCCTCACCTCCTCCCACACTCCAACCCCCTGCCCCAGCCCAGTTAAAAAGAGTGAGGGTGGGGGAGATTGAGCCACCGAGGGTGGGGAAATGTAGTGAGTGGGGGGCAGGGCCTCGGGGAAGGGGCAGGGATAGGGTGTGCAGTTTTGTGCAATTAGAAAGTTGGCAACCCCAACCCCTGCCCCAGCCGGGAGTGGCGCAGGGCTGAAGCTGGCGGCCCACCCGTCCCAGCCAGGAGCAGCGTGGAGGTGAAGCTGGCGCCCCCAAGCCCCCGAAGCTGGGAGTGATGTGGGGCTGAAGCTGGCAAACCTCCCCCTCCCAAGCCAGGAGCAGCGGGGGGCTCAAGCTGGGAGCCCCAGAGCCACCTCTACCCCCTGCTGAAGCTGGGAGCCCTCCCACCCATACATAGCTCCCTTCCTGCACCCTGAGCTACTCCCCTGCCTGCACACAGCCCCTAGCTACCTCTCTGCCTGCACCCTGAGCTATTCCTCTCACTTCACAAAGCCCCTAAATACTCCCTCCCTGCACCCTGAGTGGTTTTCAAACTTTTTGAACTGAGTCCCATCTTTGGGTTATATTTTTTGGTTGCATCACCACACAGCCCAGACAGGCTATGTGGCCTCCTGAGTGAGTCAGGAGGCGGAGGTGGCGCTCCCTCCTGGCCCTGCTGTGCGGAGCCTGCTTGAGCCTCACCAGCCATTGCGCCCCCCAAAATAGAAGTAAAACTGTGCCTATGCCCAAGGGTTCCTCCCCCCGGCCTGAAGCCCACAGTGCCCCTCTTCCCCCCCAACCCCTGCCAGACCCTGGTGTTTTTATAGCATGTTGAGTGGAGTCTCAGCAAGAAAAAGGTTGAGAACCCCTGGACTAAGGTAGCTTTAAAGCCACCTTTGCACCCTCCAAATCCTGGGCTGCTTCAGTGGCGGGAGTGGCCCCCAACGTATTTTAGACTACCCTGTGGGCTGATCTAAGGTACAGCTGCTTCTCTGGGCTGCCATGCAGGCTGCATTGCCACTTGGAATCCTTGTAATGCTGTGGCTCCATCCCTAATACGCCATTTTCATCTCCAGGCCTGCTCTCCAGCACGCCCCCTACAGCATGGCATGCAAGGGGATCCTCATAGGACAGCATATGGTTATCTTCCACAGTGTCTGCACCAGGGGGACTGTTCCTTTGGCTACAATTGGCTATTTTAGGACCCCTCTACATTGCTCCAGTGTGCAGAGGCTGGAGTAAGGGGATCTTTGTTCTACCAGCTGCTAAGGGTAAGTGTGTAAGGGTTCTTTATCTGGAGGAAGGAGCATAGGTTATGCAGAAGGCTCTGGGGAGGGGAGGGCTGTGTAAAGAGGTAGGAAGTAGCAATGTCTCTGCTTGTTTGGAAATGTGTGTGTGTGTGTGTGTGTTAAGGGTACACACCATTCCAAGGTTTCTAAACCTATTGCTCACTGGTTTGGAGTCCTGACATTCACATCCCCAGCCATCAATCAGGAGATACTGGACTTTCATTGGGACAAAGTGAAATCAACTAGGGTTGGCCCCAAACTGAATAATTTAAAATTATTACTAGACTTTTACTTTTAAGGTAAGTGCTATTATAGATTATGTGCAAATCTCTGTGGGTGTGTGTATGCAGTACTGCCAAGACCAAGCATTAAAAAATCATGTGTCGGGACTTGAAAAATGATTCATAGATTCTAAAGCCAGAAAAGAACATTGTGATCATCTAGTCTGACCTTCTGTATAACACAGGCTATAGACAGGTTTCAGAGTGGCAGCCATGTTAGTCTGTATTCGCAAAAAGAAAAGGAGTACTTGTGGCACCTTAGAGACTAACAAATTTATTTGAGCATAAGTTTTTGTGAGCTACAGCTCACTTCATCAAATGCATCCGATAAAGTGAGCTATAGCTCACGAAAGCTTATGCTCAAATAAATGTTAGTCTCTAAGGTGCCACAAGTACTCCTTTTCTTTTTACAGGCTATAGAACTTCCCAAAATAATTACTAGAGCATATCTATTTAAAAAAAAAATCTTGATTTAAAAATTCTCAGTGATGGAGAATCTACCACAATCCTTGGTAAATTGTTATTTATGAGATTTTTAAAAATAAGAAATACTGAGTTCTTTTATTTCCCTTTTGGTTTTGAAGCCTTTAGGATTCACATTTTCAGTGTCCACAATTATGAAGACTATACACTTTTTTCAAAGGAAAGCTGAGACTTGCATATAATTACATGAATCCAGGAACTGCGGCTTTAAGTAAAGTATTACATATTATGAACGTATGAGGGACAGAGAAGTCAATAAGAAGAGGTTCTATAAATACATCAGGAGAAAGTCAAAGCCAAAGAAAAGTGTAGGCTCACTACTAAGCAGAGAAGGAGAGCTAATAATGGATTACCCCCAGAAGACTGAGATATTTAATACCTCTTTTGCTTCAGTCTTCACTAAAAAAGGTTAATTATTACCAGATGCTTAACACATTTAATATTAACAACAATGGGAAAGCACCATAAGCCAGAAGGGGGTGGGTGGGGGAGGTTTGATGACCACTAGAAGGCACTATATGAAGAATACTGGAGCATACCTTTAGCGAGTGCTGGAGATGGTGTACATCAGTGATACTCAGACCGCAGTGGTTAATGAGCCAAATTAGCAATCAGCATTACCCAAAAGAACCACAGAAGTGTGAATTAATTGTTTCATGTACTATAGTATTATATATATTTAAACAGTATGACATGGGAAATATTGTGTGTGTGTGTGTGTATGGAACTTGATGACCATATTTGAGTCAAAGTAGATGGAGGAAGAGAATGGAGAACTCCAGCTGTTTTAAAGAAATGACTGTATCGTCCAGATCATACGCTACTGAGATAGACTTTGGGGAATTCAACAGAAACTGTCGGCATGAAATTGATGAATGAAATGGAAACTCCACAACATGAAGAAAAAGGAAGCAAAATTTAAGGTCTCTACGGGACTATTCTAATTCTTGCATGCTCCAAGCTCCCAGTGAAGTGTGTTCAGCGAGTGCAGGGCAATTGCACAGAACTCACTTCTAGCTATTCAGAGTAGTGAATTCATGAACACACTAGTTGGGAGTGCTGTTTAGCACCAGCTAGTACACTTGGTCACTTGATGTATTTGGTATCTAAAACACTTTTAAAACACCTAAGAAAAGTATTTTTAAAAGGGTCCATCCCTTCAAATTGAAATGCTGACACTGGCATAGTGCTTCATGGTTTGAAAACAGTCAGTATGAATTTAGTCCAACCCCCTGCTCAAAGCAGGACCAATGCCAACTAAATCATCCCAGCCAGGGTTTTATCAAGCCAGGCCTTAAAAACCACAAAGGATGGAAATTCCACCACCTCCCTAAATAACCCATTCCAGTGCTTCACCACCCTCCCAGTGAAATAGTTTTTCCTAATAAGAAAAGGAGTACTTGTGGCACCTTAGAGACTAACAAATTTATTTGAGCATAAGCTTTCGTGAGCTACAGCTCACTGCATCGGATGCATCCGATGAAGTGAGCTGTAGCTCACGAAAGCTTATGCTCAAATAAATTTGTTAGTCTCTAAGGTGCCACAAGTACTCCTTTTCTTTTCGCGAATACAAACTAACATGGCTGCTACTCTGAAACCAGTTTTTCCTAATATCCAACCTAGACTTCCCCCATTGCAACTTGAAACCATTGCTTCTTGTTCGGTCATCTGCCACCACTGAGAATAGCCTAGCTCCATCCTCTTTGGAACCCCCCTTCAGTTAGTTGAAGTCTGCTATCAAATCCCCCCTCACTCTTCCCTTCTGCAGACTAAATAAGCCCAGTTCCTTCACCCTCTTCTCATAAGTCATGTGCCCAAGCCCCTAATCACTTTCATTGCCCTCTGCTGGACTCCAATATGTCCACATCCTTTCTGTAGTCGGGGGCCCAAAACTGGATGCAGTACTACAGATGTGGCCTCACCAGTGCCGAATAGAGGGGAATAATCACTTTCCTTGATCTGCTGACAACGCTCCTGCTAATGCAGCCCAATATGCCATTAGCCTTCTTGACATCAAGGGCACACTGTTTACTCATATCCAGTTTCTCATCCACTGTAATCCCCAGGTCCTTTTTTGCAGAACTGCCACTTAGCCAGTCATCCCCCAGCCTGTAGCAGTGCACGGAATTCTTCCATCCTAAGTGCAGGACTCTGCACTTGTCCTTGTTGAACCTCATCAGATTCTTTTGGCCCAGTCCTCCAATTTATCTAGGTCACTCTGGACCCTATCCCTACCCTCCAGCATATCTACCTCTCCCCCCAGTTTAGTGTCATCCACAAATTTGCTGAGGGTGCAATCCATCCCATCATCCAGATCATTAATGAAGATGTTGAACAAAACCATCCCCAGGATCAACCCCTGGGGCATTCCAGTTGATACTAGTTGCCAACTAGACATCAAGCCGTTGATCACTACCCGTTAAGTCTGATGATCTAGCCAGCTTTCTATCCACCTTATTGTTCATTCATCCAATCCATACTTCTTTAACTTGCTGGCAAGAATATTGTGGGAGACCATATCAAAAGCTTTGCTAAAGTCAATATATCACGTCACCGCTTCTCCCATATCCATAAAGCCAGTTATCTCATCATAGAAGGCAATCAGATTGGTCAGGCATGACTTGCCCTTGGTGAGGAGCAAATAAGAGGAAGCTAACAAGGAAGAACCAAGGAAGAAGGGGAAATTTATTTTAGTGTGGGTTTTATATTTACTTTGCAACAGATCTTTGACATGTAAAGCATCATCAGCCATTTTCAATCCAAGGCCCAGAAGGTGAAACCACATGTGAATAAGAAGACAGCAAGTTAAGAAGGAATCTCGGAGGGTGAAAAGCTAAGATGGAGAGATCTGAGACACAGAGTTGCAGGACAACCAGATGTGATGATTACATAGACGTTCATGACTTCATCCTCACAGCACCCCTTTGCGGTAGGAAAATCCTATTATTTCCATTCTACCATGGGAACTGAGACGACAAGTGATTAAGCAACTTGCTCAAGGTCACCCACAGAGAATATGGCAAAGCCAGGGATTGAATCTATATCTCCTCAGTCCCAGCCTAAAGGCTTAATAAGAACATTAGAATGGCCATACTGGATCAGGCCAAAGGTCCATCTAGCGCAGTATACTGTCTTCCAAGAGTGGCCAATGCCAGGTATCCCAGAAGGAATGAACAGAACAGGTAATCATCAAGTGATCCATCCCCTGTTGCCCATTTCCAGCTTCTGGCAAACAGAGGCTAGGGACACCATCCCTGCCCAACCTTGCTAATAGCCATTGATGGATCAATCCTCCATGAATTTATCTAATTCTTTTTTGAGCCCTGTTATAGTCTTGGACTTCACAATATCCTCTGGCAAAGAGTTCCACAGGTTGACTGTGCATTGTGTGAAGAAATACTTTTTTGTTTGTTTTAAACTTGCTGCCTATTAATTTCATTTGGTGACCCCTAGTTCTTGTGTTATGAGAATATTTGTGCCATTCAGATGCTTCAAACTGTTTGGATGCATGAACACAGAATTTTATTTTAATAATTGAAGTAAGTTATCAAAGTACTTTTTTCATAGCCTTTTTGAGGGAGAAACATAAAAACCGAGCAAATCTGAGGTAAATTTTGACCCACAGTAAGAGGAGCTGAAACTGAAACAAGCCTGATGCTAAGGAAAAGACCTCCATTTTTCTCTCCTGTCTCCTTTGACAGTCCTGAAGTGGTACAGGGAACACGGTGGAAATATGGACAATCTGTTATATTTTAACCCTTCCATTATGGCATTGTTTCCATTCACCCTAATAATTATGGTTTTCATCACAAACTAGTAGCAATTTCTAACTACTCAGCAAAACATGCCTTGTGTTTTGAGAACCACCTAGTCATCAGGTATCCATCTTGTCAGCAGACAGTAAGATATTGTTTGTGGAGGTGGGACATCTCTCAGTATAGCACAGCATGACACACTAACCCTATCCTTTTAAAATGCAGCCAAATATTGGCAATCCACAACTGGACTTGCTTAGATGATGGTCACTTTTTGATTCCTCTAGTGTAATAGCATCTCCTTTCACCCAGTGCTTGGGTGCAAGGCTGATAATCATCTTCCTTTCCAGCTGATGGAATGTTGTTGGAGGCAAGCTATTTTGTGGGGTCTTTGGGGAAGAGGGTTAAATACATCCTGCTTTAATAATGTGAGCTCTACTGTACATATCACGACACTGAACATTTTCTTCACACTTGGGCACATTAGTTCACTCAGGCACTCCCTGCCCATCAATCCTTGCCTTAAATTAGATTAGTCCGTTTTAATATTATATCTCAGGGTTTGATTGAACAAATAAATCCAGGTATTATAGTATTTCCCCACAGATCTTTGAGAGATTCTGCATTAGTAGGGCATACCTAATTAAAAAAGAGAAATTGAAAACTGATACAGATGCATCCTGACATATCAGCTAAGTTTATGTCAGCATTCCATTGCACATGGAAATCAAACAGGCAGGTGAAAGGAGAAATAGAGCCCTAGTTGTCCATGGGGCAAGGAATTGAATTCCACTAGGAATTTTATGCAGCTTTTTATGCAATCTAGCCCTGTAGTTGTAGTTGCCATTTTGTTGCATTCTCACCCTATTAAAAAATTAGTTGCATGACAGTGATATGATGATCTGATATCTTTTATCTGTCCTGTACAACCTTCTGTTTCCTGATCCTTTTTTGTTAGTGCTCAAGCTGAAGATGTCGTCATCTGAGCAGTCCCACTGGGTTTAGGAGCCTCTATTGTCATTTAATTCTATTGACCCAGCAAACTCAAGGAACCAAGCAATTCTCTAGAGCAGTGATTCTCAGCATTTCTTGGTCAGTGACCAAAAACAGGGCCACATAATCATCCCATTAACCCACCATCTTTCACAATCCTTTGTGGCCATGTCAAAAGAAGAAACAATGGGCAGGTTTTGGTTCATACTGCTTGTGTGTGGGAAGGTTGCTGGCAGTGGGTTAGTTCTGCTGTAGGGTGAACACTGGTATATTTGATTGTAAGCTTTTCAAGGGAGCGACTGTCCATTACTCTGTGTTTGTCAGAGGTGAAAGTCAGGCGGTACAGGCCAGTACACCATACTGGTAAAAAGTGGCCACTGGTACTGGCTCGTACTGCTGACTTTAACTTTGCTGCCCCTTTTGTGCCCCCCCATCGGCAGCCCTGCCAGGTCTCTACGACGTTAAAGTGCTGCCGTGGCAAAGCAACCCTGCTTAAAGCCTCTGGTTTTGCTTCTGTCCACTGTGAACAGGTTGGGTCCCTCCCCCGTCTAAAACAGAGCACAAAGGTCTGGAGTTAGGACCTCATCCTTCAAAGATTTACTCACATACTCAAATTTATGCATTCTG
The DNA here is from genome assembly GCF_009764565.3 of Dermochelys coriacea. Taxonomy (NCBI): domain Eukaryota; kingdom Metazoa; phylum Chordata; order Testudines; family Dermochelyidae; genus Dermochelys; species Dermochelys coriacea. Next base: position 258,297,857 of record NC_050069.1, on the reverse strand, counting down.
AGTAGTTTCACTAAAATTTCTGAGACTACTCAGAGCGAGTAAAGTTAAACATACATTTTTGCAGGATTGGGGCATTAGTATCTAAAATTGACTCCTTCCTGGAGTTGCTTTGTTGGCAACTCAAAAATAATAGCTCAGTTTAAACTTCTGTGTAGTTCTTCTCTTCTGGATCCTCCTATTGTTTACGTGCAGGACATACTCTGGCTCAAAGAAACATGACCACTCATAGAATCATAGAATCATAGAATATCAGGGTTGGAAGGGACCCCAGAAGGTCATCTAGTCCAACCCCCTGCTCAAAGCAGGACCAAGTCCCAGTTAAATCATCCCAGCCAGGGCTTTGTCAAGCCTGACCTTAAAAACCTCTAAGGAAGGAGATTCTACCACCTCCCTAGGTAACGCATTCCAGTGTTTCACCACCCTCTTAGTGAAAAAGTTTTTCCTAATATCCAATCTAAACCTCCCCCATTGCAACTTGAGACCATTACTCCTCGTTCTGTCATCTGCTACCATTGAGAACAGTCTAGAGCCATCCTCTTTGAAACCCCCTTTCAGGTAGTTGAAAGCAGCTATCAAATCCCCCCTCATTCTTCTCTTCTGCAGACTAAACAATCCCAGCTCCCTCAGCCTCTCCTCATAAGTCATGTGCTCTAGACCCCTAATCATTTTTGTTGCCCTTCGTTGTACTCTTTCCAATTTATCCACATCCTTCCTGTAGTGTGGGGCCCAAAACTGGACACAGTACTCCAGATGAGGCCTCACCAGTGTCGAATAGAGGGGAACGATCACGTCCCTCGATCTGCTCGCTATGCCCCTACTTATACATCCCAAAATGCCATTGGCCTTCTTGGCAACAAGGGCACACTGCTGACTCATATCCAGCTTCTCGTCCACTGTCACCCCTAGGTCCTTTTCCGCAGAACTGCTGCCGAGCCATTCGGTCCCTAGTCTGTAGCGGTGCATTGGATTCTTCCATCCTAAGTGCAGGACCCTGCACTTATCCTTATTGAACCTCATTAGATTTCTTTTGGCCCAATCCTCCAATTTGTCTAGGTCCTTCTGTATCCTATCCCTCCCCTCCAGCGTATCTACCACTCCTCCCAGTTTAGTATCATCCGCAAATTTGCTGAGAGTGCAATCCACACCATCCTCCAGATCATTTATGAAGATATTGAACAAAACGGGCCCCAGGACCGACCCCTGGGGCACTCCACTTGACACCGGCTGCCAACTAGACATGGAGCCATTGATCACTACTCGTTGAGCCCGACAATCTAGCCAGCTTTCTACCCACCTTATAGTGCATTCATCCAGCCCATACTTCCTTAACTTGCTGACAAGAATGCTGTGGGAGACCGTGTCAAAAGCTTTGCTAAAGTCAAGAAACAATACATCCACTGCTTTCCCTTCATCCACAGAACCAGTAATCTCATCATAAAAGGCGATTAGATTAGTCAGGCATGACCTTCCCTTGGTGAATCCATGCTGACTGTTCCTGATCACTTTCCTCTCCTCTAAGTGCTTCAGGATTGATTCTTTGAGGACCTGCTCCATGATTTTTCCAGGGACTGAGGTGAGGCTGACCGGCCTGTAGTTCCCAGGATCCTCCTTCTTCCCTTTTTTAAAGATGGGCACTACATTAGCCTTTTTCCAGTCATCCGGGACTTCCCCCGTTCGCCACGAGTTTTCAAAGATAATGGCCAAGGGCTCTGCAATCACAGCCGCCAATTCCTTCAGCACTCTCGGATGCAATTCGTCCGGCCCCATGGACTTGTGCACGTCCAGCTTTTCTAAATAGTCCCTAACCACCTCTATCTCTACAGAGGGCTGGCCATCTCTTCCCCATTTTGTGTTGCCCAGCACAGCAGTCTGGGAGCTGACCTTGTTAGTGAAAACAGAGGCAAAAAAAGCATTGAGTACATTAGCTTTTTCCACATCCTCTGTCACTAGCTTGCCTCCCTCATTCAGTAAGGGGCCCACACTTTCCTTGGCTTTCTTCTTGTTGCCAACATACCTGAAGAAACCCTTCTTGTTACTCTTGACATCTCTTGCTAGCTGCAGCTCCAGGTGCGATTTGGCCCTCCTGATATCTTTCCTACATGCCCGAGCAATATTTTTATACTCTTCCCTGGTCATATGTCCAACCTTCCACTTCTTGTAAGCTTCTTTTTTATGTTTAAGATCCGCTAGGATTTCACCATTAAGCCAAGCTGGTCGCCTGCCATATTTACTATTCTTTCGACTCATCGGGATGGTTTGTCCCTGTAACCTCAACAGGGATTCCTTGAAATACAGCCTTTGTTTCTTTTCAGTTCATCTTTGTTTTAAAGAAAAGGAGTAATTGTGGCACCTTAGAGACTAACAAATTTATTTGAGCATAAGCTTTCGTGAGCTTCTGCTCACTTCATGCATCCGATTTTTCCTTTTCTTTTGAGGATACAGCCTAACACGGCTGCTACTCTGAAACCTTTGTTTTAAAGGTAATTGCTGCCACAAGAAGCAATATTTTCTTTAGCCAGTAGAGGGAGATGTTGTCTTGACACAGAATTATTCATAATTATTGCGTCACACCTACTACTAGAGGAAGATTCTTAAACAGTTTCTGTTTTGAGGTGCTAGCAAACTCTATGTGAAACCTTGTGACTTAAGCCCACAATAAAAAGTAAGTTATGTGTTGTGCTTCTCTGAATAGTTAGATTCATAATCTATATGAATTATCAGTCTGTGTTTGCCCGTTAGAGCTATCTGACCATTTTTTCGTCAAAAATGAATTTTGAAGAAAATGTTTGTCAAAACCAAAAAAGTGAAGAATAATTTCATTTTCAAAGAATTTTCCAGTTTTTAATTGAAAAATCAGAAACCAAAGTCCATTTTTTTATTCAGAAACATTTTCTAACACCCCAAATGTTTTTCAAAAGCCAAATATTTTTCAATTTTTGGATTTCAGGTTTTCCTTTAAGAAATATTAGTTTGAAATTTAGAAAAAAAAAATCTAAATTTTCCATGAAAAATAATTGGCATATTTGCAGCACCAGTGATGCTTTCTGGTGATCCTTTTAGAATAGCTCCAATTGCTTAGGAAAAACCAGGGGCACATTTTTGGAGAAAAAGCAGGGGTGGGGGGGAAGGTAGGCAGCAATTGATCGATTGGCTCCCCTAACCATACACATTTTGCTTATGTCAGCTGCTTGTTTTGAATATGTTAACGTATCCAAAACTTGCCACCATGTTTCCCTTAAAAAAAAGTTTTTAGGGTGTCATAAAATGTCTTATTTTATCTCATTTGTTTTGTTTATCTGATTTTTTCACTTTTTAAGTGGTTTCAGTTAATATTGTTTTATTATTTATTTGTTTGAGTTGCTGTCGTGCCTAGGAGACATGTCATGGACCAGGACTCCATTGTGCTAGGCATTGTACAAACACAGAACAAAAAGCTGATCTCTGCCCCAGACACTTTACAATGTAAGTAGAGCTTACAGTCTAAGTAACTGCCTTCAGTTATGCTCTTTCATTAACAGTTTTATGACTGAATATTCTGTATGTGCTGAAGTAATTTGCAGACCGTTAAAAAGAAACACTCAAATAGCATGCACCTTTTTATAGGGAAAGTTTATGAAACACATAGGGAATATGATTTATGGGATGGGACCCTGGACTTGCGAGATTTGGTTCTGTTCTCAGATCTACCACTGACTGTTTCCCTTGCACCTTTTATTCATCTTGGCTATTTACAAGTAAAATAAGTAAATACTTGACTTTAGTGTTTCCTATCTATTTGGGTTAGTCGGAACAAAAGAGCTCATTTCATTATCAAAAATAAACAAATATTATTTTGGTAGGATGGGAGTAATTTCCCAATTTTTAAAGAAAAATGAATCGAAGATAGGTCCTTTTCTGCTTGCTCCCAGCATTTCACCTGAGGTATTGCAACACCACATTTTTTTGCTTTCACAGGAAAAGTGGTAGATGAATTTAACATTTATAGCAGTGCGGCTCAAAAAAGCCTTGTTCTGGTATAAGGAAACAGATTCACCCTGAAGGCAAATAAAAGAGAAGGACAATCTACTGATTGCTGGGGGGATGAAGTTAGTGTGTGCATGTAAAATGCTAGTAGGCAAACATCACTCCCCTTAAATTTAGCATCGCAACTACCTATACCCACAATCCAGCATTTCCCATTGACTAAGGTTGCCAGCTCCATCCTTATTTGCTTCATCGTGTTATACAATTTTACATTCATTTTGTAAGTGAATCCTCTTGGGAAAACATTTTAACTGCAACGTATACATGTCATTGACATTATTTTTAGCAACAATTTGTCATATATGATCCTGAATGACAGGTTTCAGAGTAGCAGCCGTGTTAGTCTGTATTCGCAAAAAGAAAATGAGTACTTGCGGCACCTTAGAGACTAACAAAGTTATTAGAGCATAAAGTGAGCTGTAGCTAATGCATCCGATGAAGTGAGCTGTAGATCCTGAATGAGTTTCCACTAAGATGGAGTCTCACCGGAGATCCCATGTGATTGTCGCTGAGAAGAGGGAGGTTGTGGAGGTTGCAGATGGGGAGCAAGAAGACTGAGGGATAGGAGTAGAGCAGTTTACAGGAGAGACATTCATTTGGAGCAGGAACTGGAGTCAGCAGTGGTATCCTGGTGGCTGAGCGGATGGTTGAGTAAACGAGTGTTGTGGGATGAGAGCTGGGGTGGGTGAAATACGAAGGAGGTTAACTGGGAGTCAATGGATGGGAGGTGGGGCAGGGTACAGGCTCAGCCAGGTGGAACTAGTGTTGGGTATTGTTGAGATTACAGGAAAAGGTGGGTCACTTTGAAGCAGGATCTGGGGGGTGGAAGGCAGAGTGAAGATTAGGTGGATAATTGGAGTTGGGGAGCAGCAGCCTAGGGGAAACAGAGGCTGGGATGAGTAGCGATGTGGGGGGCTGAGCAGTAAGGAGGCTAAAATATAAGAGAGGGTGGTCCAGAGACCTCCTGTCTAAAATCATAATTACAATTTCCTCAATGTCCAAACACAAAGATTTTATGTAAACCCCCCTGTATAATAAGAGGCAGCTCAGGCAGGCTTCCAGAGGCAAATTCTGTTTTGTTAAAGCACCAAAAAATATGTATCAAAGCTATAGGAACCTCAAATGCACATATGTAATTTTCAGCACAAATACGTATCACAATGATCAAAAAAACCAGCATCAGGACGACAATGCTACATCCCAGACCAAAGCAGGGTATTAGCCAATGCAGAAAGGCAGTGATGCCTAGTGGCTAGAGCACTGGACTGAGATTCAGGAGACCTGGGTTCCATTCCCAGCTCTGCCACTGGCCTGCTTGGTGACCTTGGGCAAGTCATTTTATTCCCTGTTCCTTAGGTCCCCATCTGTAAAATGAGTATAATGATCCTTCCATTGTAAAGTGCTTTGCACTCTATGAAAAGTGCTAGATGTTGTCATTCCCCTCTTCTGTAGGAAAGGGCAATAGATTCATAGGTACTAAGGTCAGAAGGGACCATTCTGATCAACTAGTCCGACCTCCTGCACAACGCAGGCCACAGAATCTCACCCATCCACTGCTATGAAAAACCTCACCTATGTCTGAGCTACTGAAGTCCTCAAATCGTTGCTTAAAGACTTCAAGGAGCAGAGAATCCTCCCTCAAGTGACCCGTGCCCCATGCTACAGAGGAAAACCTCCAGGGCCTCTTCCAGTCTGCCCTGGAGGAAAATTCCTTCCCGACCCCAAATATGGCAATCAGCTAAACCCTGAGCATATGGGCAAGATTCACCAGCCAGATACTATAGAAAATTCTTTCCTGGGTAACTCAGATCCCATCCATCTAATATCCCATCTCAGGTGATTAGGCCTATTTACCCTGAATATTTAAAGATCAATTAATTACCAAAATCACATTATCCCATCATACGATTTCCTCCATAAACTTATCGAGTAGAATCTTAAAGCCAGATGGATCTTTTGCCCCCACTGCTTCCCTTGGAAGGCTATTCCAAAACTTCACTCCTCTGATGGTTAGAAACCTTTGTCTAATTTCAAGTCTAAACTTCCCGGTGGCCAGTTTATACCCATTTGTTCTTGTGTCCACATTGGTGCTGAGCTTAAATAATTCCTCTCCCTCTCCAGTATTTATCCCTCTGATATATTTATAGAGAGCAATAATATATCTCCCCTCAACCTTCTTTTAGTTAGGCTAAACAAGCCAAGCTCCTTAAGTCTCCTTTCATAAGACAAGTTTTCCATTCCTCGGATCATCCTAGTAGCCCTTCTCTGTACCTGCTCCAGTTTGAATTCATCCTTTTTAAACATGGGACACCAGAACTGCACACAGTATTCCAGGTGAGGTCTCACTAGTGCCTTGTATAACGGTACTAAAACCTCCTTATCCCTACTGGAAATACCTCTCCTGATGCATCCCAAAACCGCATTAGCTTTTTTCACTGCCATATCACATTGGCGGCTCATAGTCATCCTATGATCAACCAATACTCCAAGGTCCTTCTCCTCCTCCGTTACTTCTAATTGATGCATCCCCAGCTTATAACTAAAATTCTTGTTATTAATCCCTAAATGCATGACCTTACACTTCTCACTATTAAATTTCATCCTATTACTCTTACTCCAGTTTACAAGGTCATCCAGATCCTCCTGTATAATATCCCGATCCTTCTCTGAATTGGCAATACCTCCCAGCTTTGTATCATCTGCAAACTTTTTGTGCCAAGGTCAGTAATAAAAAGATTGGTCCCAAAACTGATCCCTGATGAACTCCACTGGTAACCTCCCTCCAGCCTGACAGTTCGCCTTTCAGTAGGACCCGTTGTAGTCTCCCCTTTAACCAATTCCTTATCCACCTTTTGATGTTCATATTGATCCCCATCTTTTCCAATTGAACTAATAATTCCCCATGTGGCATGGTATCAAACGCCTTACTGAAATCTAGGTAAATTAGATCCACTGCGTTTCCTTTGTCTAAAAAAACCTGTTACTTTCTCAAAGAAGGAGATCAGGTTGGTTTGGCACGATCTACCTTTTGTAAAACCTTGTTGTATTTTGTCCCATTTACCATTGACTTCAATGTCCTTAACTAATTTCTCCTTCCAAATTTTTTCCAGGACCTTGCATACTACAGATGTCAAACTAACTGGCCTGTAGTTACCCGGATCACTTTTTTTTTTCCTTTCTTAAAAATAGGAACTATATTAGCAATTCTCCAATCATTCAGTACAACTCCTGAGTTTACAGATTCATTAAAAATTCTTGCTAATGGGCTTGCAATTTCAGGTGCCAATTCCTTTAATATTCTTGGATGAAGATTATCTGGGCCCCCCAATTTAGTCCCATTAAGCTGTTTCAGTTTTGCTTCTACCTCACATATGGTAATATCTACCTCCATATCCTCATTCCCATTTGTCATGCTACCTTTATCCCTAAGATCCTCTTTAGCCTTATTAAAGACTGAGGCAATGTATATGTTTAGATATTGGGCCATGCCTAGATTATCTTTAACCTCCACTCCATCCTCAGTGTTAAGCGGCCCCACTTCTTTCTTAGTTTTCTTCTTATTTATATGGCTATAGAACCTTTTACTATTGGTTTTAATTCCCTTTGCAAGGTCCAATTCGACTCAACTTTTAGCCTGTCTCATTTTATCCCTACATGTTCTGACCTCAATTAGGTAGCTTTCCTTGCTGATCCCTCCCATCTTCCACTCCCTGTATGCTTTCTGCTTCTTCATAATCACCTCTCTAACATGCTTGCTCATCCAGCTTGGTCTACAACTCCTGCCTATGAATTTTTTCCCCTTTCTTGGGATACAGGCTTCCAATAGCTTCTGCAGCTTTGATTTAAAGTAATCCGAGGCCTCCTCTACCTTTAGATCCATAAATTCTTCAGTCCAATCCACTTCCCAGACTAATTTCCTTAATTTTTGAAAGTCAGCCCTTTTGAAATCAAAAACCCTAGTTGCAGATTTATTTTTGTTAATCCTTCCGTTCAGTTTGAACTGAATTAGCTCATGATCACTTAAACCAAGATTATCCCCTACAACCATTTCTTCTATGAGGTCCTCACTACTCACCAAAATTAAATCTAAAATGGCATCCCCTCTAGTCGGTTCAGCAACTACTTGATGACGGAATCCATCAGCTATAGTATCTAGGAAAATCGAGCCCTATTATTATTACTAGCACTGGTCCTCCAGTCTATATCTGGGAAGTTAAAGTCTCCCATGATCACGCAGTTTCCATTAGTATTTACTTTATTAAAAACATTAAAAAGGGCTCTATCCATATCCAAATTAGATCCCGGAGGTCTATAGCACACCCCAAGCACTATTGTAGGAGAGGCTGTACTAGTTTTCTTCCCCAATGTCATTTTTGCCCAGATGGACTCTGTCTTATCCATTGCATCACTTCTTATTTCTTTACATTCTACCTCATCATTGATATACAATGCTACTCCACCACCTTTACCTTTATTTCTGTCTTTCCTAAACAGCACATACCCTTCAATACCTGTAGTCCAGTCATGACTACTATTCCACCAGGTACTTCCTGCACCAGTAGCTCTAGTTCCTCCATTTTGTTACCTAGGCTCCTCGCATTGGTGTACAAACATCTTAATTTTTGCTGTTTGGCCTCACTCACATTTTGTACCCTATTAGGCACAGTCATTCTACAGCCAGTATAACCTATTAGACTGGTATCCACACCGCCCTCGCTCCTTATATACATTCTCCTACCCACGGCTGTATCCTTCTTACTTCATCTTCTTCCCTCTCAATGCTAAAATCTGGCGTGGAGATTACCTGGACATCTCCCAACCATCTCCCCCAAATTCCTAGTTTAAAGCTCTCTTTATCAGTTGTGCCAGCCTCCATCCTAGAAGTCTATTTCCTTCCCTACTCGGATGAAGTCCATCCCGAGAGAACTGTCCTCTGTCCATGAATGCCTCCCAGTGGCCATACATCCCAAACATACATCTCCTTATATCACCACTGCCTAAGCCATCTGTTGACAGTCATAATCTTGTCACACCTTTGTTGCCCTTCTCTAGGAACAGGCACAATCCCACTAAAGATCACCTGAGCCTCGATTTCCTTAAGTGTTTCCCCAGCTTAGCATAGTCTCCCTTAATACTTTCCAGCGAGAATCTAGCTGTATCATTTGTTCCCCCATGAAGGATAATTAGGGGATTCTTTCCTGCTCCCTTTAGGATCCTTTTCAACCTCAGGTCTACATCCCATATCTTACCACCTGGAAGACAGCACACCCTTCTATTCTCTGGATCAGCTCTAGTTACAGGCCTGTCTATTCTTCTCAATAAAGAGTCCCCGATCATATAGACCTGCCTTTTCCTGATGATGGTGCTATTCTCCAGTCTCTCCCCTGTACCCTCTAGCTGCAAGTTCTTTCCATTCCTATTTTCCCTTATAATCCTCTTCAACCCATCCTTTATCCTCCTGGGGCTCATACTTGTGTAGTCTCCCTTGACTCTTCCCCTTTTCCTATAGGACTAGCCTCTCTTCTCTTCTCCCTTGCCCTTCCACCTTCAGCGACTGCCTGCTGAGCCCCTTCTTCATTTTCCAACACTGCAAACCTGTTCCTAAGCTCTATTTCTTCTTCACTAGCCTGTCTTTTCCTCTGCCTGATTCTTTTAGTCACATGCTTCCACGGACCACTTTCCTCACCCAGTTTCCCCTCAAAATTCCCCAACCCTGCTTCCATCTGTGAGTCTGAGCTTTTCCCTTCAGATACCTCATATCTTTGCTCCATCATCTGCTCAAACCCCTTCTTAAACTCAACCAGACTTTCCACCTGCATCTCCAAAGCTGCCTCCGTATCTGTCATCGCCTTCCCACCTAAATCGTGTTAATCTGGGAAACACAAGCCACACCAAAAAGACCACCCCCCAAAGCAAAAACAAACCCCAAACAAGCACCACAATACAAACTCCCCTTACAAACTCCCGTTTACAACTCTGTTTGCTAGCTCCTGTGCTGCTGCAGCTGTCTGTGATAAACCTTCCTGGCCTGGCCCGACACCTTATCATGGTTCCTCATGAACATGGGATAAAATCTTTAAAAGCGTCTATATCCCATTTTCAGAGTGGACTTAGACACTTAGAAGCCTAAATTCCATTGACTTTCAATCAGGGCATGTCTGTATGGGAAAGTTATACCAGTATGGTGAGAATTTAAATGGTTATAGTTATACCAGTAAAGTATATCTCCCTGTGTGGATGCTCTTGTTCCCGTATAAGACTGCCCTTTTTCTGATTTATCTTTATGTTGCTTTGGAAAAGGGCTAACCTAAGATGAAAAAAGCCACTCTTACTCTGAAATACTGGCCCCTGACATTGCAACTCTCTGCCCAACCCAGTCCTCTCTCCCCTACCAGGTTGATCAAGACCCTCCTCACTCCCCTTGTGTTCCAATCAAATTCCTCCTTTCCCTGCACAGGGATCCCTCAAACCCATCTTTCCGCTTAAAGCTGCACAATGATTCATTTCTCTCCGCCATCCCCTCTTCTCTCTCACAGCTGCTTCACCATTCTCTCCTTTCCTTCATTCCACCTATCTCTTCCGATATGCTGCACCATTCCCTCCTCTCCCCATCCCATCTTCCCACTCAGGGCTCCTCCACCATTCATTCCTATCCTCCATCCCATCTTCCCTCTCACAGCTGCTCCACCATTCCCTCCTTGCCTCCATCCTGTCTTCCTGTTCACACCTGCTCCACCATTACATTCTCGCATACCTTACCATCTTCCCCCTCAGAGCTGCTCCACCATTCACTCCTCTCTCCTGTTCCATCTTCCCCTTCACAGCTCTCTTCCATCCCACCTTCCCTCTTACTGATGCTTGACCATTTTGTCCTCTCTCCAGTCCCATGTTCCCTCTCTCAGCTGCTGCACATTTTACTCCACTCCCCATCCCATTTTCCCTCTCACAGCTGCTCCGCAATTCACTTCTCTCCTCCACCCCACCTTTCCTCTCACTGCTCCTCCACCATTCCTCTCTTCCATTCCACCTTCCCCCTCACAGCTGCTCCACCATGAAGTCCTCTCCCCCATGCCACCACCCCACTCACAGTTGGCCCACCATTCACTCCTCTGCCCTTCCGATATCCCCCCACACAGCTGCTCTACAACTCACTCCTCTTCCCCTCCCATCTTCCCACTCAAAACTGCTCCACCTTTTACTCCTCTCACTCACTTCCTACCTCTTCCCACACAGCTGCTCCACCATTACCTCCTATCCTCTATCCCACCTTACCCCTCTCAGCTGCTACATGATTCTCTCCTCTCTCCCATCCCATCTTCCCCTTCACAGGTGCTGCAAATTTCACTCTACTCGCCATCCCATCTTCCCCCTCACAGATGCTCCACCATTAAATATTCTCCTCCGTCCCATCTTCCCCTCTCATAACTGCTCATAACCCCTCTCTTCTGTCCCACATTCCCCCGAACAGCGGCTCTACCATTCACTGCTCTCTCCCATCCCATCTTCCAGCTCACAGCAGCTACAGATTTCACTCCACTCACAATTCCTTATTCCCCGTCAAAGCTGCTCCAACACTCATGCCTCTATTTGACATCCTACCTTCCTTCTCATAGCTTCTCCACCATTCACTGCTCTCCTCCATCCCACCCTCCCTCTTACAGCTGCTACACTGTTCCCTCCTCTCCTCCATCCCCACATTCCTCTCACACCTGATCCATCATTCCCTCCTCTTCTCCATCTCACCTTCCCCCTCACAGCTGCTTCACCATGCATTCCACTCCCCCATGCCACCATCCCACTTACAGCTTCTCCACCATTCACTCCTCTCACCCGTCCCATCTTCCTGATGACAGCAGCTACACATTTCACTCCACTCCTGGTCCCATATTCCCTCTCAAAATTGCTCCACCACTCACTTCTCTTTCACATCCTACCTTCCTTCCAATAGATCCTCCACCATTGCCTCCTCTCCTCCATCCACCTACACAGTCATAGCTGGTCCACCATTCATTCCTAGCCCAATCCCATTTTCCCCTCACAGCCGCTCCACAATTCACTCCTCACTCCCATCCCATCTTCCCTCTCATTACTCCTCCACCATTCCCTCCACTCCCCCGACCCACCTTCCCCCTCACAACTGCTCCACCATTCCCTCCTCTCCCTGTCCCACCTTCCCCCTCACAACTGCTGCACCATTCCCTTCTATCCCCCGTCCCACCTTCCCTCTCACAACTGCTCCACCATTCCCTCCTCTCCCTGTCCCACCTTCCTCCTCATTGCTCCTCCACCATTCCCTCCTCTCCCTGTCCCACCTTGCCCCTCACAACTGCTGCACCATTCCCTTCTATCCCCCGTCCCACCTTCCCTCTCACAACTGCTCCACCATTCCCTCCTCTCCCCAACCCACCTTCCCCCTCACAACTGCTCCACCATGCCATCCTCTCCCCCGTCCCACCTTCCCCGTCACAACTGCTCCACCATTCCCTCCTCTCTCCCGACCGATCTTCCCCCTCACAACTGCTCCACCATTCCCTCCTCTCTCCTGACGGATCTTCCCCCTCACAACTACTCAACCATTCCCTCCTCTCCCTGTCCCACCTTCCCCCTCACAAGTGCTCCACCATTCCCTCCTCACCCCATTCCCACCTTCCCCATCACAACTGCTCCTCCATTCCCTCCTATCCCCCGACCCACCTCCCCCCCTCACAACTGCTCCTCCATTCCCTCCTCTCCCCCCATCCCACCTTCCCCCGCACAAGTGCTCCACTATTCCCTGCTCTCCCCCGTCCCACCTTCCAACTCACAAGTGCTCCACCATTCCCACCTCTCCCCCGTCCCACCTTCCCCCGCACAAGTGCTCCACCATTCCCTGCTGTCCCCATCCCACCTTCCCCCTCACAAGTGCTCAACCATTCCCTCCTCACCTCGTCCCACCTTCCCCCTCACAAGTGCTCCACCATTCCCTGCTCTCCCCCGTCCCACCTTCCCCCTCACAACTGCTCCTCCATTCCCTCCTGTCCCCTGACCCACCTTTCCTCTCTCAACTACTCCACCATTCCCTCCTCTTCCCCGTCCCAACTTCCCCCTCACAAGTGCTCCACCATTCCCTCCTCTCCCTCGTCCCACCTTCCCCCTCACAAGTGCTCCACCATTCCCTGCTCTCCCCGTCCCACCTTCCCCCTCACAAGTGCTCCATCATTCCCTCCTCTCCCCGTCCCACCTTCCCCCGCACAAGTGCTCCACCATTCCCTGCTCTCCCCCATCCCACCTTCCAACTCACAAGTGCTCCACCATTCCCTCCTCTCCCCGTCCCACCTTCCCCTGCACAACTGCTCCACCATTCGCTCTTCTCCCCCGTCCCACCTTCCTCCTCATTGCTCCTCCACCATTCTCTCCTCTCCACCGACCCCTTTATCCCCCTCACAACTGCTCCACTATTCCCTCCTCACCCCTTTCCCACCTTCCCTGTCACAAATGATCCACCCTTCCCTCGTCACCCCATTCCCACCTTCCCCCTCACAACTGCTCCACTTTCCCCCTCACACGTGCTCCACCATTCCCTCCTCTCCCCGTCCCACCTTCCCCCTCACAACTGCGCCACGATTCCCTGTCCCCCGACCCACCTTCCCTCTCTCAACTGCTCCACCCTTCCCTCCTCGCCCTATTCCCACCTTCCCCCTCACCCCCGTCCCACCTACCCCCTCACAAGTGCTCCACCTTTCCCTCCTCACCCCTGTCCCACCTTCCCCCTCACATTTGCTCCACCATTCCCTCCTTACCCCGTCACACCTTCCCCCTCACATTTGCTCCACCATTCGCTCCTTACCCCGTCACACCTTCCCCCTCACAAGTGCTCCACCATGCCCTCCTCTCCCCCGTCACACCTTCCCCCTCACAAGTGCTCCACCATGCCCTCCTCTCCCCTGTCCCACCTTCCCCCTCACAACTGCTCCTCCATTCCCTCCTGTCCCCCGACCCACTTTCCCTCTCACAACTGCTCCACCCTTCACTCCTCACCCCATTCCCACCTTCCCCCGCACAAGTGCTCCACCATTCCCTCCTCTCCCCCGTCCCACCTTCCTCCTCATTGCTCCTCCACCATTCTCTCCTCTCCACCGACCCCTTCTTCCCCCTCACAAGTGCTCCACCATTCCCTCCTCACCCCATCCCACCTTCCCTCTCACAACTGCTCCACTATTCCCTCCTCATCCCCTTCCCTCTCACAACTGCTCCACAATTCCCTCCTTCCCCCGCACCAGTGCTCCACCATTCCCTCCTCACCTCCTCTGACCTTCCCCCTCACAAGTGCTCCACCATTCCCTCCTCTCCCACATCCCACCCTCCTCCTCATTGCTCCTCCACCATTCCCTCCTCTCCCCGTCCCACCTTCCCCCGCACAAGTGATCCACCATTCCCTGCTCTCCCCCATCCCACCTTCCCTCTCACAACTGCTCCACCATTCCCACCTCTCCCTGTCCCACCTTCCCCCTCACAAGTGCTCCACCATTCCCTCCTCACCCTGTCCCACCTTCCCCGCACAAGTGCTCCACCATTCCCTCCTCACCCTGTCCCACCTTCCCCCGCACAAGTGCTCCACCATTCCCTGCTCTCCCCATCCCACCTTCCCTCTCACAACTGCTCCACCCTTCACTCCTCACCCCATTCCCACCTTCCCCCGCACAAGTGCTCCACCATTCCCTCCTCACCCCTATCCCACCTTCCCTCTCACAACTGCTCCACTATTCCCTCCTCATCCCCTTCCCTCTCACAACTGCTCCACAATTCCCTCCTTCCCCCGCACAAGTGCTCCATTCCCTCCTTCCCCCGCACAAGTGATCCACCATTCCTTCCTGTCCCCCATCCCACCTTCCCCCTCACAAGTGCTCCACCATTCCCTCCTCTCCCACATCCCACCCTCCTCCTAATTGCTCCTCCACCATTCCCTCCTCTCCCCGTCCCACCTTCCCCCGCACAAGTGCTCCATTTCCTCCTCTCCCTCGTCCCACCTTCCCCCTCACAAGTGCTCCACCATTCCCTGCTCTCCCCCATCCCACCTTCCCTCTCACAACTGCTCCACCATTCCCTCCTCTCCCCGTCCCACCTTCCCCCTCACAAGTGCTCCACCATTCCCTCCTCACCCCGTTCCCACCTTCCCCCGCACAAGTGCTCCACCATTCCCTGCTCTCCCCATCCCACCTTCCCTCTCACAACTGCTCTACCATTCCCTCCTCTCCCCCATCCCACCTTCCCCCGCACAAGTGCTCCACCATTCCCTCCTCACCCCGTCCCACCTTCCCCCTCACAAGTGCTCCACCATTCCCTCCTCACCCCGTTCCCACCTTCCCCCGCACAAGTGCTCCACCATTCCCTCCTCTCCCCATCCCACCTTCCCTCTCACAACTGCTCCACCATTCCCTCCTCTCCCTGTCCCACCTTCCTCCTCATTGCTCCTCCACCATTCCCTCCTCTCCCTGTCCCACCTTGCCCCTCACAACTGCTGCACCATTCCCTTCTATCCCCCGTCCCACCTTCCCTCTCACAACTGCTCCACCATTCCCTCCTCTCCCCAACCCACCTTCCCCCTCACAACTGCTCCACCATGCCATCCTCTCCCCCGTCCCACCTTCCCCGTCACAACTGCTCCACCATTCCCTCCTCTCTCCCGACCGATCTTCCCCCTCACAACTGCTCCACCATTCCCTCCTCTCTCCTGACGGATCTTCCCCCTCACAACTACTCAACCATTCCCTCCTCTCCCCCGTCCCTCCTTCCCCCTCACAAGTGCTCCACCATTCCCTCCTCACCCCATTCCCACCTTCCCCATCACAACTGCTCCTCCATTCCCTCCTATCCCCCGACCCACCTCCCCCCTCACAACTGCTCCTCCATTCCCTCCTCTCCCCCATCCCACCTTCCCCCGCACAAGTGCTCCACTATTCCCTGCTCTCCCCCGTCCCACCTTCCAACTCACAAGTGCTCCACCATTCCCACCTCTCCCCCGTCCCACCTTCCCCCGCACAAGTGCTCCACCATTCCCTGCTCTCCCCATCCCACCTTCCCTCTCACAACTGCTCCACCATTCCCTCCTCTCCCCGTTCCCACCTTCCCACGCACAAGTGCTCCACCATTCCCACCTCTCACCCATCCCACCTTCCCCCGCACAAGTGCTCCACCATTCCCTCCTCACCCCATCCCACCTTCCCTCTCACAACTGCTCCACAATTCCCTCCTTCCCCTGCACAAGTGATCCACCATTCCTTCCTGTCCCCCATCCCACCTTCCACCTCACAAGTGCTCCACCATTCCCTCCTCTCCCCCGTCCCACCTTTCCCCGCACCAGTGCTCCACCATTCCCTCCTCACCTCCTCTGACCTTCCCCCTCACAAGTGCTCCACCATTCCCTCCTCTCCCACATCCCACCCTCCTCCTCATTGCTCCTCCACCATTCCCTCCTCTCCCCGTCCCACCTTCCCCCGCACAAGTGCTCCACCATTCCCACCTCTCACCCATCCCACCTTCCCCCGCACAAGCGCTCCACCATTCCCTCCTCTCCCCGTTCCCACCTTCCCCCGCACAAGCGCTCCTCCATTCACGGCTTCCCCGTGTATCCCGCTTCTCCTAACACTTGCTCCACCAGTCCCCTCTTTCCTGCACGGCGGCCCGCAGCTGATTGATCTGAGTGAGAAGCGGCCGGTTGCCAGCAGGGGGCGCTGCCCGGTAGCGCTAGCGCTGGGAGTCGCGCTCCGAGCGTCCGGCGCTAGCAGGTCGCGGGCAGAGAGCGCGGGGCCGGGGCCGGGGCCGGGGCCGCCGGGGGCGGGGCCTGCTCACGCCTCCCCCGGGCTGGACGGGCCGGGAGCTGCGCGTCCCCACACTCGCCGGCAGGGCGCGAATAAATCATGCGGCCCGCGGCGCGGGCGCCGTCCAGGATGGGGAGGAAGCGCAGCAGGGGCACGGAGCCGCTGCAAGGAGCTGGAGTTTCCCCCCCGGGGGCGTTGCTGAGCTGGGAGTCGGACTCTGTGGAGACGATGCTGGGACGCTGGGTTTAGCCGGAAATAGTGAATAAAGCCAGTAAGTGTCTCTCCTTGGTTTGTTCGTTGCGAGGGGCGAATCCGCCCTGTCCTGGCTGGGGCCGCGACGGAGGGAGCCGTGACTGGGGCGGATCCTTCCCTGCGCCGGCGCCGCCGCTTCCCCTGCTGGTGAACGGTCCCGACAGGGAGACGCCGTGACCCCCACCCAGCCCCCCGCTGCCCGCCCCTCTCCTCCCTGCGCCCCCTGCCCGGGGCCGCCGTCGCGCGGGGCTGCCGAGTCGCGGGTGTCCGGGAGGACAGAGAAGTTGGATCAGCAGCGCTGGTGCCGGGGTGCGAGAGCCGCTCTGCCGCTGAGGGGTGGCTTTTTATTTCGTTGTCGTCGTATTTACTTCCAGATCAAAAAGCACCATCCCCGTAAGGAAAACCAGAAAAAATGTCGGTATGATGACGGACCTAGTTGGTCAGAAATTAAATAGTCAGTTTTAAGGGGAACCCTCCCCCGCCCCACACAGAGTGATTGAGAGTAAAAAATATATATTTCAGGGGCCGGGGAGGGAGTATAGATCTTCTTTGTTATAAGAATAAACCTAGTATTTATCTCATTTGTCAAAAAATAACATAGGATGTCACATGTGTATTGTGGTAGCACCGTTCACCCCAAAGCAGTTTGCAAAACACTTGTATTTAAAAAGGTTTGGAAGATACCGGTCCGAATGGAGATTTCCACTTGGCTAATGATAATATTCAGATAAAACCCTGGGAGATCTGGCGGATTCCTGCGTGGTGATCATGGTTTTATCAAGACATCTGGGAGTGGGACAATGACATACTAGGGGGCACAGTTTGAGAGAAGGAAAGCAAAATTTATGCAACCGAAATGTGGCTGCAGTGGGAATAAATCGGATTTTTCTTGGGGATTTGAGTGTCGGGCGGGGGGGGGGGGCGGGTGGTGGAGTTGAGTTTTTAAAAACGCACAGACGCGCACAGAGCAACAGGTCTGGTTTTGCTTAGAAAAGATTGAATAAAGTTGATTTGTGATGCTTGACTTAACCTTTCCTTTTGAGTTTGGTGGCGTTTGGGGCTCTTTAGCCCAGAGAGGAGAGGTGCGTTCAGAGTTAGGGAACGCAATTCGTCTCAGCACTTTGGCAATGAGTAACTCTCCCGAAAGACAGGACACCTAGTGGACTAAACACTGGGAGCGATCCAAAGAGGATTTATCAGTACTAAAAATAAACAAGTCAACGGATGTGTCGGATAGGCTCGTGTCCCGTTTCAAGCTTTTCAGGGCTGATTTGCAGATTTTTTTTATAGTTATTTATTTATTTATCTATTGTTTGGGTTAAATGTCCTGTCCAAGGTGCTGAAGTTGGTTTTCCTGACATTTTCCAGGATTTAAATGTTTTGGAGGAGTGCATTCTGGATTCTTTCTGTGTGGTTTGAAGTGAAAAATGACAGGGAGAGGAAATTGGGATGTGTTTTCAAACGCGTCTATTTGATCCTTGCTTTTGGCCTGGGAAAACAAGGCAGGTGGAGATGCAGATGGAAATGGCAGAATCCTATAAGCTTTTGGTGGCAGAGGCTGTAAAAGGTCAGAGCTGCTAGGGAGTGGAGATGTGCAGTCCACTTACTTTGATGGCCTGAGAGGACAGTGTATTTGAAGATGCTGGTGCTGTTTTGGGGGACACATTATTGCCAAGAAATACTAAACTAACTGGTTCCCAGAAAGTTGGGGAGGACCAGTATCGGGATGAGATGGAAGAGATATCTGCTGGTTTGGAATAGTCTCTGTCTGCATAGTCTTATCAGATGGCAACTGCAGGAGAAAGAGACCCTCAGAAATATGCTGTTTAGAAAAAACACCCAATTTCTGTGGGGAAAGGAGCTCAGTGATGAAGTAATTTTAATGTTGGCCTGTGGTACACGTTGTGATATTTTTAGGTTTACGTGTCAAAAAGTTTCAGCCTCAAGAAGTTGAGTTTGCGTAATTCTTTGTACGTGATGATGCTAAGAATATTCTTATACAAATATGACACAACTCATCATACATGACTGGGGATCCAGTCTGTGATGTGTGGTTTTTCTCTGGTTCTTAATGTTTACTTTTAGGCAGTGGTTCTCAACCAGGGGTATGCGTACCCCTGGGGGTACAGAGAAGTCTTCCAGGGGATACATCAACTCATTTAGATATTTGCCTGGTTTTACAACAGGCTACATAAAAAGCACTAGTGAAGTCAGTACAAACTAAAATTTCCTACAGCCAATGAGTTGTTTATACTGCTCTCTATACTGTATATTGAAACGTAAGTATAATATTTATATTCTGCATTATTTATTTTATAATTATATAGTAAAAATGAGAAAGTAAACAATTTTTCATTAATAGTGTGCTGTGACAATTTTGTATTTTTATGTCTGATTTTGAAACTTGGAGGTACACAAGACAAATCTAACTCCTGAAAGGGGTAAAGTAGTCTGGAAATGGTTGAGCCTTTGCTCTTTGGCAATCAATAATAAAACTTTTCATTTCTATAGCATCTTAAATCTGAGGATCTCAAAGCACTTTACAAACATACAGTTCAGATTCTGACTCCCTTTTTCACATGGAGGAATATTTTTCTCCACAAGTAGGCCCACTGGTTTCAGGCATGCAACAACCCTATAAGATACGGAAGTATTATCATCCCCATTTTACAGAAGGGAAAACTGAGTTTAAGTAACTTGCCAGATGTCACAAAAGAAGTCTGTGGCATCACCAACAATTGAAGCGCACTTCAATTCCTGGGCTTTGGCCAGAAGGCTTCCTAGTTCCAAATTCTGGCTCTTTAGTTTGGAGTAAATATCTGTTTTAAGTGATGAAAACATTGTATACCTGAATTATAGCACAAACTGCCCCCTATAATCTTAGCTTGTTTTTTTTTTCATCCAAAACTGAAACTGTGGGCGCACTTTGACCTGACAGTGTCTCTTTAGGCTTATCTTGCAAAGTAACAGTTTCTAAATGAGGATGGAAATCAGGTCACATTTCTGGCTCTACAGGATTTATCTCATTTCTCTTTTTTCTAAGTAATTAGAGTCACTAGTAATGAGGAGAAGAAAACTCTTTCAGGACTGGAATGTCCCTAACCTCTCTCTTGCTTTCTTCTAGTATTTGTGTCACAGAATCAACCCAGGTGATGTATTAGTTTGCCATGCAAGGTCCATTAGTGCCAATGTGTAGGAACTGGTTACTTTTAGGGTTTGGCACAGCTGCTGTGGTCACCCTTACAAATATGCCTATTTTTCCTCTGATAAATAGTGTTGCCTTGGTATTTTCCTCTACTTACTGCAGGGAACAAGTAGAATACTGCAGATACTGGGGTGAAATTATTCAGGGCCAGATCATGCTTGATCATATGTAGCCATGCAAGGGATTAAGATCTACTGTGTGCTGTTTCCTCACATCTCATCTTGGGTTTAAGGGGAGGGGAGGAATGGTGAGACTGTACACCTGATAATTCATATCTTGCACAAGCTTTTTAAATGTAGAAGTACCATTCAGGAAGTAATAAAATAGCACCAAGATTCTTCTTTACATTGTCACATTTAGACATTCTGTAGTAACATTGAAATTACACCCTTAAACTGTCCGTCTTGCCTATTCCCCTCCCAATCTAAAACTGGCCAAACTTTTAAAAAATATTATAATTATTTAAAGTAACAATAATAAAAGCATTGTTTCTCTGCTGAAATATTTATATAAACTTTCAGATCAAACTGAACTTTTCCAATTCACTCATAAGCTTCTCCAAAGGAGTTTACATTGTTAATATTAACACTCCCTTAACTACAGCAATGGTACACAATGCTACTATCATGTTACATAATTTCCAGAAACATATAGTTCTAATAATACTCTAAATCTAAGTTATAATTTGAAAATTATCTACAGAATATGCTTAACTAACTTTGTAATTTGATGCCACGTTAATATGGAACATTTTAAAAATAGTAATAAATGTTCAAACCTGGGTGTTTAAAGTTAGACACCTAATCTAATTTTAGGTACCTATGGAGTGTCTCTTGTTCAGAAGTGCTTAGCACTTCAAAAGATTCTTGGAATTACCAGACTGGATAGGACCAATGGTCCATCTGGTTCAGCATGCTGTCCCTGCTACTTTCGGATATTTCAGAGGAAGGTTTAAAATGCCCCTGCAGTAGGCAGTTATAGAATAACTTACCCCCCAGAGGAAGTTTCTTTCGAAACCCATTTGTTAGAGAGAGAGAGAGAGAGAGAGAGAGAGAGAGTTTATAATAACCTTTCAAAAATCTTGGGTGTTTTTTTTATTCCTTATTATTATAAATGAATATTCTTGTTACCCAGATAAAGGTCCATTTTTTTAAAGTCCTGGTGCCTAAATATGCAACATTCCTTTACTCTTGTTTATAACATGCAGTCTTGGAGTCCAGTCCTACAAGCATTCCATTTGTCAAACCCTTGTTGACTCCGGGCTTGCAGGATCAGATCCTGAATTGGTTCTATATAACCAGCATAATAACATTCATTAGAAAAAGATCATTTCTGCAAATTTCACTGGATGAAATTCACCTCTGCCGAGAGGGTCAGCACAAGTCTTTTGCACCACTTAAATCCTCAGAACAGGCCTTGTGCTGTCTCTCTATACAAGGATGAATTTCCCTCACAATGAGTAATACACTCCTATAAAATATGAACCTGTTTAAAAGAATCTTTTGAAGTTCCAACCATGTAAACAAGTTTAAAGTTTATTTATGCAAATATATGGTAAAGCTTTAAATTTCATCTGTGTTCTATAGATTATTAGTTGAAGAAGTGGTAGGATCAGAAATGTTAGATGAATACTTCCCATGTTGAAATCAAGCCTTGCAAATCTTGTTCACTTGGTGGAGTTCTGGTAACAGTTGTTAAGGAAAAATAATTTATTCCAGTTTTACTAGAAATCAACTTTAGAATACATCATTTAAGTATCATAATGTGGTGAGTCGTCGGCCGTTTAGAGTACTCTAAGGTCTGACACTTTAGAGGTGGTTACATAATGTACCATTAAAAAATCACACTACAGCCTCTTTAAAATACCTGCCTTATTATAAAAGGATAATTATGCTGGTTTTAATGGAGCTGGGTGCTTAGGGTAAGGCAACTTTATGTACCAAAAGTACATTACTTTCACTGACATTGGCAGTGAGAGCGTTTATGAGGACTTCGTAAAAGATGTAGTGTAGTGTGTATAAATTTTAAAATACTTTATATGTTTAAGATAAGTGTCCTCCCACACACCAAATAGGGAGTTCTCCTGGTTCCTGTTATAATCCCAAAGCTCGCCAGGTTTGTGTCTTCACCTCAGTTCCCATCCCTGCTATGGTTCTCATGTTACAGGGATTGTCTTGCCCTTCCGGCAGAGGATAGCTGGATGTGAGTACTCCCCATATTAGTATAGAGATTGCTACAGACTGACGCAGAGTCTCTCTCTGCCTCCCAGTGGCTAAGCATACTGCTTCTGCTACATTCCCAGCCCCAGGGTGAAGAGCTGATTTTGAGTTTCAAGCATGGTAGAGCAATGCACTACTCTGATCCTGCTGGATTGGTAAGAACTGCTACAATTGGTGCACATAATATTTTGCTAATACAAGGATATGGAAAGGACTACAAGTATCTTAAGGATTTTTCTTTCTCTTCAACAGTATTTCACTTTGAAAGGTCTACTCTCCAATTGATACATACATGTAATTCTCATTCATATGAATATGGGAGTTACTGACTGCATGTATATTGATGGGAAAATAACCCCTTTACATGTTGTAATATACCATAGTTACCAGTGATGAAGGATATTTTTCACAAGCCAAATCTTTAAGTTCTTATGCAGTTTTTGTTCCTAAATTCCCAAAACTGAAGGTCAAATTATGTTCCTTGTTCCACTGGTGTAAATACAGACTAACTCCTTTGACTTCAGTGAAACTAAACTGGATTTACACTAGTGTAACTGAAAGCAGAATTTACCCTAAAGGCCTTCAGTTTTGGCTCTAGGTGACAGTTTGTGTAATAGTGTCAAAATATATTGGATCCAGTCATAGTCCCTGTCTCAAATAATTAATTATTCTGTAAAAGTTTCCAAGAAAGGGCTGTGTATTTAAAACACTTCCACAAAAAATATCTACAAGACCCTTTAGAGGTTAATTTTAGAAAATAATGTTTTTCCTTCTGCTGAAACCGGATATAATTTGAAAGATAATGTACTAAGATTAAAATATAGCATGTAATTATATATTGCACATGAACAGATTTTGTTATTTTTAGTGGGTTTAGCTTTTTTTCAAACTTTCTAAACAGACAGCCTGTTAAAGAGAGAAAAGTAAATGATGTTATGAAACCACTCATCTAATTTAAAAAAGACATTGCCACAGCAAACTGAGAGAAAGGAAGAGAGAACTAAAAAATCTCTCTCTCTCTCTCTTTCTTTCCCACACCCCTTCTTTAGGCACTACTATAATACAAATAAATATTTTAGGTTTTTCTGTAGAACCAATGACTCTAGTATATAAAGGCCTTACCCAAAGCACGTTGTAGTCAGTGGAAAAACTTCTATTTATGTCAGTGGGCTTTGGGTCAGAACCTAAGTGCTGCATAGGAAAATTAGATCTGTATAGCGAGATTCATGGTGGAGTCTATGGAGTGTTATGTACTTTTCCTTCCCCTAGTTAGAGAAGCTGTGCTTGGGGTATATAACTTAATTTCATATGCAGTACATATAAGCTTTAAAGCACAAAGAGACCTTTTAAACAACCAAGTGGCGTCCGAACAAGTAATTGGGAGTGAATATTGCTAACTATTATTACATACTGGAGTGCCAAAGATCTCTCTGACTCTTTTGGTGGATTGTAAAATGTGGTTATGAAAATGTAACCATAAATGGAACTGGTACATGCAGTGTTTATTTCCTTCCACTGTTCCTTTGGTGCACTATTAAATACTCTAATCGGTATACAAGTGTTGTTCTATTTACTGAAAGACTCATTCACCTTTCATAATTCATTTCATATCTCTTTGCTTGTCCCAAAGGATGCCAAGTTAATAGCTCTCAACCCGTTTGCTGTGTCCTAAACAAAGCCAAAATCCTTCTGGGATGCTCTGATTTACTGGATTACTTCCAACGATTTCTCCTCAGATTCCAGAAACGTGCCCCAAAGCACTGTGATTTACTATGCTGCCTCCTTTGAAGTGACATGGGGAGTGGCAAGCAAGTACTTCTGCGGTCCTGCTGAGGGTAGCTTGAGCAGCTGAATATGAGATATTTGTCTGAAAAGTTTGAAAGATCTTGTTGAAGAAATCAGTTGTGGTTTTGTTTTATTTTATTAGTGAGCTAAAATGATCATCTTGGTTTCACTTTTTGGCTTTTAGGTGTGTCTATGGTGCCTCACACCATGGCAAATCTGGAGCATTTCTCCAGCGGTCAGTGGAGCTGACTGTAAAAACCTGGTGGTGTAAGAGTGGAGTAAGTGAGATCAGACTCGGCCCCTGAGTAAGGCTGTGTATAAACTAAAATCACCATGAACAGTTAACACCAGCAGGTCACAGCATTTCAAACACATTCAGTAGCTTCATAATAAAGGGTTCCAAAACTATTGTAAGTGCCTGACCCAAAGCCAAGTGGAGTCAATAGAAAGATTCTTATTGACTTCAGTGGATCAGGCTCTCCATTTCTGAAACCTCATTTCCCCCTCCTAAAATTTTCAGAGGTTTTTGTATGAGTATTTTTAGATAAATTATGTCATCTGTTGTTGTTTGTTGTTTATTGGGTCATTTATTGTTGGGAGCTGTTAGTTAAATAAGGAAATAACCTGGTAATATTGAACATGTTAGTTGTGCTTTGCTATGTACTTAATCACTCATCAGTCAAACACTGCAAAGTAATTTTTATAGCCCTATTGCCTAGCCAATGAATGCTTAACCAGCATACTGACAGGTTTCAGAGTAGCAGCTTTGTTAGTCTGTATCCACAAAAAGAACAGGAGTACTTGTGGCACCTTAGAGACTAACAAATTTATTTGAGCATAAGCTTTCGTGGGCTAAAACCCTCTTCACTTGATGCATGCAGTGGAAAATACAGTAGGAAGATCTATCTATCTATCTATCTACACACACAGACAACATGAAACAATGGGTGTTACCATACACACTATAACGAAAGTGATCACGTAAGGTGAGCTATTACCAGCAGGAGGGGGGAGACCCCTTTTGTAGTGATAATCAAGATGGGCCATTTCCAGCAGTTGACAAGAACATGTGAGGAACAGTAGGGAGAAAAATAAACATGGGGAAATAGTTTTACTTTGTGTAATGACCCATCCACTCCCAGTCTTTATTCAAGTCTAATTTAATGGTGTCTAGTTTCAAATTAATTCCAGTTCAGCACTCTCTCATAGGAGTGTGTTTTTGAAGTTTTTTTGGTTGTAATATTGTGACTTTTAGGTCTGTAATCAAGTGACCAGAGGGATTGAAGTGTTCTCGGACTGGTTTTTGAATGTTATAATTCTTGACATCTGATTTGTGTATATTTATTCTTTTACATAGAGACTGTCTGGTTTGGCCAATGTACATGGCAGAGGGGCATTGCTGGCACATGATGGCATATAACACATTGGTAGATATGCAGGTGAATGAGCCTCTGATAGTGTGGCTGATGTGATTAGGCCCTATGATGGTGTCCCTTGAATAGATATGTGGACAGAGTTGGCAACAGGCTTTGTTGCAAGGATAGGTTCCTGGGTTAGTGTTTTTGTTGTGTGGCGTGTGGTTGCTGGTGAGTATTTGCTTCAGGTTGGGGGGCTGTCTGTAAGCAAGGACTGGCGCCTGTCTCCCAAGATCTGTGAGAGTGATGGGTCATCCTTCAGGATAGGTTGTAGATCATTGATGATGCGCTGGAGAGGTTTTAGTTGGGGGCTGAAGGTGATGGCTAGTGGCGTTCTGTTACTTTCTTTGTTGGGCCTGTCGTGTAGTAGGTGACTTCTGGGTACTCTTTTGGCTCTACAACTATAATACCCACCTGCTGAAGTGAAAAAACAGATTGACAGAGCCTGATCCAAAGCCCTTTTTAGTCAATGGAAAGACTCTCATTAACTTCACTGGGCTTTGGATCAGAGTTTTACTTTATTTATTAATTTATTAGTAGTAGTATTTTATTAATATTTGCACTGCATCAGTGCCTAGGAGTCCCAGACATGAACCAGGACTCCACAGTGCTAGGTGCTGTACAAACACAGACAAAAAGACAGGCCCTGCCCCAAAGAGTTTATAGTCCTGATAGTACTGGGCTAAATTCTGAGTTTTTATTCAAACAAAACTGTTGACTTCAGGTTGTGTTTGCCTGTGTGAGGACTGAATAAAAGCTGTTTTGGAAGCTGCTGCTGTCTGGTAACATCTACCTAGGGACAGAAAACTCCATGAGATATCAGCATTGTACTCTTGCTTGAGGTGAGGATTGGCCTCCAGAAGAACAAAGCAAGTGTCTTTCCCCACCAGACCCACAGATGAATCTTGGAGTGTCCATGGGGAGCAGAGGGTAGCTCTGGGCTTTATGTGGCTCTTCCTCATTTCTCTTGGAGCCAAATGTTTGGACTTCTCTGGGAGCTGCTGCACCATAGATTCCCTTCCTGAAGGAACCCTAATGCAAAGTGGAGAGGCACGGGAAAAGCAAAAGAGCCCCAGGATAGCCTGGAACTCTCTCTGGGGACTCTGTGTGGCTGCTGGTGGTGGGGCAATGTGTGTTCTCTCTCGTAACCCTGCCAATGGTTGGTCATTGCCCAGTATGGTCCCACCTGCTGCGTGTCCCTGGCTTACACAGTTTTCCCCCCCCATACCTATCCCCAGCTGAACACCAGTCCCAGAATTTGGGGGCTACAAATGTGGCTTAAAACACCGTTTGCCATTCCCTGCTTTGATTCTGCATTGAATGCATCAGAAACTGTCTGTGTTTGGATATATGGCTTGTTACTAAGTGACTTTATTTACGTATTGTCTATTTAAAATTGTGTGCTTCAAATATTAATTAATAATATAAGAAAACAGGTAGAAATAAACTGGGTAATGGATCTGATGATACAGAGTTTAGCTATGATTGACACAGATGCACATTCCCTCATGTTGCTAGAAATTGACATCTATAATTTGGAATGCCAGTGTCAGAGACTGTATGGGACTGCAGGGACAGGCCCTACTGTGTATTGCCCTTCCCCCCAGCACAAAGTTGCCTTAAACCTGGAGAATCCAGTTCCGTGAAGATTGCCCATGTGTAAGGGGTTCTTGGGGCTGGGGGAAGATAGAGCCACACAGCTGCTTCTGCACCACCTCTTCTCCTGCCCACCAGTGCAAGTGGAATAGCCAAGTCAAAAATGGAGTGTGTTTGGGGGATCCCTGGACCTGGTATTCTGCAGCTGCCAGAAAGATTTCTGGGAGCTGTTGGCACCTGGCATAGATTAGCACAGCCTACTCTGCAGACTGGCCTGGTGCCAGGGCAGCCTCAGGATTGAGTGAACAGCTAGGTGGCTTTGGGCCCCTCCTCGTCAGCTGTGGGTCTGGTCCTTATTTTCTGGCACTATATAAATCTAGTCTATCCCTTGCAGTAGTCAAATCAGAAATCTCACTTGTAATTTAAAACCTTATTTTCATACACATTTCAGTGTATTCCTGGTGAGAAGCAATTCTGACCCTGTGAACTTTTAGGCTGCCAGGTTGCATGAAATGGATGCAATGAACTTTTAAAGTTAAGAGCATCCTATCAGCAGGGGGGAGGAGTGTCTATGTGTGATGGCCATCATCTTGATTGACAACCAGACTGATCTGGGGGCCTTCAGAACTGAAAGCTTGAGCTAAACAACCAAGGCTCTGGAGTTGGGGGCTGTACTAGACACAGTCTCTGAGGACCAGGCACAGAGAGGGGATATGTAACAACGGCTGGCCAAGGCAGAGGAATGGAATGGTGTGCACATGTGCTGATAATATTTAAAAAAAGCAGCCCAATGCCCTTGGTTTGTTGTGAGTTGCTGAGCTAAGAAGCTTTATCTCTGTTGTAGCTGTGATTCTGAAGGGCTGATTGTTTATCAGGATCAGGAAGAAATATTTTACAATGTTGTTATCTTTAGGCTTGGTTCAGTGTTAGTCCTATTGACTCTGACAGTTCCCCCAAGAACATTTTTGGAGGATATTTCCATGTCAATGGGCGAGTCACCCTTTAGTGAGATGATGATATACTGTATCCCTTTAGCTGCATTCCTATTGTAAAGCTTCATTTAATCTCCTCACCCCCTCCTTTACCGTGACTGATAATGACTTTTTAAATTAGTCATCACATAGGGTGTGAAATTTTAGAACTGAGTGCACGGCCCAAGGAAGCTGACTCTGCTCTCAGCTACATGTATGTGGACTGAGACTCCTTTGCCCCAGGCAATGCTAAACTCTGCAGCTGCTACTGCAGGCCGGGGGCCGCTGCTCCCCCACTATGTGTATCTGCACAGATTGCAGATCCATCATGTGCTTGCTTTTTTTGCACTCCTAGGGAATTGCTTCATGGTGCATATAGTCCAGTACCCCTGCCTGGCCTCTCCACAGCGGTCCCACCACATGTTCCTTCTTCTGTAGTAGCCACGGTGGCATGGGGGGAGCATTACCCCTTTAATGCCCTATCACTTAGATTCATTAAGTCTTTTGTTTCCATGTAGTTCAATGTTAAATAGTGGCATCAATAAGCCTCTTCATTTGTTGACTTTTGAAATATTTTTTCTCCCTTCCTGCACTGTCCCTCATGTCCTCTTTTGAAATGCAAAGCTGAATTTGAGAGCTTTCTTCTGAATCTTCAGTTCAGTTCCAAGCCAGTTGTATGAAGTAGGTAACAGAATCACTCTGTTACATCAGCACCAGGATATGCGTTGTAGGCCTTAGACAGCCATCTGAGCTACACGGCTGATTGGTTCATTTTATAAGTTGGGGATGGGGTCAATCATGCTACTTTTACAAGTTACCCCTTGTGGGATAGTCATGGAGTGACATTGGCTTTAGGGCCTCCGCAAGTTTTCCTTCTCAAATGATGCTTAAGGGTAGCACTGTTGATTGCAGTAGGGAGTGTAGCAATCAGTGAACCTCAGAAAATTTGGTGGGTCCATTCAAATAAGCATCTGAAGTTTAGCTGCCTCTTTGGCCTAGAAATCATGCTGGAAATTGCATGAGTTCATGTATTCTTACAAGAGTTGCATTACTCCCTGATTCCAGCCAGGGCAACTTTTCTCATCTCAGTATATTTTGATACTTCTGGTCCTGACTAAAACCAGGAAGAATGGAAAATAAGTAAGTAAAGGGAAGAAGTGTTATCAAGACATACCAGATACCAGGGTGGGGTTAACTCCCACATTAGGCACCTAAGTCCAACATTTAGGACCATTGGCATTCACAAATCCCCTGCTCACCTGCCACGTAACTCTCTAGGCACTTAAGTTTCCACTGTTACAGCCACCGAGGTGCCTAAATTTCAGCATCTGGCCATACACAATGCTGCCTCAATCCTGACACTGCTCACCACCTAGCTCACACCTAAGCCCCAGTAGCATTCACAAGTCAGACTTTCCCTCAATTATCTTGTCTTCAGGGCGTCATCTGGCAGACATGCTCAGAACATGCCTTAACTTGCACAAAAGACGGTGTGACATTTTCCGAGGGGGGAGACCCAAATTGTCAGGCACCTCGCTACCTCCTGCCCTTAGCATGAGAAAGCCAGGGGTCATCTCCCCAACTCTCCCAGCCAAAGGCAGCACAAGCACTGCTCTGTCAGCCTACACAGGCTCTGCTGTCCCTCTCCCGGCTAGTGATAGGCATACACCAACCTCGGAGCATCTGCCTGCAGTGTCCAGCTCTTGATCCACTGGACACTCCGAGAATTCTCAGAGTCTCTACTTGCAAAGAAACAGGACCCCACAGCTTACTAGTTCCACTCCAGAACACAGCTCCGCTTAACACACAGCACTTACATTTGTTTCTATAAACAAATCTAACAAAGACCAGAGATTCAAGTGACAGCCAGCAGAAATATTGGAAACAAAGAGTTACAAAAATAGAACCATCCCATGCATTCTAGAACCTAAACATAACTAGAGCAAAAGCTCACCCAAAATCCTTCTGGCATACTACAGCCAGGCTTGCTGTGATCTTCCGATCGTGAGACAAATCACGCAGTCCTCTTGCCTCCACAGTGGAAGATGCAGAGCATGCCTTTGTCCCTACAGTTACAGTCCAGTAACTCTGTCCACATATCTATTCAGGGGATACCATCATAGGGCCTAATCACATCAGCCACACTATCAGAGGCTCGTTCACCTGCGCATCTACCAATGTGATATATGCCATCATGTGCCAGCAATGCCCCTCTGCCATGTACATTGGCCAAACTGGACAGTCTCTACGTAAAAGAATGAATGGACACAAATCAGACGTCAAGAATTATAACATTCAAAAACCAGTTGGAGAACACTTCAATCTCTCTGGTCACTCGATCACAGACCTAAGAGTGGCTATACTTCAACAAAAAAGCTTCAAAAACAGACTCCAACGAGAGACTGCTGAATTGGAATTAATTTGCAAACTGGATACAATTAATTTAGGCTTGAATAGAGACTGGGAATGGATGAGTCATTACACAAAGTAAAACTATTTCCCCATGGTATTTCTCCCCCCCACCCCACCCCCCACTATTCCTCCGATATTCTTGTTAACTGCTGGAATTAGCCTACCTGCTTGTCACCATGGAAGGTTTTCCTCCTTCCCCCCCCCCCCCCGCTGTGGGTGATGGCTTATCTTAAGTGATCACTCTCCTTACAGTGTGTATGATAAACCCATTGTTTCATGTTCTCTGTGTGTGTGTATATAAATCTCTCCTCTGTTTTTTCCACCAAATGCATCCGATGAAGTGAGCTGTAGCTCACGAAAGCTTATGCTCTAATAAATTTGTTAGTCTCTAAGGTGCCACAAGTACTCCTTTTCTACTTGCAAACAGTTCAACCCCTGCTGCTTGTGTTTTTCTATCTAGAATCTCCCCTGGAGACTTTGCAATCGCTTGATGAGCATTTTGTTCAGACTGTAAATAGGTGTTCATTATGAAGTATACAGTACTCAACTGCATGTAGCCAGACAGATAGATAAACTTCTCTTGCCTGAAAGAAACCTGTTTCTCACCTTTGGTGTGACCAGCCCCAAGTCACAGACCTTAAGAACATAATTTTCAGTGTATATATGTTACACATTATTGGTACATACATTTCACAGTGATTATGAGGACCAAGGTGACACAGATTTCTAGTAAGGACCTTACATGAGGCTCTTAGATGGACTATTATGCATGAATCTCGGTAACCCTTATACATCCCTGTTCCCTCTGCCAGCTGGTGCCAAGAGGTCCCTGATTCACAGCTGGGGGTGTCCCCTAGCCCAGTGATTCGAGCCTTTATCCAGGATGTGGTACCCACCTCTGCCTGATATGTATTAGGGATTTGAGCTTAGGTCCCCCACTTCCCAGGAGCCTACCCTAACCACCGGGTTATGGAGTATTCTGGAGCAGGCCTTTTTCAGTGACCCCTGCTGAAGTCATTTCACTGTATATAAATACTTAAATGTTCCTTGGGCCAGAAAAAGAGTGATAATGGCTCTATAGCCCAGCAGTTAGTGCACTCACCTCGAAGGTGAGCGACCCAGCTTCCAATCCCCTTGCTACTGTATTTAATTAGCTATATACAGTGGAACAGCTTCAGCAGGAGAGATTGACATTATCCCTAGCCCAGCGGGTACCACCTTCACCTTGGATGTGGAAGGCTCAAATCCTTGCTATACATCAGGCAGGGAATCTGGCTGCCTCCCACATCCTGGGTGAGTGCTCTAACCATTGGACTAAAGATTCTGAGAGGAGCTTTGCCTCTTCATTTTTTTTGCAATAAAGCACTAACCTGGCTTACGCACCAAACTCCAGGAGCAGGTTTACGACTGTGAATCTCAAGTGGAGCAAAGCACCTCCCCCCATTCTACTTGGGTGCCTAAATCCCTTTGGCTTCACCCTTCTCCCTAGAACTTACTATTGGCTAACTTTAATAGCTCTCAGTGCTGACTTTTGTGAATCCCACTCCCAGGCGCTTAACTCTTCCCATACTTCGTATAAGCAACCTGGGTGCCTAATTCAAAGTTGTGAATTCCCCTAGGTAGCAAAGCACCTATGTCTCCCTTGTGAATCCCATCCAAACAGCCTGATTTTGATCTCGCTTGCACCTGTGACTCCACTGAAGTCAGTGTTTGTGGTACTAGGTGGCAGTACAAAACACCTAAGAGAGAGTGGAGTTACACCAGGGTGAGGCACATCTGACTCAATGCTTTGGGGTGTCCTCGGTTATGTAATTAGATAAAGAGCAACAAAGAAGGATGTTCCTAGAATACCTTTGCATCTTAGAAGTTTAGTTCCAGCTTAGTTTGAGTTTTGGGAAAAGGTTCAGGAGTTTGCTTATTTTATCTGAAACACTTTTGTTAATTTCTAAGGAGAGGCAAGTAAATATTGCCCTGCTGGAAATGGAGAACCAAAAGGAAAAACTATAAAAGGGATTTCTGGCTATTCTGCTGCGTGGGGTTAAAGCCCAGGCCCTGAGCCCTGCCACTCGGGACTGAAGCCGAAGCCTGAGCAACGTAGCTTCATGGTGGGGTGGGGCCTTGTGGCATGAGGCCCCAGGCAACTGCCCTGTTTTCTACCCCCTAATGCTGGCCCAGGCTTTTATATGCAGAAAACCAGTTGTTGTAGCATGAGGGGACTGTGGAGTTTTTATAGCATGTTTGTGGGGGGAGGGCCTCAGAAAGAAAAAAATTGAGAATACCTGTTCTAGAATAGTCAAGGAGCTGACTACATAGATATCTGAACCATCAACAATGATCTTTGAAAAGTCCTG
This sequence comes from Dermochelys coriacea, assembly GCF_009764565.3. Lineage (NCBI taxonomy): Eukaryota > Metazoa > Chordata > Testudines > Dermochelyidae > Dermochelys > Dermochelys coriacea. The sequence goes on along the minus strand of NC_050069.1, from coordinate 258,264,831 downwards.
GAAGACGGGAGAGATTCCAGAGGACTGGAAAATGGCAAATATAATGCCAATCTATTAAAAGGGAAATAAGGACAACTTGGGGAATTACTGACCAATTAGCTTAACTTCAGTATCTGGAAAGATAATGGAGCAAATAATTAAGCAATCAATTTGCAGACACTTGGAAGATAATAGGGTGATAAGTAACAGTCAGCTTGGATTTGTCGGGAACAAATTGTGTCAAAACATCTGAATAACTTTTTTTTTTTTGATAGAGGCACAAGCCTTGTGACTAGGGGGAAGTGGTAGGTGTGGTATATCTTGACTTTAGTAAGGCTTTTGATACTGTCTCGCATGACCTTCTCATAAACAAACTAGGGAAATACAACCTAGATGGAGCTACTATAAGGTGGGTGCATAACTGGTTGGAAAATTGTTCCCAGAGAGTAGTTATCAGAGGTTCACAGTCATGCTAGAAGGGCATAACGAGTGGAGTTCTACAGGGATTGGTTCTGGGTCCGGTTCTGTTCAATATCTTCATCAATGATTTAGATAATGGCATAGAGAGTACACTTATAAAATTTGCGGACGATACAAAGCTATGATTCTGTGTTTGCACTGGAAGAAAAATGTACTCTACACACTGATGGTATATGTCATTGGATACATTTGATGCTTTTATAGTACACCAAATTAAGATGCAGTCCGGTGAAGAGCTGAGAGCTTTCAGTTGCCATTCACTTCAGTTGGAGTTGAAAAGAATCAGGATTCAATCCTGCAATGTGCTGAGGGGGAAATCCTGCCTCTCATGAAGTCAAAGGGAATTTTATCATTGACTCCAATAGGGCCAGGATTTCACCCTGAGTGATCCTGTGAAGTGAACACCATCAACACCTACTGGTTTTAATCAAGGGAAGCTGAAAACGCTTATCTTGCAGGAGCATTCAATACAAAACAGGATTGGGCCCTCATCACCTCACAGCTTTGAGTCCATAGTATTCCGTATTGTACTTCAAGTTTTCCTTTAAAATGGCAACTTCTGGGTAAGTTGGATTGGATTTCATATTCATGCTTTTATATTATTCCCAGTGCAGTGTTTCTTTGCAGTTCATTTCTGTAATGGTAACAAATGTGAAAGTCACTGATTATTAAGACAGACTTTTTTATAGGAATGTCATGATTTGTTATGATTTCTATCGATCTTAGCGTTTCCTACTGCACCTGTCATCATAGTATGCCACGCTGTATGATTCAATAAGTGACATTATTTACATAATTTTCTTTACTAGAGCAGAGCATTATAAGGTGTTATAATATAGTCAATAGCTTTTCTAAAAAGCAAGCTGGCTATATCGATCAGTGTTCTTTGCTGTGGTTAGTAAACAGCATGCTAAAAATAAAAAAATATACAATCAAGATCAATGTCTAATTGATTTTAAGTTGTCATGTCCAATTGAAAAACAGAACCAGTGCTTTCTGGAATGTTACTCGTGTTCTGGAGCTTTATAAAGCTCGAAAGTAAATGGCCACATTAATAGCAGGGTCTGAGATCTGTTGTTTTTGGCTTTGTACAGAATTTTAGGCATTTAAAAGTCAGAAAAAGATCAAGTGCTCATTAAATACTTATGAGAATGTGCAATGTCAGCGAAATTCCCATAAAAATACTCTCCTGTGAGGTTGCTGCCTGGGAATGGTGGTTTCTTGCATCAGAAAATGCAGGGTAATCCAGTGACTGTTCAGAAAAAGGACCCTGCATGATTCTCAGATCAGCTTTACATTGACGACAATTTAAAATAATTACAAAGTGGAGGAACTCTCATGAGATCTGATCTTGCAAAATAGCCACTAACTTGGGTTCAACTCTCAAGTGCATCACAATTTCTTTCCGTTTTGGCTCTGGCTTGGAACCAAAACCATGAAGGGCAGGAATGGACGCTGGGGTTCAGAACTGTCTCCTCATGTCTGTAAGAGGTGTGAATTCAAGATTCCAGTTTTGATCCATCTCTGTAGTCAGAGTCACTGCTGTAACTGTAGTACCTAGAAGGCGGTCCTTAGGGCTGGGGAAATTCCCTGAAAGTTTGAGGTTGGGCAAGTACCTTTATGCTGCCCATCCTATCCTGGAACTTGCCATCTCTCTCCCTCTGTCAGCCCTGAGCTCCTAGTGCCCTCTCTCCTTCTTCTGTTTAAGCTTGTAATGATTCTGGAGATTTTACTGCAGCACATGCTGTGTGCATTTGCAAAGAAAATCCAAAATGGAGGATGATATATTTACAGAATAAGTATTTCCCACCCCATGGGAAGCACTGTGCCAGTTAGATGGTATCTCTGGGCCATGCCTCTCTGTCTGTAATGCAGCCTCAGTCTGATGGCTGGTTTCAGAGTAGCAGCCGTGTTAGTCTGTATTCGCAAAAAGAAAAGGAGTACCCGTGGCACCTTAGAGACTAACAAATTTATTAGAGCATAAGCTTTCGTGAGCTACAGCTCACTTCATCGGATGCATTAGCTCTGGAAGGGAAAGGAACCAGAGAGATTTGGGCTGGTTGAAGCACTTTGACGCCCTCTGTTTTCAATATTTATTATTTCATTGTCACAACTGTTTGTTTTTAATTTGATGACAGTCTTGTTCTCATTATATAACAAAGCCACACACACACACACACACACACACACACACACACACACACACACACACAGAGCAAATGTCCAACTATAGGCTTTTCATTTACTTCCAATTCTTTGCTGGCTCTAAACATGAGGGTTACCCCAGAGTGGGGGTGAATGTTGAACTGCCTTGCATTTTCCTCTTGCTTTTGTGTGTGGGAGGTGGGGTAGAATCGTCTCTGAGCTTGCTGGTGTGTGGGGGAGCATGGTTGCTGCTGTACCTTGTTATGGCAGAGCTTATTCCTCCCACTGCTCCAATGGCTGGTGTGGGGCTTGGGGTTTGAGGCAATAGTTCTTGGAGAGTTCCTGGGAGAGTAGGGAGGGGAGCTTAAGGGGACAGTTGTGCCTCATCAGAAGCCCTCAGCCAAATAAGCCCCCTGGTGCCATGCAGGTGGGGTGAGACCACTCCCACCCGTCCCTTCCTGCTATCCACTTATTATACACCTGCATATGGGCCTGGCAAAAACTGTTTGTCATGGGGCAACTGGCCCCTTTAAGAGGGAGTGGGTCCAATGTGCTGACCCCATTTGCTTCCTTTGTACAGGGGACAGTGAGACGGGCATGGAACCCACTCCTAGTGTAACACCGACAGATCCTGGTCATCGGGACCGAACCTGGGACCTCTGGACCTCTACTGCATGAGCTTGAGCTAAAAGCTATATGGCGGTTAGCTAAGGCTGTAGAGCAGGCTCATTAATCTCTCTCTGAGTGGTCTCGGTGCCACTAGATGGGACAGAACACCACATGCAGAAGGTGTTTGGGTTACACCAGCAGCTGAGACCACCGAACTACTGTAGCGACAGGCCTGCACAGAGTTGAAAGCAACACCCTGTATATACTGGCCCCCCTGCTGGACAGCGTCCTTTCCTGATTGTAAGGTGTTGTGGGCAAGAACCATCTTCTTGTTCTGTATTTGAACCTTGTGCACTGGGGTTCTGGTCCATGACTGGGTCTCCTTGGTGCTACCACAGTGCAAATAATTAAAAGATCAATGGTTTTGGTTGGCTGTGGATGCTTTTTTTTTTTTTTTGACTGAATTGAGCCAAAGAAAGTTCTTAGCTTTGAAAACTGCAATTACGCACGTGTTTTTGGCCAAATTCTACATTCACACTTGGGGGTGCAATTCTCATTAAGTTCAACAGCATTAAATTCTCCTATCTCAGGTCAGAACTGTTCCTGATCCTCAGGTCCACAGCCTCGTTCCTGTACACAGTGGCCTTCCAGTGATTTCCATGAGCTTTTAATCAGACCCTGCCTGAGTGGTAGGAATCTGTGCCACACAGGCAGCATAACCTCTTTGTGGCTGCTACTGTGGGCTTTTGGTTGCAGCAACCCCTGCAGGTGTTGTGCCCATTTACATACAGAGGGGAATGGCTGCTGGATTAACATAGCCACAAATTCACTGATTCTGTTCTTCCCCAGCTTTGCTTCATATACCAGAAAATCTTGTATACTAGGGGGCAACGACTCCCCATGGAACTTCAATGTGTGCAAAAGGTCTGGATCCTTTTAATATTTCTGTTGGTTGTATTGTGTTACCGCATAAGACCCCCAGTCATGGACCTCATTGTGCTTGGTGCTGTACAAGTACAACAGAAAGCAGGTCTCTGCCCCAAAGAGCTTACATGTACTGTATCTTAAAAATTAACCAGCTTTCTTTTTCTTTCTTTCTTTGTTTTTTTTGTAAGAGTACAAGGAAAGAGCTGCCAGCAAAGGCCATTTGCAGGGCACAACAAGTTTCGCGGCTCCTACAAAACCCGGGAACTATCTACATCTCCTGCTACACATTGGGTTCCATCTACTAGCACATTATCTAGTAACATATGCACAGATATAGGGCACTCTTGTACCACCTTTGGCACCATTAACCTAAATTACAGAAGCACCCAAGGGTTCCATTCAGGGCCAAGGGCCCTTTGTGCAGGGCACTGTACAAACATGTAGGAAGAGAGAGTCCCTGCCCCAAAGAGTTCATTATCTAAATTTTAAAAAATGCCCAAGTGTGGGATGGGATGGGTAAAGAGATCAGAGCAATAGCGGGCACATGGCTTATTAGTCCCATCTCTCCTCGGAGCTTTTAAAGTTTATTTTTGTAATCATTTCATTTGTTCTGTCAATTATCATGTGTACTTAAGTGGCTCCCATTACCATAGTATCTGAGCACCTCACCGCCTGGGAGGAAATGAAGAGCTACTATTCCCCTTTTTACAGATGGGGAACTCAAGGTACAGGGAGCCTAAGTGACTTGACCAGCATCACACAGTAAGTCTGTAGCAGAGCAGAGACATAAAGCCAGGTCTCCCAAGTCTTAGGCTAGCACCCTAACCACTGGACAATCCTTCCTTACTAAGGGGGCAGGGAGAGTTGCAGGAATGGCGGGTGGTGAGTAAATAAGAGCAAGGGAGTGGGGGGAAGGCACAGGAGCTGGTGAGAGGAGGGCCAGAAGAATGAGGCTAGCAGTGGGGAGACTGAGGAAGAGGGCCAGGAGGGGGAGGCACTTGGGGCAAAAACAGCTGCTGGTCAGAAAATAATGCCCAACCATTGTGTTGTAGAGAGTTGTTTTCTGCCATCACTGGTATCCAGGGGCTGTGAAGACTACGAGTGGCCTCTCCCTGACCTACATCTGCAGCTGCTGCTGTTCCTGGGAGTTGGATCCATCCCCTGGAGATTCTGCTGTGCTACCTGCAACTTATGTGGCTGGGATTCAGGGACATGGGATGTGGCTCTCTGGTTAAAGTGTCCAGGGAGTCAGGGTCTGCCTTAGTACAAGATAAGATGAGCTTCTCCCTGCCACATTGCTGATGCTCTTGGCTGTCGCTGGTCTGCCTGGATTCACAGTGTTGCAGACACCCTGTGCATCCCCTCTCTGCCCATCCCACCCCCGAGCTGGTGTCTGCTCAGCATGGAGCCTCCAGAGAAGAGGAGGTGGCAGTAGTGGCAGCTAGTAGGAAAGTGAAGGGAGTAGTGGGGGAGGCAGGGTAGGCAGTGGTGAGTGGGGTTTTGCTGAAAGAGGCTGAATAACAGGAGTAGGGACTGGAGGGGGAACATGAGGGAGGGTGGCTGATAGTCCTCTATTCCCTTAACTTCCACAGGCTCCAGATTCCTCAATCTCTGTAGTGTCTGAGCACCTCAAAATCTTTACTACGTTTATCCCAGGGTAGATACAAATCATGAAATTGACAAATACATTTGTATTTTTAGTATAATCATGAATTTTTTATTTACTTTTCATTGTTAACAGTTTAGTGTTTGAAGGGACTAAGGTTTTCTGCCTCTAAGAGAAATGAATTGAATAAAAATATAATGTCATTCTCTCATACTGTAAATATTTATGCACATGCTTAACTTTAAGCACAAATAGTCTCACTGAAGTCAATTGGACTATTCATGTGAGTAAAGTTACAAAAGGATCAGGGACTTCATTTTCAATAGTCTGTTATTGCCTGTAGCGGTTTTGTAAATTTCAAAGGAGATGCCCTACCAGTAGTGGCCTTTTAAAACTCAGCATTTATAATTTAGTTCATTCTACATTTTCAATAGCACGAATTTTCAAATTTTTTGTATGAAGCTTCAATCTGCTTTTACATCAGTGATTTAAAAACTCAAGTAATATAAATCCCTCCACTCTGCTTCATCCTCTCAACACCACGGTGGAGTAGGGAAGTACTGTTGTCCCCATTTGACAAATGAAGAACTGAGGCACAGAAACTAAGTGACTTCCCAAGGTCACAGGGGAAGCTGGTGGCACACAACAGGGAATTTGGGTTTCATGAGTCCCAGGTTAGTGTCTGAACCACTGGTCTACCCTCCAAAGCCTACTCCTAAAGTTGTCCGTGGCTCCTCTTCTCCCCAGCAACCTTCCAGACTCTCCCTCCCTCCCTCCCCATTGCTCTTTCCAGACCCTTCTAGTAGCTCCTCACTCCTTGCTACAGCAAACCCCCTCAGCACTGTACTCGAGCTGTGCCTCTTCCTCAGCTTGCTCATATACCGTGGGGTGGGGGATGAGAGGGATTGTGTAGGGCTGGTCTGGCAGTCCTTGGCCAGTAGGGTGTCCCCCTTATGTCAGAGTAGGGAAACGCACTGGTTTAATGGTCCTTCTCTGCCTGCAGATCGAGTGTACAGTGGAGGCCAGAACTCAGCGCAAAGTGTATGTAGGGCCGGGACTATGGAAAGTATCCATGCAGATGCTCAAACCTTGAAAGTGCAGATACTTGTGTATGTGCAACTTTGTGTGTGCAGAATTGGAGCTTGCTAGAGACCCTTTTGAAAATTCACCCCAATGCCAGTTATGTCTGTCAATTCTGAAACACCATATTCTGGAAGCATTGGAAGATGATCACTTATTCTTGTTCCTTCTCCTTAAGAAATGAAATTTACCCCTGTGCAAAGGGCCAGCACAAGGGGTAAAATCCTGGTCCTGTTGGAATCAGTGGCAAAACTCTCTTGACTTCAGTGGGGTCATGATTTCAGCCAAGGTCTATGTGCCATTTGAGCCCTCAAAATAGGGCTTAATCGGGGGCATAAGCTTACCTCTTGCTCTGCACAGGGAGGATTTTCACTCTTAAAGAATGGAAGAAAAGCTAGGAATAACGAAGAATTTAAGCTTGTGTTTTTTTGTGACATCAGTGGTCCCAACCCTGAATTTTCTTAACATAGTAAAGTCACTGAAACAGAGGTATGTTCAAAGTTGCTGAAAAATGAATGAATGTATTATGGAGCTTACCAAAAAAAGAAAATTGTTTTTAAAATGTAAACCAAAAGAAAAGCGTATTGCTAGTTCATCCAAAAGACTGATTGTACCAGCTAGTAGCAAAAACAACTTCATCAGCTTGTCACCACAGCTACTGTACACCCAAAGGCTATTTGTTGTGTTAACAATAAAACAATGAGCATAGTAAGCTGAAAGCTCATGTCACCTGGGCACTGATTACAGTCTGTGCCTCTATAAAAATATGCTGTTGGTTTAGCAAGTGGAGAAAACCAGTGATGATGTTAAACAACCTCAAAGGCACATTTTGTCTCCCTTCTCCTTTAAGTGGTGTTCAAGACCAGGTGTTAAGCAGAGCTATTATTAATTATTATTATTTACTATTTTATTAGGAGTATTTATAAGGTGCCCATCACCATGCTATCATTGCTTACTTTATGATAGTTAAAATAGAGCAATCTTCATTACATGATTAGGGAGCACACAGCATAGCAGCTGACCCATGATCCCAGATGGCAGCTGGAAGATTAAATGTCAGGATGATTCTAGACCTTGCCATTCATGAATGAAGAGAGAGGCGCTTTGTGTCTTGCCCTGAACATGGCAGGGAGGGGGTTGGATGTATTTCCAGTAGGATTGAATTCCCCCAGTCTCTAAAGACCCCTGTCCTGCTTCGTTAGCTTCTACCGTGTAAGAAACATTATTTCCAAGCACAGTTGTTGGGCTAAGACATCAGAGGTGAGGCAGGCTCTAAAACAGCTGAGGCCAAGACCATTTTAGGTCTTCTATAGCTAATGCCCTGCACCTTGATTTTCACTCAGGAGTGAATTAGTAGTCAGTTGAGAGTGCAGATCCCAAAGATAATATGCTCTTGTCGGTATGTGCTGTGCAGAAGGTAGTCAGCCTCACATTGCATTGCCTGAAGCTTGTGTGGTCTCAGGTAGATTATGTTGCAACAATTCATCCTTGAAGTGACAGTTGTCTGGATGACTAAGGCGAGGCTTTCAGTTTATAGGAATGGTTGTAAAGTGGTTCCTGGCCAATGCTATCTGAGCACTCAGGTATAGTCCTCAGATTGCAAACCATGTTAAAGCTATGAGGGTATAGGAGGGAGATGCCTTCAACTTGTTCAGGTTTTTGCCTTTGCCAGTTCTTCAGTGTTTCCCCTTCTGACCAATCTTGTCTTATCTAGATTGAGCCTTATCCAGTTTGATTTCATCCAGGTCTGTCTCTCTGGAAAGCATTGAGAGATCAGGGAAGCAGTTCAATTAGGGTCAGTTGAAAAGGAGAACCAGAGCTGTGTGCATATTTATTAAAGTCATTGTAGCCTGTATGACTTTGGAGCCCATGTGGTCCTTAGTGTTTTCATATAAAGATTGATAAGGGATGGTAACAGGCTTGCACCCTGAATAACATAAATATGAGAACCCTCAAGGGGAAAGGGCAATTTTGTAAAACTGAGTCTGTGATGTTTTTGATAGCAGTAAACTGAGACACTGCCCCTACCAGGTCTTGTAGTCAAATAGTGCTTCATAGTGGGTGGTTTTCAAAGCCACAAACTGTTCTTGTAATATCAGTATGCATTTCTGGCCTCTGTCCATTACTCAGAAGAGGTCATTAACACTGAGGTTATTGCTGTTTCCAGAGCTGGAGCCACAGTTTGTCAGGTCAGCTGAAAGTTGACCTGAACAGGTGGGCATGATTGCTACATCCTATGCCTGGGAGAAAAACAGCAAGCCTTAATGTAGCACTTGTGTGGAAATGGCACCCAAAGCTGTCCCATTGTGATGGGAATGCCTGATATGCCTTCTACAGGCACCATCAAACACTCCTGTAAGTTTGGTAGGAAGCCATCTTAAAGTTCTTTGAACAACTTGTCTTCAAAGTGGAAGCCTCCATTGAGTCCTTCCATGAGCTCTAGGACTGTCTCAATGCTGCACATGATGATGTAGACCCAACATCCCACTACTCTGATCTATTTAAAAGTGCCCCCCTTGGACAAATGTGCATCTCCTTGACTTCAGTGGGAGTTATACAGGTACCCCCAAAGAATCCTGCTCAGTTAGTGTCATTGAGTACACTGGCAGAGCTCTGTACTTGGCAGGGATAGAATACTGACCACAGCTGGTAGTCAGGCGGTCTGCCAGTATTTCAGATGCATCAACCACTGCTCATGATCTGATGCCTTGCAGCTGAGCTAATTTTTTTATGCAAACATTGGAACATGTTGAACTTGTCATGTGAGCAAATCCCTCTTTGCTTTTCATTTGCATACATACCATAGTTAGAAAAGAAAGCCTGTGCATTTGTCAGGTATTTTATATTGGCTTAGTAAGAGTTTCTCTTTCTTTCAAATTTGTTTTAAACAATGTGTTGTGGGAAATCATATAAAAACTAGTATTTGAAATAATATAAAAATCCTGATTCTAGATTCAGATGTGCAATATGCCTTACATTGCTGGGGACCTAAAATAAAATCAAAAGTGTGCACAAATGCAGAAGCCTATCTTTTTGAAGTTATACTGCACTACATTCTGCTCATGGGAGACTGGAATCTGACCCCAGGGGAGTCTTTTTTGTTTGTTTACTAAGTGGACAGGAGATGATCCTATGAAACCCTCTCACTTCTTTGTTACCCTATGCAAAGACTTTGCAAAAAGCTGATCCATACTCCCAAATTAGGTAGGTCGGATTCAGTTGCTCTGCTTGTGGGTAAGTGAAAGGGATTGCTTAAGAGTTGTGTAAGGACTTTCCTCCATATTAGGAAGCTGAGGGTTCTTCCTTTGCAGAATTACTAAGAGGAAGGGGCTAGATTGTGGCCATGATTTTGACACCTACAAAGAAACTCTGATTCTTCCCTTCCAAGTGTCTTACTGTAAACTAGCAAAAAAGGAAATGTAGGGCAAGGGCCATCATGTAGTCCTCAGTATACCCTGTTGTGTTCAGCATTTGCAGTATGGTATATGATATCAGACATGTTTATGAGCATTATGTGCATGACATAGTATGTCTAGAAATGGAGCAGTCCTTTTTCTCTGATCACTTGTTGGTTTACATCAAACCTTTAATATTAAAACAGGACTGGGTAGCTCAGTTGATTTGATGTGGCACATTTTACTTCCCAGAGTCAGCAGTTGAAATCTGTCTCAGGTTAGTTGTGGCTCCAGGTTATTAGCATTTGATCATCATGTTGCCATAGGCCAGAATGGGTTGCTGTGAATCCAGCATTTGCCTTTTGGACCAGTCAGTAATATGGGCTGTAAGGCAAACCAATAGGTTGGTCATGCTTTGTCCCACAGCAGCCAGCAGACCCAGGTTTGGCAGCTGAGTGATCTTAGCAGCTGATTGGCAGTCCGCTTGCTTTGCCTGTTCCAGGAATGAAAATGCAAACGTTTTTCATTGAACGTTCATGAGGCTATCCTGGTCCCAGAGCCACAGATCTTACATTGGTATCTTTCACAGCAGGCATCATTTTGCTGTAGAAGCTGTCAAACCAGTTTATAACTTCTGATTTCCAAGTTTTGGAAACTTGGCCACTCAATGAGGTGTTATGTTCAGTCTCTGGAGACCCGTTGTACCCATTCCATATGCCCAGCTAAGCTGATAGCACTTTGATTCCTGTCAGTAACTGTGTACTTCTCAGATCAAAGAATATTATGAAAAATCCCACTCTTCTAAAAGCAGTATTAAAAAGGGGATGGCATTCAACAAGAAGGTGCTGGGATGGGAGCCAGCAGCAGTTACAAGAAGAAGAAAAGTTAAGGATTGTAAGAATCTTAATACTTGCATGTTCTAGAGAGTGAGTTTTGAAATGGTGAAAGGAAGCAATATGGCTGGTTTAGTGCTTTTATTTTGATTTATATAGCAAAGCTAGGTTTCAGAGTAGCAGCCGTGTTAGTCTGTATTTGCAAAAAGAAAAGGAGTACTTGTGGCACCTTAGAGACTAACAAATTTATTAGAGCATAAGCTTTCGTGAGCTACAGCTCACTTCATCGGATGCAAAGCTAGTACACATTTTTAAACATACCTACTAATCCAGAGACATTGGACTGAACCTGCCACCCACACAAATTATAACCAGTGAGCCAGTTGGACAATAAATGCGTTTCCCTTCCTGAAATCTCAGCCAACCTGACAATAAGCGTATAGATGAGCCTTACCGCATGTCCCTAAGGTCAAAACACCTATTTCCAACTAGGATGGGGGAGTGAATATCAAAATGCTGCGTGAAAAACACCCTCCCTCCAGCAACTCCCTTTTATGCCGGGGGCTGATAGAGCACTTCCTTACATTGCAGCAATGATAGGATCACATAGGGAGAAAAGCCGGCTCTGAGGCAGGCAGTTCACAAACCATTTATAGCATTATAGGGTAAAACCAATGCTTTGAACTCTACCAGGCAACTGGCGACAGACGATGGGGAAGTGACATGATGTACTGATAGTGTGAAATAAAGTGTAACAAGCAGGCAACCTCATATTGCACTGAATTAAGTCTGTGAACAGTCTTAGTCCACGTTGCAGTAGTCCAACCTCCTGGTGACAAAGGCAATGTAATATTCTATACTGAGAGGAAGCATGGCCCAGTGCACAAAGCACTAGACTGGAAGTCAGGAGACATGGGTTCTAATCTTAGCTCCCTCTGGATTCCTGTATGACCTTGGACAAGTTACTTCACCTCTCTGTGCTCCTGGTTTCCCTCCCACCCTTCATCTATCTTATTTTTGCAGGGAAGAGGGAACTGAACACCCTTGCCCCGCCCCTTATCCGAGGCTCCACCTTGCTCACTCCATCCCCCCTCCCTCCGTCACTTCCTCTCTCCCACCCTCACTCACTCGCTCATTTTCGCCAAGCTGGGGAGGGTCCCTTTTCAAAACTGGCAACCTATACTAGGCAAGCACACAATGAGGGTTGATCTCAGATGGGGTCTCTAGGTGTTTCTATAATATAAATTATTAGGGCTGGGATGGGATTAGGGCTTCAGTTTTGGGTCTGAATATGATTGAACACACCAGCAAATGTCCCCCAACTAGGTTGATTAATTAATCATGATTTAAATAATCAAGCTGAAAACCTTGAGTTAAATAATCAATTTTCATCGTGTTTTGTACTTGTACTTTAGTTATTTTCCTAAAGAGAGGTTGATTTCTCATTGGTTGGTAACCATTAAAACATCTTGATTTGCAACTAAATGTAGCATTTATACTAAATTAGGTTCCACTTTTTGCTAACCAGCAAGATACACTATAGCCATATATACTTATATAAGCAATTCTATAGCTTAGCTTGCATTTATTCATCTTTTGAATTTTTACATTTTTATTATGTTACAAAATGGTGAATGATTCATTTTTCTCATGTAGCTTTTTTTTACTTGTGATTTGTGTCAAACTCTGGATGGAAATTAGAATTAAATTAAAAATGCACAAAACAGCATTTTAATGTTTTAATTAAATAAAACTACCTTAAATGTGCTGAAGGCATAAGAGAAAAGTTCGTAAAAAGTTTATCAAAACATATTTTGCATTGAAAACAAACTGATTTATTAAACAAGGAAGTGTTCTCTTTAGTTAGTGAATGGAACTGATTGTTTCTGGTTACCATGTCCTTTAAGATTTTAGACCTAGTAGATCTCATCCTCTCATGTCTTGTTTTTATTCATAGACTGGAAGAGGAAAACAATTTTTTGTTTTTTCAACTCCCAGTTGGTGTCTTCATTTTGAATGAATGCACTACTCATTAAACTGAATTAGTTGAATAAAATGAAATGAAGAAAACATTCTCTCTGCACCTTTGGAAGAGGCTGAAGTGTCAAAAGTTGGTTTAGCACTTCATCAAACTCCAATTCCAAGTGCTTAGCCAGTGACTTCCACCAGTTCTGTGGTTTGAGTTTCTTTAAAACATGGCAGCAAACAGATACTGCTTAATGTTGTTTTAATTTAAATAATTATAATGTTAAGCTTTAATATAAATTGTTAATTTCAAATTTAATTTAAATTGTGTTTAAATACCAAAAAATTAATTTTTAATTCATCTTTTTTCATATCCACCCTGATGGACATGTAGTGTAAATGGGGCACAGTGAACCCTCAGTTTGAGCTGTAATGCTTTAAAGCATTGTCTTTCATTGACACCCCATTCCTGGGACAGCACAAGAGTGATTGTATATCAGGAGGGATAATCTCCCCTGCTCGGTGTGCACAGGGGGTGTACATGCTGCAGCATTTATTAAGAGGGTACAGATTGCTTCCCTTGGCACAGAGCTACTCCTTTTCAGGCAATTTGCTCATCAGAGGAAGGAGAGGGCAAACAGTCCCTGCTCGACTGCTTTTGTGGTTGGCTCACTGCACCTGGGTAGGAACTGATCATTGTCAGTCCCTATACATTCCAAGATGCCTTTAAAAGTAGTTTGTGTCTATTTCCAGTCCTTGCTTCTATGGCAAGTTAGCAATGTGTAGGTCCGTTTCTCACAAGTTCAGAATAGTGACTTCCCCTTCCCCCATTCTTTATGCACAGCATTTTTACTATGCTGCAAGAGATGTGGCCTTGTCTCGGTTGGCTCAAATAGTATCATGGACCTGTCTTTATGCCACTCACCTTGTTCCTGCTTCATCTGCATCTCATCTTGCAGTCACCCAGTCCCTCCAGAGTAGCCCTTAGGGCAGTCCACATGCTAGATGCTGCAGAACCAGATGCATTAACATTAGGAAAGATGGACAAAGCAGAGGGTTTTCTAGATTACTTTTTGCAGGGGGAAGGCAGAGGCAGGTACTATTGTGTCAGCCACCATTTTGGCAACAGACTGGGGACTGAACTGGAAACCTAGTGCTAAAAGCATGAGCTGTTGCCATTGGAATCTAAGAGCCTGGCTGTTGCTGGAACAGACTCACACCCTTTGCAGATTGGGCACATAAGTAGACTCATTGTAAGGTTATAATATGAAGTCTCATTAGAGAACCAAGGGGTTTGATGAAGAGATGTCAGGGTCTGTTGGAATTACTTTTTAAAAAATGGATGCTGCACCTCTGCTGGCTTTCTGCTACATGTGGGTGAAGGGCACTCTCATGAGCAGTTGATATTCTTATTTAGTCAGATAGCTCTCCAAAGTGACAAACAAAATCCAGTACAAACATTGGACTCTCTGCATAACCCTAGAAGTGATTATTTTAACTGTCAGTCTTGAACGTTATACTTACAGTTCAGTATTATAAGTTGCCTGGCTATGTGACTACCTGAATAAATCATTGCAGCAGGGCCACTGAATGATACTGTGGGATTGCCACAGGTTTAGCATAATCAGAATACTTGAGGGCATTATTCAGTTGTTGCAAGAACAGGAAATCTTGATTAATGCTGAGTTAGCAGTCTTTTTTGTAATGCAATTTCCAGTCCAATGGACATTTTGATAAGTGTTTGGTCTGAAGGCCATAGACATATCGATGGTCACAGATCAAAATACCTTCACTTTTCATAAATTATGCTGCCATATTTATGTTAATGGATGCACAAAAGGACAGAATCCATAAGAGTCTAAGGGAAATTCTAACAGATATTCTCAACAATGAATTATAATACTACTTCAGAGAGTGATAGTGAATGTGAATCGTGACAGCGCCTTGTCTTCCAAAGTGAAATTCAGGGAATGCAGTTGTTAGACTTGACAGTGCCAGTTCATCTGCAGAACATGTAGCAAGATCACATAAAATCTTGTTGGGCAGTCCTCAGAGAACGCTGAATTTGTACTTCCCTGGCTACATCTCCTTTTGTATTTCCCCCATAGCCTTCCAGTGATGCCAGCCCCTATGTTTTCTCAGACCTAGTCATCTTTCTACCTTCCGTGGTGGCCCCATAAAAGCCTGTCAACTTGGTTGCCACCTGTGGTTCAACTAGGGACCTCCAGAGCTAAAAGCATCAGCCTCTACAGGTTGCACTAAAGGACTACGTCTTGTAGCTGAGAACTGTGCCAGACCTTCTCCTCTGTGGGTCAGGCAGAGAGGGGGTCAATTAACATGCACACTGGACAGTTGGCTGCACCTCTTATGTCTGGATCATCCTCCCTGATCCTATTTAGCAAGTTACATCCCTCTTTACAACCAAATCCCTCACTAAAATTTCACCCTGCTGTGAAATCTACAAGAAGAAAAAAAAACCCTCTAAAGCCCCCAGACACCAGAAATAAGAACAAAACCATCATGATGTGCCTACGTCTTCCTGGGTTAATGTGCTATCTTAGTATTGTCACCCTTGTCCTCCCCCTACCTCTTGTCTTTTTATGAGCCTTACTTGGTATGGCTTACTGACTTTAGTCTGAATGCTCATCAGAGCAGGAACCAGGCCCCCGATTATGGGTTCCCCCACAACCCCTGAATACCTCCAGAGCCAATGTACAGTGGCTGTAAATATGGTGGATCTCCCCATTAGGAAACACCGTAGGTGTAAAGGAGAATTCCTGGTGGCTTATGGCTGGTGGAATGGTGCTACACTGTCCAACGTTGGTGCCCTTGAGTAAAAATGAGGCTGAAGCAGGGAACTGGTGTGTGACAGGATTGAGGCGGGAGGAAGTGTGCTGCAGCAGTGTGTTCTTCACCCTAGCCATTCTCTCATATTCTAACAGCCTGGGGCTGCTGTCGTTTATTCCTCCAGAATCCAGGTAGGCTGCAAAGGTGATGTGATGATGTTGGCAGACCAGGTGTGTGTATTTGGGCCAATTCACTTGTGTATAAGTATAGATCAAAGTGATTGTTTAAGGTAGAAGAATGTTTTTGGTGTTTAGAGTTCATAAAACTAATGGGACGTTACTTGCGTTGTTTTCTTTTTATCTGTAGCTTGTTATGATGAGCAGCAAACATTTACATTGAATATACCCCTGTAACTAAATAACCCATTAAAGAAGCCTTGTGGAATACTAATGAAGGACTTTATCAGAAAAAAGTGCTAATTACAAAGCAAAATGCCATTGTGTGTGATGACCAGAGGTCAGAGACTCTCTCGCTCTCCATCATCAAAGGAAAAGCCCATGTGGGTAGAGACACTGACAGCTTGTTTTCTGTCAGAAGATGCTATAAATTTGCATTTAAGGAAAGATCCTTCATCTCTGAACTGTTTGGACTCTTAAAGGGAAGTGTACCAGATACAAAGTGGAGACCCCCCAGAGACAATCTGGGTACCCTGAAAAGGCTTTTGGGAAACTGGCAGTTTTACATCACTGCCACCATTTGGAATTACAAACTGTGATTCACGTGTAGATGTAATTTACCTCCTTTAACCTCTCAGTAATTCTCATTTTCTTTTTTTAGTTAATGAACCTTTCATTAGTTCACTATAGAATTGGCTATCAGCATTGTTTTTGGTTTAAGCGCTAGAATACCAATTGATCCGGGGTAAGTGACTGGTCTCTTGGGACTGGGAACAACCTGAATGTGGTGTGATTTTTGGTTTGTGACCTTTTATCACAAAGTCCAGTTTGTCTGGGTGGTAAGATATACTGAAGAGTCTAAGGGGACTGTCTGTGATTCCATGGTAAGACTGGCATAGTGATCCAGGAGTTCACATTTGTTACTGGCTTGGTGAAATCTAATTATAGAACACACCGTTAGCTAGGGGTGTCTGCCATGCTTTCTCACAGTCTGCCCTTAGGTAGGCACTCCTAGTTGTGAGCCACACCAGACAGTGTGACAGATGGCATATGGCCAACTTTGCGTTCATCCCTGAAAGTTCGCTATAGTGTTGTGTATGTACATTCAGTGTTATGTGGAGTACGCATGTTGTGTGTGAGGAGTATCAGTGGAGATAAGAGGATGAGTAAGTGCAGAAGTGTCAGAGCATGTGACACATGTTTGTAGAAGCAGGTGGGTGGGCAGAGGAAAAGCTCCCCCATAATAAGGTAAAATCTAAGTTAAAGAAAGGCGCTTCTCAGACATTTTGCTTTAATGTATGAATTCAAACTATACCTAATTTGTAGAGGGGCCTAGAGGACTGGGGGCCTGGAGCCAGGAATTCCTGATTTCTAATCCCAGATCTGTCACTGACTTGGCTCATGGCCTTGGCCAGGTCATTTAGAGCTGGACTGTGGTGCTGGCGGGGTTGTGGAGGGACATTGCTACTGCCAGTGCCCCAGGAGGAATTGTAGCTGACTCACCCAGAATTCCTCCTGGCAGCTGCCTGAGAACACATACTGCCACAGCTATGCGGCCACCTGGGGTGAAGAAACAGCTCTTCTCTGCACCTGGCTGCTGAGCTGGCCAGCGGTGAGGATGAGCTTTGCTGTGGCATATCCCTCACCTGCACAACTCAGACACATTGTCTGTCCCCTGCATAGGGGACAGACAATCTGAGCACTTGATTTGACTCCAGTGCCTGAGCAGGACCAGCTACAATATGGCTCTTAACTTCTCTGCACCCCGCTGTCAAAAGGTGTAAAATGAAGTTAATGCCACTTACCTCGTGGGCGGAGGTAGGGAGATCAGCACTTCACAAGGCTCACAAGATGCATGGGTTTTGGAGCCACAGACTGGGGAAGGGGCACAGTCTCCTCACCCTGCATATCCTGGATGTCCATATGGAAAGGATCTCTGAGATGTGAACTGGTGGAAGTCACCCATGTGATGGGGCTGCTCCACCCTCCTCTTCCTTGGCTTTCTCCCTCTGGGTGGTGGGATTCCAATGGCAGAAGATGCACCATGCAGTATCCCCTTTGTGGTGCCAGCCAGGCCTGAAATTGGCCCCTAGTGTGGTAAGTTTTCCTCTAAGATGAAAGCCCATTTAAATAGTCAAGGTTCCAGAGACAAAATGCAGCTGGCCCATTTGCCCAGGAGATCATTATAGTATACTTTTTATCCCATGGTTATTCTGAGATCAAAAACAATCGGCATTCTGTAGTTTCTTGGATTGCAGACCATCATCATTTATTCATCAGAATCAAAGTGCTTTATGTTTTTGTGTGACTAGTTAGGCAGAGTCTTACTGTCTGCCTCCTTTTTGTTTTTGTTTGCTCTGCTCCAAGGTTTTGAAGCTGGTCTACCAACAAAATCTAGAACTAAGGTTGCAGCTCACTAACTTTTTTGCTATAACCTTATTTTCAGTCACTCAAAATTCAGAAAGATCCTTTTCTCTGGTTAATGGTTTCCATGTTTGAGTCTAATTCTGAAGCTGTATTTTTGCACTTAAAACCTAAAAAAAGTCTGATCTTTTGTTTTTTGAGTGAGACAATGAGGGAGGATGGGAAATGAAACTTTATCAATTTAAAGTATGCTGTCAATTTGAAATCTAATGAGTTTAAAATATTATTTATATTACACTAGAAGCAACAGGGCTCTAGCCAAGATCAGGGTCCCATTTTCTAAGTGCAGTTACAAACACATAGCAATAGATGTCCTCTGCGCAAAGATGAAATGGCTCACCTAGTGTCACACACCTGCTTGATGTCTGTCTGACTCGGAAATAGGACTCAGTTCTGCTGGGTCCCAGTTCAGTGCTCCTGTTCATTAGACCTCGTAGGAAAATGTTCCCACCTCCACCCACCAGTATGCACACACAGAACATTTTGGCTTTTCCTTGAAAAAACAAAATGTTTTCAATTTTCAATTTTCTTTGACAGAAAATAAACATTTTCCATGGAAATTTCTTCATTTAAAAACTTTGTTTTGTCAAAACCCCCAATTTTTCCATTTAAAAATCAGTTTTGATGGATGTTTTCAACCAGCCCTAGTATTCACTAGACTTTTCTGCCAACCCTGAAAGATAGCTTTATATAGTACTTCTGCTTAGATAAGATCATGGAGGATAAGTCCAGCAAAGGCTATTAGCCAAGATGGTCAGGGACACAACCCTGTGGTCCCTAAACCTCCAAGTGTCAGAAGCTGGGGCTGGGTAACAGGGTATGTATCACTTGATAAATCACACTGTTCTGTTCATTCCCTCTGAAGCATCTGACACCGACCACTGTCAGAAGACAGGATCAGGCCCACTGATGGGGGTGGGGGGGGCAATTGCCCAGTGGCCCGGAGGTTTAAAAAGGGCCCGACAGCGAGAAGCCCAGCCCTTTTAAATCACCCAGTCGGGCCACAGGGCTCCTAGGTGCGTGCGACCGCTCTGGGGCCTGGCCCTGTGCTTTGGGAGGCCCCGCGGGCCGGTAACGGGTCAGTCATGGAAGTGATGGGAGGTCCCAGAGGTGATGGATTCATCACTTCTGCCTTGCCCCCCCTCCCCAAGGACGGCCCTGGCCCTGGGGCCTGGAATTGCTGTTGGTGGGCCTGGACAGCATACTGGGCTAGCTGAACCATTGGTCTGACCTAGAATGGCTGTTCTTACATTCTGAGTGCTCATGCCAATTTTTGTGGTATTAATGGCACATTTTTCTGTTTTTAAAAATGTATTTCTCTCCCCTATTACTTTGTGAAAGACCCACAGAAACCAAGGAAACTGCTTGTAATTGGTTTCATAGTTTCCTCTGCACAGTCAATCAAAGTGCTATCAAATGCACAAACAACCAAAAACATGTAGTAAAACATTTTTCTCTAATCTTGTTTATTCATAACAATCATAGGTGTTAGTTTTTACCTACCCTTGTTACAAGTTTCAGACAATAGTAATTTTTGTGGTCTTTCCTTTTTATTGTTGCCCATCACCTTAGTATTGGAGTGCCCCCCAAGTATTTTAAAAAAGACAGCAAAGAGCCAAATTCTCTGCTGATGAAATGGTTCCCAGTGCCATTTTGCCTATTAACATCAGTAGTAAGTTTTTCTGCAAACATTGAGCATGCCTCTTTGTAAAAATAATTCATAAGAATGTTTGTCCATAAGTAACTAAAGTGGCTGAACTTTAAAACATCAGACTTTTCATGTGGCTAAATGTCAGTGAGGAATAGACTCTTAGTGAGGTTGGAACAACGCCTTAGTCAGGGGAACAACTTTCAAAATAACAAAGATAAATGATTAAAATTCTATGTTTAGACACAAGCAATAAAGTATTTCTGTTTGACTTATAGTGATGTTATCTGCCATACTATGCAGTTGCTCTACAGTGCCACATTGGGGAAGTCCACAGCTTTATTAAGTTTCAGAGTGGTAGCCATGTTAGTCTGTATCAGCAAAAAGAACAAGGAGTACTTGTGGCACCTTAGAGACTAACAAATTTATTTGAGCATAAGCTTTTGTGGGCTAAAACCCACTTCACTGGATGCATGCATTGGATAATACAGTAGGAAGATATATATATATACGGAGAACATGAAAAAGGGGGTGTTGCCATACCTACTATAACAAGAGTGATCAGTTAAGGTGAGCTATTATCAGCAGGAGAAAAAAAATCTTTTGTAGTGATAATCAGGATGGCCCATTTCCAACAGTTGACAAGAAGGTGTGAGTAACAGTAGGGAAAAACAGACTCCAAGGAGAAACTGCTGAATTGGAATTAATTTGCAAACTGGACACCATTAAATTAGGCTTGAATAAAGACTGGGAGTGGATGGGTCATTACATAAAGTAAAACTATTTCCCCATGCTTATTTTTCCCCCTACTGTTCCTCACACCTTCTTGTCAACTGTTGGAAATGGGCCATCCTGATTATCACTACAAAAGGTTTTTTTCCTCCTGATGACGATAGCTCACCTTAACTGATCACTCTCATTATAGTGGATATGGCAACACCCATTTTTTTCATGTTCTCTTTGTGTGTGTGTGTGTGTGTGTGTGTGTGTGTGTGTGTGTGTGTATAAATATATATATCTATCTATCTATATATCTATATATCTATATATCTATATATCTTCCTACTGTATTTTCCACTGCATGCATCTGATGAAGTGGGTTTTAGCCCACGAAAGCTTATGCTCAAATAAATTTGTTAGATATATTAAGGTTTCTCCTGTAACTACAGAGTAGTGTTCTGGAATGTGAAACTTCTGGAGTTGCAGAATAACAGTTCAGGAGTTAAGGTTTTTGTATATCTGTGAGACAGTTATAGTTTTTGAACTTATGTACAGCAGATTTTCATATTGCTTTAGTTCCATAGCTATTCTTTTCTTTTTTTGAGGGGGAGGGGGAAATCCAGCCCCAAAGGAAATTTAAATACAAAATCTATGAGGCTATAATGTTAATTTTGAAAGTGTAAAGATTTTTTAAATTAGAACATGCAAAAGCTAGTTTTCTCCCAGCAATGAGCATTCCCTCAGATTACACACATTCTGGGCTAGATTGTTAAGCATCCTATATACATTTATAAGTGGGAATGAGGGAAGGGTTCAGTGAACTAAGGAAAATTGTAGCCTTTGTGTTGATCTTTATTATTATTTGTATTACCATAGCACCTTGGCCCCTAGTCATGGAGCAGGACCCCATTGTGCTAGGTGCTGTACAAACACAGAGCAAAAAAAGTCCTTGCCCCAAAGAGTTTACAGTCTAAATCCTGGTCTACACTATGGGGGGGAGTTGATGTAAGGTATTCAACTTCAGCTACGAGAATAGCGTAGCTGAAGTCGATGTACTTAGATCGACTTACCGCGGCATCTTCACGGCGGTGAGTCAACTGCCGCTGCTCCCCCATCGAGTCCACTTGCGTCTCTCATGGCACTGGAGTTCTGGAGTTGACGGGGAGAGTGCTCAGGGATCGATTTATCGCGTCTAAACTAGATGCGATAAATTGACCCCCGATATATCGATTGCTACCCGCCGATCCGGTGGGTAGTGTAGACCTATCCTTTGATAAGAGACAGCTGATGCAGACAGACAAACGGGGGACTATGTTAGGGCCAGGAGGTAGGCAGCTGGGCCTTGTGGTTAGCATAGGGCAAGCACGTCCTCACACCAGCTGCGGTTCAGAACCAGAAGGTCAGGAACTGAGAGTCAGATACCAGGAATCAGTCTGGGTCAGGATCAAGAAACAAGAGCAGGTAGTGCTAGGTGAGAAGCCCTAAGTAGGGTGGAGCCCAGCTATAAGGACAACTTCCTGTTCTTCCTCCTGAATTAATAGGGGAAGCAGCCCAACCCGGAGCTCTGGTGTTCCACCAATCAGGGCCCAAGCATGGAGCCTGCTATCTGAGCTAAGCTTCAGGGAGCTTGGGTTCTGGCTGATGCCAGCCAGGTGTTGAGTGGAGTGTTATTGACATCCCCACCCAGGGCTGGCCTTACCATGAGGTGAACTGAGGGGATCGCCTCAGGTGCCAGAGTCTGGGGGGTGCCCACTAGGACCCAGAGTGTAGAAAATTGTGTCTGCTGCTGGTGCATATGTATTCTCTCTGCTCTAGATGCACAGAGATGGTGGACTGCTATGCTGGAGGAAGGAGGGCACAAGAGACATAACAGGCAGGCAGAAGGAAAGGTGAGAGGGAATAACAGAAAGCAGAAGGAGCTGCAGGGAGAGAGAGGAGGAGGAGCCTCTTATGTACCTCTCTAGCACCCCCAGGAGCCTGTACTGATTAACACCAGCTTCTCAGGAAGCTTCCTGTTTCCTGCTGCTTCCCTGCACCTACCTGAGGAGAACAGGCAATCCACTGAAGTAGTAGGAGCCAGTTAGGCCCTTAAGACACTGATATCTTCCCTCACTCAGGCCCTGCTACCAGCCTGCTTATTTATCCCCTTCAACTGAGCGTTGAAAGCCACTATAGCTGGCACAGAACAGCAGTCATGAGTGAAAGAAGAAAACGCCCCTCTGGGGCAGCATTCAGAAAAAGAAAGAAAACAAAAGAAGCTTTTCTATCTAAGTAGGAAGGAGCTCTCTTGAGATACATAGACACAAATGTTCACAATGAGCATTCTGGCCCCAGTGAGGATGTGAGTGGTGAGGAGATGCCTGATCTTCCAGTCAATCAGAGTGCAGGTGACCTGGCAGCTACTGCAGCATCCATATCTCCATCTCAAATGGATGAAGAAAAGTGTAGATTGGAGAAGAGTGTGGTGGAGGCACAAGAAACAGCTGCTGCTGAGTTTAGTTCCTTAAGTCTAGATGATCCAGGATTGTGGACCCACTTGAGCAGTAGCCTGAGGGACTTCCTTCTACTGCATGGGCCACAGCAAGTGAAAAACTTCATGTTCCCCAAAGACATTGAAAATAGAAGTTTCCATCCAACACATTACTGGCGTGTAATCCCCAATGGTGACAAAGTGGAGAGGCCATGGCTTATGTACTCAAAAACCCAGAATGCTGCATACTGTTTTTGTTGCAAACTCTTCCAGTCTAATGTTCCAGCCACATTGGGTTCTACAGGAACAAAGGACTGGAAAAATCTGGCTAGAAATCTGGCATGCCATGAGAAGGCAGCAAATCACCAGAGAGCATTCCATAGGTGGAAAGAGCTTGAGATGAGACTAAGGTTAAAGGCCACCATAGATGATCAGCATCAAGAGAAGATTACATCAGAGTCTCTTTACTGGCAAAATGTTCTGAAAAGGTTCATTGCCGTTGTGAGAATGCTTGGTACCCAAAACCTAGCACTGCGTGGCACTTCAGATCAGCTGTATGTGCCAAACAATGGAAACTTCCTTAAAATTGTAGAGCTGATGGCTGAGTTGATGCTGTACTCCAGGATCATCTAAGAAGAGTCACCACCCAAGAAATGTACACACACCACTACCCTGGAAAAACTGAGATCATACAGTTACTGGCAACAAAAGTCAAACAGAAGATTGTGGCAGATCTGAAGTCAGCAAGATATTACTCTGTTATTCTGGACTGCACACCTGACATCAACAGTACGGAAAAAAAGGACTTTAATGGTGCGTTTTGTAACAACAACAGAACTGAGTGAAAATGTCCCTGAAATGGGGTCTGTCAGAGAGCATTTTCTAGAATTTATTGACATTGATGATACTACAGGAGCTGGTATGACAAATGTGCTTCTTAAAAAGCTGGAAGATATGGGAATTGCGATAACTGACATGAGAGATCAGGGCTACGATAATGGTGCCAACATGAGGGAACAGAACAGAAGAGTGCAGACACGGATCTGAGAGTTAAACCCTCAAGCTTTTTTTGTCCCATGCAGTTCTCATTCATTGAGCTTGGTAGTCAGTGATGCAGCATCAGCTTCTAGTGAGGATGCTGAATTTTTTTAATGTGATTCAAAGCATCTATGTATTTTCTCTTCATCAACTCATCGATGGCAAATTTTGAAGCAACATCTGGGAACATCCTCTCTGACACTGAAACCATTGAGTGCTACATGATGGGAAAGTTGAGTGGCGGTGATAAAGCCTATCAAACACCAAATTGGGAAGATATATGATGCCATAGTTGCCATTAGGGAGGATAATGGTATGACAGGAACTGTTCGTGGGAGAACAGTGGCAGAGGGAAATGGAATCACCAGAAACATACATAACTTCAAATTTCTGTGTAGCTTAGTCTTGTGGCATGACATACTGTTTGAAATAAATGTTGTAAGCAAGAGACTCCAAGGTGTTGACCTTGCTTTGTTCAGTTGTTCCATTGCTCCAGATAGATCAAAGTCATATCTATAGTCTTATCGGTCAGATGAGGGATTTCAAAACGTTCTGAACAGTGCCCAGAAGTTGGCAGAGGAACTTCACACTGAAGCTATTTTCCCACCCATTCAAGGATACAAGAGTCACTGAAGAAGAAGACATTTTGATTACAAGGCACGGGATAATCCCAGAAGAGACCCCAAACAACAATTCAAAGTTGAATTCTTTAACCAGGTGCTAGATTGTGCAATACAGTCAGTTGAAGAATGTTTCACGCAGCTCAAGGAACACAGCAGTATATTTGGGATGTTGTATGATATTCCAAAACTCCGCACTATACCTGAAGAAGACCTACACCAGCAATACAGGACACTAGAGACAGTGTTGACACATGATGACGTGCAATATTGATGCGAGTGATTTAGCTGATGAACTGAAAGCCCTTTCAAGATATATTTCAGCAGGATCAAGTCCAAAGGCTGTTCTGGAATATATGTGCACAAATAAGATGACCACCCTCTTTCCAAATGCTTTTGTTGCTCTGTGCATACTTCTAACACTTCCTGTAACAGTTGCCAGTGGAGAACCCAGCTTCTCCAAGCTGAAGTTAATAAAAACACATCTACACTCCATGATGACACGGGAGACACTGGTTGACCTTGCAACCATCTCAATAGAGCATGAGCTGGCCCAGACTGTGGACCCTCAGGAAGCAGTTCAAACCTTTGCAACCAAGAAGGCGAGGAAAGCATCACTTCGATTATTCAAACAGAAAAAAATGCCAGTGTTACTATGCCAGCAAGAAAAGTTATATTTGCTGTTCAGGCATTTGAAAGTTAAGTGTTACTTAAAATTTTTGAACAAGGCATTTTAAGTTTTTAGTTCTCCTTTATTGGGGTAGGTAGCAGAGCAGTACCATGAGAGGAATAGAACAGGAAGAAGGCAGAATTGAGACCTTTCAAAGTTTTGGCCCAAGCGAGGGGGCATGGGGGTGTCATTTGAGTTCTTCGCCTCAGGTGCCAAAATGATGTGGGCCGTCCATGCCCCTACCCCATGGACACATGGGATCCTGTGGACTTTGGTTCAAGACCTGTAGGTCATGACATTTTACAATGAGACAATATTGATTAGCATAATCGGCTGAGATCTCAGCTGCCTAGCCATTGTCAAGTATTTTTTAGGCATTATGAAAAAGGAGGTGTTAAGGAGAGAGTTGAAGAAAGATAATGCATTAAAGTTTTGTGGATGTTTATGGGGAACTCCTCCCAAGTATGAGGGGGAGCAAAGGAGAAAGTATGAAGGTAACAAGTGGGTGAATAAAACTAGAGCTGATATTTCAATAGTGAGTAAAAAATAACATGTAGGGTGGGGATAGGTTGTGAAGGGTGGTGAAAGTGAATAGAAGTACCTTATGTTTGATGTCATAAAGAAGGGGGATGGAGGGATGAAAAGAGAGGGTCACATGATCAGAGTGATGGGCTAGGAGAATGATCTTTGTAGCAGCATTCTGAATGGTTATGAGCATTTGTCAAGTCTAGAGAGAAGGATTTGCAATAATTGAGATGCCAGATGATAAGAGCCCGGGCAAGAGCTGTTTGCCCCACTAGCTACCTTTAAGGGGGTGGGAAGGAGCTGAAGCTGTGTTTCTGCTATCCATCTGCACCAACCAGCAGAGAGGAGTGCACACACAACCCTTTGGATGCTGTCCCTGCCTGGACTTTTGATCCATTAAAGTATTCATCAACAAAATCCTGTATAACCGAGCCAGTGCCAAGCACTCTGGATTGGAGATGTTGTGCTACAGGTGTACAATCCACAAAGCAAGTGGTGTAATCATCTTGGGTGCATAAACTGGAGAGTTAACCAAATGGTACTGTGCTTTAAACTAGGTTACTTTTGTTAAGGACAGTGATAGTTACAAATTAAATCAATTTTATGTGGGTTTCCATATACTATTATGTGAATTTTCAATTTAATTTAGATGAGGGGAAATTAGGAATTGGGGGGATCAGTCATGATTTTCAGCATTCTAGCCTTTCAAGCTAGATACTTTGAAAACAGATGTCAGGGTTGCCTTATAGCTATATAGAGTCTCTTTGTTGTAGAATTCCCTTAGTAATGTGCATTTCTCTCTCTGCCAGCTCATTCCTTTGAGGAGGTGGAGGACAGGGTAACTGAAATCATACTAATTGATAATCATCTATCCCAACAGCCTGGCATCTGGAGCTGGCAAACTGTGACCTGTTGTCAGTGAATATTTCTTCCAGAATGCCAAAACAAGGAAAGATGGCTTTTTAATTTTTCTGTGGCCTATTGTATAACAATTCATAAACCATAACATAGTCCTTGTATCATACTCTCCAAAATAAGTCAGTGCTCTAGATAAGAGAGGCCAGATCCTTTAGCCCTGATCATGTTGTTTTGCACCACTCTGGCAGGGAAAACTAGTGTTAAAGCAGGTTTAATTGCCTGTCAAAGGAATTCTGAGTAATAGGGCTGGTTGAAAAACTTCCATTGAAACTGCTTTTTGATGGAATACTGGGTATTTAACTAAATGATTTTTTTTAAAGTTTCTGCTTTCCCCAGAAAACTTTGAGTTTTTGTCAATTATGCTGCCCCACTGCCCCATATGATTTGTATTTCAGTTACCTCAAGTGTCCACTCTCTTCTATGGATGAGGTTCCCTAGCTGGGGTATATCTCTTATAATGCACCATAGCCAGGTTTTCCCTACTGCACTGCCTGCCCTCCCTGAGTCAGTCACTTGGTGTATTTTTTAAAAATGACTGTTCATTTAGGAAATCTGAACAAGTTCCCAGATCATTGCTGTACACTTTCTGTTTCAAGAAGCATGAGATGATCTCCTCAAATGTTTCTGTTTTTACTCATTGACCATTTGGTCCCGTAACCTAAATTAAGCAAGAAGCCGTAACAGGGTTGCCACTGCTGCTCACTTTCAGAGGATTGTAAGGTATGAGGCCCTGCTCAGTATTGCCAGCAACGAAGCATGCACTATTTAGCCATAAATGCATCTTTATATTGACTTATTAGTCAATGTAATGTACACAATAATTATACTATGACAATTGTACTAAGGCTGATGAATGTAAAATTTATGATTTTTAGAAAAAATTGTGCAACATGTTCTTTATTAGCCAAAATAATTCACAGTAAACAAATGAGAAGTGTAGGGAAAAGGTATGGGGTAAAGTTTTCAAAGGTACCTAAGTGACTTAGGAGCCTGGATTCAATTTTCAAAATGGCTTAGGTGCTTAGGAGTCTAAGTCTCATTGAAAGTCAATTCAGGTCCCTGAGTCACTTAAGCACCCTTAAGCAGCAAAGCCTAGGTGGTGGTTTAGCATCAGTTCAATTTAAGTAAAAGTAAAAACAGCCAGGCGATCAGCAAAGTACAGCAGCTGGGCTGGGAGAAAGGGAGATTGCAGCTTTTAGTTTCTACATCATAGTATTTATTTTTAAAAATAATTGAAAATAGGGAAAATAAAAATGTTTACCATCTCCCCTCCCCTACTTCATCTTCATCTGTCTCATTTACAAACTTGGTTATAGCATTATGTAATGACAAGCAATTAGCTGTCATTCAGCATCAGCTTCCACGTGGATTTTCCATGCAGAGATAATGCAATTGTGAAATAGTATTCAGGAGGAATGACAGAAATAAAATGTTTCCATCTTTCATATTCCTGGGGCTGGCCCCAAGGCCCACTGAAGTCAAAGGAAAGATCCCTATTGACTTAAGTGGGCTGTGGATTGGCCCCTAGACCCTAGGTAAGTTCTTAATTCTCTGATTGCTAAACTTGGCCTCCGGACATACGCAATTTTTGATGGTAAACAGGCAGAATATCCTTCCTCCTTAGAAAACAATAATCTCTTACTCTCCCAGGGAGAAGAATATCTTTCCCTCCATCAGAGTGGCTATCTGCCAGTTTTTCCAAACAGCACTGTCAAATCTCCATTCCACCAAATAATAAATAAATATTTATTATATAATGAAGCACATTTTAAATACATTCCAGCAACCAAAGGCAAACTCCCTTTCCTCATCCTCTCCTTCTGCAGTTTGTCTTTCAAGAACCTCCACTTCCTTTACCCACAGAGCTAATTTTGCTACTGTAGTTCTAAATGTGTGACCTTTGATTTGGTTCACACAGGTCTCATGTTAATATTCATATTATAGTAGCACTCAAAGGTCCCACTCAGGGTCAGGGCTCCCCCATGCTGGGCACTCTCCAAACACATACGTAAACGGAGTCCCGTGGCTTACAAGCACTTACAATCAAAGACAAATGGGAAGAGGGCTACAGTAATAAGATCACATGGGTCAGCTATGTGTTCAGCTTGATGGTTAAAACTCGTTGCAGGGGGAGGGATTGGAGTGGAAGAAGGTATATGGAAGAACCATGGCAAAAGGAGTAAGGGAAGAAAGAGGGTTTATGCGAGGGGGATAGCTTTGTGCAGTGATTTGTTGATGGAGATGAAAGGCAGGGTTGGGGAGATATCCTGGGAGTAGGTAGGAAGGGGCTGAGAGGGGGAAAAAGGTAGAAGGAGAGGTGTATGGTTACAGGTCTGAGGACTTTAGGCAATCAGTGTACAAAGCTGTGTTTTTATTTATCAGCAATGACTATCACATAATAGTTTTAGGGCATGTTTTAATCATCATTTCATAACATCCTGTATTTCTTAGAATTTATTTTTAAAGATACAGAAGAGTGTAATTGGCTAAATCTGGCATATTTTACTCATGTGTGTAGTCAATGGGACTGCTCATGTGAGTAGTATATGTAGGATTTGGCCCAGTATGGAACTATTACATGACCTCATACAGGTGTTTCCTGTTTACAAGGTAGTAACTGTATCTAGGGCTGAACAGATTCTGAGTGCTCCAGTCCATTACACCAGTTTTATGCTGATGTAGCTCGATTGTTTTCAGTGTAACAAAGTGGGAAACTGGCCCTGAATCTGAAGTCTGAATAACTTATAGTGAATGAATTTTGAGGTCAATCTCTGATGATTATGCAGAATAGATACCAAACCCTGCTGGGCTTCAGTGAATTGTATTGGTTGGAAACCTAAACAGCTGTGCATCTGTAACTGTACAGCATTGCTCCCCTCTGACTTATTTGTACAAGCCAATGTCTGTATAATTTGAAATAGCAGCACATGAAAAGAAAGCAATATATTTGAGCTCACTAAAAGTAATATGAAGTATTTTATCATCAGAGAATTGTTACCTGGCACCAGTATTTAATTCTAGGCATAACATTTGTCGTTCCCAATACTACTATAATATGAGGATGGAATCCTCTGAATTCATTTCCTTTTAGATCATGTTAGTTTTCAGAAGACTTTATCTTATCAATAAGTCAAAGGTAATGTCAGAATGCAATGATTCTGCTACAGTAGATGCCAGCAAAACTCATTAAACTGGATTTATAAGCAGATACAGTGGAGGCGGAGTTGGCTGGAAACCGATAAAGGGCTTGTGGGTCAGTTATTCAGAGGTTTCATTTTTGATGTACTATGGAGGCTGCTGCTTTTTCCCCGACATGACAGTAAATTAAGTTGTGTCCTTTCTTTATTTAAACCAGTTCTGCTTTTGGTTTATACACAAGGTGTACAAACATATCTGATTTTAGGAAAGAAGCATCTCATTACCGCATTATGTGATGTCACAACAACCTGTAGGGTTGCCTGGCAAACCATGTAACAAAGAAACTGAATCTCATACTTGAGTTTACATGACAGTATCAGTGTCGCCTGTTACTTCAGTATTGTACATCTCCTAAAAACTATTCTCCTGGAATAATAAAAATCTTAGCCACTTCAATGAGATTTTGTTGGACAGTTTCAGAAACCCACACTTCTGAGTTCTTTTCTTCTGAATACAATGTTTGGTATGTGTGGTCAGGGGATTGGTAACATGATATAAAACCTTTCATCTGTAGGTCACTAGCTTGAATTTGACCCAGGTTAGTAGGGACTGCAAGTCATTACCACCTGTTAACTGTTCCATGGACTATGTGAAATAAATTGGAGGAATTAGTTCCATTCCTAACAGAGTGTTTGTGTCCCAAAAACTATTATCACAATTGTCAATATCCCTGTTTGCACTTTCAACTAAGGGGCTCAGTAAGGATTGAATACTTGTACAAGAGGGAACTTCCTTAGCACACACACCAAAGAAGAGTTAAGAATTTCAGGTTGCTGCTTGTGTTGTATTTATTCGAAAAATAAACACAGGCCTTCAGCTTCCTTTGCCTTTGGGATCTTTCATGAGTACTAATGTAAAATAAAAAAACACCAGTGACATACTTTCTGACATATATGGTAATCTTAAAGGTTTTTATACATTTTAAAAGCATTTCTGTCTGTCTTTAGTCATAATAGACTACATCCTCTGTCATTGTAATTGGTGTAGCTCCATTTAAATGAGCAGAGCTATGCTGAGTTACACCAGATGGCGATCTAGCCGATGATAATCCATGTTAGGAAAAGTCACTAAGTAAATCATCTTTTGTGGACTTGACTAAATTATGCTTTTTGGAAAACCCTCATGAAAAACAGTCATCAGCTTTTGCAGAAGTAATGAGTGCATTCTGTGAAATTTCAAGGACTGCTTTATTCTGTTCACCTCTCTTGTTCTCATGTGTTATACCCTCTAAACATACACATCGGTAGCAACATAGAAATTATTCAGTATACGGAGAATCTCCCATAACATCTTCAGATTAAGGAACTTGAAGCACTTTAACAATGTGAATGAACTAAGCTGCAAAATGTGTTTTGTGGATTGTGATTAAACTTTTCGAAAGAACGTAAGTCACTTAGGAGCTTAGTCCCATTGTTTATTCAGTGGGACTTACACTCCGAAATGATTTAAGTGCTTTTGAAAACATTATCTTATTGGACCCTCTCAAACTCCTGGCAATAGAACCTTTGTATCCCACCCCACCCCATACCATTTTGCATTCTTCATAAACAGAATAATAGAGTGTGTGCGTGCACATATGAGTTTCTGTATCTATGCCAGTAACCCTAAATTGGATATGTTCATCATTTACTCTGCATGTCCCTATCCCAGTATACCTATGTTTTGCACCACTGGAGACAGCAGTCCACTCTGGGAGCCAAAGGAAAATGCCAAAGAGATCATATCAAAGGGGGGGGGATGCAAATGCGATAGGCAGCATCAAATAATTTCAAAAAAACCCATCTTTGATTTTTGTCATGGAGCTAGTGCAGACAACAATGCCTACACTTCGATCTAAATATCTCTTACACAAAAAATACAACTTTGGAATATTGGGCTCAGTTTGTTTTTGTTTAACTTTTACTTCTAATATAATTCAAATGGAAATGTTATTTCTTGTTAAGGGCCAGATTCTGTCACCCTAGTTCATGTTTGAGTACTACCTTAGTCTGTGAGGAGTCCCATTGAAATCAATGGGAGCAATTGAGGACTAAGGTACTATTCAACATGAGCAAGACTGGTCAACTCTGGCCATTAGCCTTTTAACACTGTTGCTTTCTTTCGACTGACAATAGATACTTACATGGCTCTGCCTAGCATAGCATCTGCACTCCTGAGAATCTATAATATATTTATCTTAACAACCTACCTGTGTGGTAGGGAAGTGCTATTATCCCCATTTTACAGATGGGGAAGTGAGGCACAGAGAGAGAGTGACCTTCCCAAGCTCACAGAAGGAATCTGGGGCAGAGCAGAGAACTGAACCCAGGTTCCTTAGCTCCAGATTAGCACTGGTGTCACCAGTTTATCCTGCCTCTCATTGAGGGCTAGATTGTGTCACAGAGTCACAGGCTACAATAAAAAACTAGCCCATTGCTGTGCTGCCTGAGGCACATCTAAGGGAAGGAATTGTGACTCCCCATTTCTCTCTGGCTCCAAGGGGTAGAAATTTGCTGCTAGCCATCACCGCATGGATAGTAGCAGGAGCAAACTCCTGGGCACTCTGGCTGAAGGTCTGGGGAGGAAATGGAGGAATATAAGGGCTGTAGGTCTTATTCCCAATTATCCCTCTGCACAGGTGTGCCGCCCAAGCTATAATCAGGCCTTTAGGGTGAAAGTCACCCATGTGTAGTGTTGTATTAATTTAAATGGAATATAGGGGCCCAAAAGGTCAAAGGTGTGAACATAGCCCAGTCCCTGTCCAACATTAAATGGTGTTAAACAAGGTTCAGGGTTTGTTATACAGAGACATCAACCTGCTGACAGAACAAGGAGCAATGGTCTCAAGTTGCAGTGTGGGGCGTCTAGTTTGGATATTAGGAAACACTATTTCACTAGGAGGGTGGTGAAGCGCTGGAATGGGTTACCTAGGGAGGTGGTGGAATCTCTTTCCTTTAGAGGTTTTTAAGGCCCAGCTTGACAAAGCACTGGCTGATGATTTAGTTGGTGTTGATCTTGCTTTGAGCTGGGTGTTGAACTAGATGACCTCCTGAGGTCTCTTCCAACCCTAATCTTCTATGCTTCTGTGCTTAGTACCATGGCAAATTCACCATTAAAAATCCTTAACCTTTTTTTAAAGATACAAGGAAGAAGGAAAACAGAGTATTTGAAAAGTATGGTATTAAATAAGGCTTTTGTTTTAACAACATCCCTTGTTCTCTTTCGCTTTAGCTAGGGAGAGTTTTTAGAAGAAAAACACCCCTCTTGTTTGACTGTCTCTTAGATGGTATTAAAGATGATAAAGATGGGAAAAAAGTGAAGAATTAATAGAGATGCGTTGCTGCTGTTAAAGTCTGATCATGTTTCTTAGAAGACAAAACAAATGCACACACAAAGGTGGGAGAGAAAAGAACAGCAAAGATGGAAATGCAGCTTCTGTCTCGGGCACTGAGTTTCACTTGCAGCCTTGCTGCTAGAAAAACACAGGCACCGCACAGTCCCATCAGCCACCCCAAAAATTGGCAAACTTGTACCAGCACTGGGCTGCTTATGGTATTGCTTTTAACTGCACCTTTCTGGTCACAGGCTTACAGCAGTGTTGCAAAATATCCAGTCTTGGCTGGCTAAGACAGACTCTTATTAGACAGAAGGAAAAAGGACAGGGATAGCAAAGAGGAGAAATAAGGTGGGGAAAGAAAAGAACACATGGAGGGGAGAAAGGGAAGAATAGACTAAGTCTCACATCCCAGGTGGTATTCGGAATTTTGCTGCTGCCAGTGGAAGTGGTGGTGTGATCTGGGTCCCTCTCTCTGGCCTGGTCAAGATATCTTTCAGGATTAGGACAGAGAAGATCTGGCGTCCCAGGAGATGGTGGGGTGGCAGCCATGATGGTGAAGATCTTTCCAGTTGCCAATTTTGATCACAAGTCTTTAAGGCTTTCTTTAAGGCTCCCAAAAGGGAGTGATGGGAGGAAGAGTCCATCCATATTTTGTCCACCACTTGATTGATTGATTGATTTTCTGGTCCTCTACTCTTCTTGCTTACCAGTCATAATCTTAACACAGTCCTTGAATTGTATCAGTAGGTCTTTTTGTTTGTACTAATTCAGTCTTTCTGTCTTGCTTTTGCACCTTTCCCCATCAACATTTGTTCTGAATAGTGTGACATTCCATGAAATTTCAGTCACTTCTCAAGTTGAGCTCACAATTAAGGTAAATTTGTAGACCCATTTATCCCAGCACTAGAGAGCCAGCACTAACCTATGCACCACATAAGTCCTGTTTTGAGAACTTGAGTGTGTCTTAAATGGTGCATGGATCTTGTGCACAGGGGTGACTTTACCTTTAAGAATAAAAACTGAAAGACTTCTTCAGGGTGGAGAAAAGTAGAAGGATTACAGTTACTGGGGGAATACTGATTTTATCAAATACAATCATTTTTAATGTTGACAACATGTTATTGGTTGTTTCCATTCACTATTATGATATAGGAACCAGTTATGTTGGTACTTTGATATCTGATCAACCCTGTTTACATAACCAATCCATTTTTATCAGCACAGGCTGGTGTTGCCAGGGTTTAAGTAGGATTAAGGAGAGAAATGTTCATTCCATGCATAATGATTCTACAGAAACACAGTGTGTTGGATAGGTCTTTGAAGACTCACGCTTCAAAAAAGTGCCTGAGAGGAGTGGAAATATACAGACTCTGTTGTGAAAAATGTGAGTCACAACAGCCATTATTGCATTAAAAAAACCTGCATTTCAGTTCTTTGATTCAGTCATTGATGATTTTCCTTTTTAAGTTGTGTGCTTTCAAACTATATTTAGAAACATCTGTTGTGACCCAGGCTATTTGTAGAAATGTTTGTAATTCATAGATTGGAAGGAATTAGACATGATAAAGACCAGCTAAATCATTTGGGCCATTTCCTTAATATGTCTGAGTTTGAAGAATAACTGTGTTAAATATATACTTTGAAACATAGCAGGTTTGATAAGTGTAGTGTAAGAATGAAAAACATTTAAAGCTTTTTCCATCACGAAAATGATGGTGAATAGAAATCTTGATAAGAGATTATAAAAGGAGTAGCAGTAACTGCTGTAATTAAGATTGCATAACCATTTCCATTCTAACACTTTAATTTTAGTCACTTAGAACTTTCTGAAACTTCCATCTTTTGGACTAAATAGTCAAGGCTTGATCTATGTCTGCTATAGACCACCGGACCAGGGGGATGAGGTGGATGAGGCTTTCTTCCGGCAACTCACGGAAGCTACTAGATCGCATGCCCTGATTCTCATGGGTGACTTTAATTTTCCTGATATCTGCTGGGAGAGCAATACAGCGGTGCATAGACAATCCAGGAAGTTTTTGGAAAGCGTAGGGGACAATTTCCTGGTGCAAGTGCTAGGGGAGCCAACTAGGGGGAGCGCTTTTCTTGACCTGCTGCTCACAAACCGGGTAGAATTAGTGGGGGAAGCAAAAGTGGATGGGAATCTGGGAGGCAGTGACCATGAGTTGGTTGAGTTCAGGATCCTGACGCAGGGAAGAAAGGTAAGCAGCAGGATACGGACCCTGGACTTCAGGAAAGCAGACTTTGACTCCCTCAGGGAACAGATGGCCAGGATCCCCTGGGGGACTAACATGAAAGGGAAGGGAGTCCAGGAGAGCTGGCTGTATTTCAAGGAATCCCTGTTGAGGTTACAGGGACAAACCATCCCGATGAGTCGAAAGAATAGTAAATATGGCAGGCGACCAGCTTGGCTTAATGGTGAAATCCTAGCGGATCTCAAACATAAAAAAGAAGCTTACAAGAAGTGGAAGGTTGGAGACATGACCAGGGAAGAGTATAAAAATATTGCTCGGGCATGTAGGAAAGATATCAGGAGGGCCAAATCGCACCTGGAGCTGCAGCTAGCAAGAGATGTCAAGAGTAACAAGAAGGGTTTCTTCAGGTATGTTGGCAACAAGAAGAAAGCCAAGGAAAGTGTGGGCCCCTTACTGAATGAGGGAGGCAAGCTAGTGACAGAGGATGTGGAAAAAGCTAATGTACTCAATGCTTTTTTTGCCTCTGTTTTCACTAACAAGGTCAGCTCCCAGACTGCTGTGCTGGGCATCACAAAATGGGGAAGAGATGGCCAGCCCTCTGTAGAGATAGAGGTGGTTAGGGACTATTTAGAAAAGCTGGACGTGCACAAGTCCATGGGGCCGGACGAATTGCATCCGAGAGTGCTGAGGGAATTGGCGGCTGTGATTGCAGAGCCCTTGGCCATTATCTTTGAAAACTCGTGGCGAACGGGGGAAGTCCCGGATGACTGGAAAAAGGCTAATGTAGTGCCCATCTTTAAAAAAGGGAAGAAGGAGGATCCTGGGAACTACAGGCCGGTCAGCCTCACCTCAGTCCCTGGAAAAATCATGGAGCAGGTCCTCAAAGAATCAATCCTGAAGCACTTAGAGGAGAGGAAAGTGATCAGGAACAGTCAGCATGGAATCACCAAGGGAAGGTCATGCCTGACTAATCTAATCGCCTTTTATGATGAGATTACTGGTTCTGTGGATGAAGGGAAAGCAGTGGATGTATTGTTTCTTGACTTTAGCAAAGCTTTTGACACGGTCTCCCACAGCATTCTTGTCAGCAAGTTAAGGAAGTATGGGCTGGATGAATGCACTATAAGGTGGGTAGAAAGCTGGCTAGATTGTCGGGCTCAACGGGTAGTGATCAATGGCTCCATGTCTAGTTGGCAGCCGGTGTCAAGTGGAGTGCCCCAGGGGTCGGTCCTGGGGCCCGTTTTGTTCAATATCTTCATAAATGATCTGGAGGATGGTGTGGATTGCACTCTCAGCAAATTTGCGGATGATACTAAACTGGGAGGAGTGGTAGATACGCTGGAGGGGAGGGATAGGATACAGAAGGACCTAGACAAATTGGAAGATTGGGCCAAAAGAAATCTAATGAGGTTCAATAAGGATAAGTGCAGGGTCCTGCACTTAGGATGGAAGAATCCAATGCACCGCTACAGACTAGGGACCGAATGGCTCGGCAGCAGTTCTGCAGAAAAGGACCTAGGGGTGACAGTGGATGAGAAGCTGGATATGAGTCAGCAGTGTGCCCTTGTTGCCAAGAAGGCCAATGGCATTTTGGCATGTATAAGTAGGGGCATAGCGAGCAGATCGAGGGACGTGATCGTTCCCCTCTATTCGACACTGGTGAGGCCTCATCTGGAGTACTGTGTCCAGTTTTGGGCCCCACACTACAAGAAGGATGTGGATAAATTGGAAAGAGTACAACGAAGGGCAACAAAAATGATTAGGGGTCTAGAGCACATGACTTATGAGGAGAGGCTGAGGGAGCTGGGATTGTTTAGTCTGCAGAAGAGAAGAATGAGGGGGGATTTGATAGCTGCTTTCAACTACCTGAAAGGGGGTTTCAAAGAGGATGGCTCTAGACTGTTCTCAATGGTAGAAGATGACAGAACGAGGAGTAATGGTCTCAAGTTGCAATGGGGGAGGTTTAGATTGGATATTAGGAAAAACTTTTTCACTAAGAGGGTGGTGAAACACTGGAATGCGTTACCTAGAGAGGTGGTAGAATCTCCTTCCTTAGAGGTTTTTAAGGTCAGGCTTGACAAAGCCCTGGCTAGGATGATTTAACTGGGACTTGGTCCTGCTTTGAGCAGGGGGTTGGACTAGATGACCTTCTGGGGTCCCTTCCAACCCTGATATTCTATGATTCTATGTTTGAAGGTTTTTTGTTGTTTTTTTTAAAGAAAGTTTGAGCAAAAATGGTTCAGCCATTTTTGAGCATAAAGAGAACGTAGAATTCCCTTTCCCATTCCCTTACTCACTAGGAGTTGCAGATGTCAGTAAGGTACGAAAATAGCCCTCATTAAGGAAAAGTGTCATAGAGTGTTCTGGTGAAAATTAATTTTGATGTCACTGTAACCCACACACCTCCTGCGTATGGTGTTCTGTCCCATCTAGTGGCACTGAGACCACTTAGAGAGAGAGAGATTAATGAGTTTGCTCTACAGCCTTAGCTAACAGCCAGTTGGCTTTTAGCTTATGCAGTAGAGGCTCATACCCTAAGATCCAGAGGCCCCAAGTTCAATCCTGCCAGCCAACCACTGGGATCTGTTGGCATTACAAGTGAGGGCTTGTGCAAGATTTCAACTGGGAAGTCTCTGAAGTTCGAGACATGCTTCCTCAGTTAGGCGAAGTATGTAACCCACACACAGCCTGGGTGTGGTGTTCTGTCCCATCTAGTGGCACTAAGATCACTTAGAGAGAGAGAGATTAATGAGTTTGCTCTACAGCCTTAGCTAACAGCCAGTTGGCTTTTAGCTCATGCAGTAGAGGCTCATGCACTAAGCTCCAGAGGTCCCAGGTTCAATCCTGCCTGCTGATGACCAGGGTCTGTCGGCGTTACATGACCACCTTATGACCCATTGAAAGTTGCACAATACGCTTACACAGTAAACGTTCCACACACTCATGCTACATTTGTAAAGTGTACAGCTAAGGAAGGTTGCACTACACATACATATGCAGCTAGCTCAGCTCTGTCTGCAAAATGCAGTCAAGGTGTATAAGAGCTGATGCAGGGTCAGCAGGAAACCTTGCCTCATCTTTGCATGTCTTGAAAGTGTGCATGGGCTGAACAAAAGAGCTCCTTTACAGCTCTGGGGATCATAGGGGTAGTATATAATCATTTCCCTTCTCCTCTGAGCACAAGTTTGGTTTCATCTTAGAACTGGGCCACTGGGACTGATTCTCCAATGCATTGCACCAAGGGCTTGATTCTCCCCTCACACCAATCTTGTGCTAGTGTAATTTCAACATAGTTGCTCCTATCTTCATCAAAGAAGAATTAAGCTTCTTGTGTAGTAATTTTTGTCTGTGCAACCTGAATGTAAAAGCTATTACCTGTGTACATGAGTGGGGAATGCTGATTTAGTGGCATTCTACATTCACTTTGCACATCTGTGCATGTGCAAGTCAAGAGAATCCAGCCCACTTAAACTAAATGCTGAAATTGCCCCATGAAAATGCTGGGCAGGAAATGGATGGTCAGAATTTGCTGCCTGATTGTATTGTGTCATGTTTCATGGTTCTCTGCATTGCTTCTCAGAATCTTTTCATCTACTCTGGTGATAAACCAAGCCAAAGAAAAGAACATTCTATACTGTACCCCTTGGTTGGTTGGTTTGTTTGATTATTTTTTGTCTCAGTAACAGCACTGCAGTTCCCTCACCTGATGGGCTCCGAGATGCCTACTTCTGATATAGTTAGTTCAGGGAATGATTGCTCTTCTCTCTGTTGTGCATAGATGCTTGAGATCCATTTGGATACTGGTACACAAAAACATGTTTACAGAATCACCCTATTCCAGCAAACTCCTGTCCTTATAAACCACCCCGAAATATTCCCCAAATGTACTGGCTATAGTGCTCCACCTGTATTAGGAGACCACCACTGTTATCCAACCATTTTTTGTCATTCCCTTCAGTGGTCACTTAAGACATGTTTCACATTATAAGGACAACAAGAGGATTAGCTGGCCCATGTCTGCTGGTGTTATTTATGGGACTGAAAATGCCATTTGTTTGAAGTTGTGGTATTGAGTCAGAGAACAATGAGAGTGTAAGAAAACTCATTTTTGTTTGCTGAAAGGCTTTTGTAATTTCCTGTTTTTTCATAACAATGGGGATAGAAGGAGGGGAACAAGTTGGGGAATTTAAGGGAAGATATAACTGAAGAAGAGTGTTCAGATTATCTGAACTCAAGTCAGTATACTAATTCATCTGAACCCTAGCTGTTCAGATCGGCAGCAATGTGAAGTATGATATACAGGATAATGCAAGTCATTCCCCTATGATATGTCATGATCAATGACAATCTAATGGATTCATCTTGAAACAAAGTCAGAACAGGAAAAACAATAGCTATTTCAAAGACTACTTTCTTCAAATAAATTGAGTCAATAAATATGCTCTTTGTCATACAGGATCCAGTTAAAGGTTTGTTTGTTAACAAAAAATGCTGTCATCACAGAGCTTAATAGAAGCAAACTATCAGGACGTATCCAGTACAAGTAAACAAATAATATTTGAAAGCAGAGAAAAATAATAGTAGCTAAACAAAACATGTGTCCTGCATAAGCAGGCCAAAGCAATAGTGTACCACACCTCAAAACCTGAGTTGATTTTGTTTGTCACTGAGTTAGATTTTAATTTAGTAAGTGTGGTCTTGCTGCTGTGGGTTAAAAAGCCTCTTCATTTCTCATGTAATATTTGTTTTATTGATACATTTTAGAGAATGAAGATTACTCTTGCTGGCAAAACATTTCTCAGCCCACCCTCGTGTAGGGGACCAGCTCAAGGCCTCTGTGCCATTTAAGTCACACAGAAGACTTCAAAATAGGGCTTCAATGGGACTTAAAAAGTGCATAGATATTGTGCAGGCTCTTGACATGGGAATGAATTCACCCCAGATTTTTTAGTAATAATGTATTTTTATATTAATTTTAACAGCTATCAGTGTGTCCTTTAGGGAAGATTTGTAAGTCCAATATTCCTCTGGTGTGGTTTTGCATTTGCACTTTATTCCTGTAAGTTAATATAGATGCAAGAATTCCCACTTCCAGTCACTTATTTTCCATTCTGGCAGGAGTTGGGAATGTTGATGAGGAAGCATACTCAGGCCAAGATGTTTAATCTTGAGTGCCAAAAGTTAGACTTTTAAATCAATCTGTATTTAGATAACTAAATAATAGTGGGCTGATTTTGAGAGGTGCTGAATTGGAAGTGTTGATTGCTCAGCATATGTGAAAATCAGGCCACTTTTATTAAGTTGTCCAAATATGCATTTAGGTGACTAACTTTATGCCTAACTGAACATTAGTTCCTCAACTTTTCTAGGGTAGCGGGATGTAAAGCAGGAGAAAACTTGTAGCTGTTCAGGGCACTGATATGAATGTGGAAGATGTCTCTTCCTGACCCTGCAAGAAAATAAGTGATGTAAGAAAATATTACAGACGCTTAAGCTGGAGATTTTCAAATGTCCCTAAGTGACTCAAGATTCTAAATCCCAATGACTTTCAATGAGACTTAAGTGCTAA
Source organism: Dermochelys coriacea (assembly GCF_009764565.3). Lineage (NCBI taxonomy): Eukaryota > Metazoa > Chordata > Testudines > Dermochelyidae > Dermochelys > Dermochelys coriacea. The sequence continues at coordinate 258,223,520 of NC_050069.1, read as the reverse complement.
GTACATAAAGCACTTTTGAAAGTGGGATTTAGGTGCTTTTCAAAAGTCTACCCTCAATCTATAAAATCTATTCAGATTTGATCAGTCGGACAACTCCTCATTTGAATTATTTTTTCAATTAGTTTTATTTTCTATAGTGTTTTATTGGCCCCATACAATTGGGCAAAAGGTTACCTGATTGTTGCTAACTCATGCATTGTTCTGTTTGCTGGCTTGCCAATTCTCTAGTCACTTACCTTGATCCCTTTTGTTTTAGCTGTTTCCCCTACTTGGAGTAACGACCAGTACAGAAGAAGCAGGATGAAAAGATGGCTGACTTCTTGTTACCACCAGGTTCTAATAGCTTCCACCGATTCACGCCTGAATCCTTGGCTGCTATTGAGAAGCGAATTGCAGAGAAACTTGCAAGGAATGCCAAGCAGGAGTACAGAGATCAGCCAGATGATGAAGAAAAGCCTCAGCCACAGTTTGACTTACAAGCTGGCAAAAAGTTGCCTGATATCTACGGGACTCTTCCTCCAGAGTTCATTGGGGAACCACTGGAGGATCTTGACCCTTACTACAATGACCACAAGGTTAGAGCCTTCAGAAACATGTGTTGTGTTACATTTGCTTTCTAAGATGGGAGATATTTTATGCGGGGACTCTGGTTTTGTCTTTCCTTGCTCAGTAAAAATGGTTTCTTCTGGTTTAGGGATTGGAGAGCTAATGAGGGCAGAACTTCCTCCAAAGAACTAAACAGAAGGGCATAGTGGAATAAAAGCTTAGCTCAAGTAACCTTGCGTATGAATATATATTGTTATGTGAGAAGAGAACATTAAATGAATTAAATGAAATTGTGGGTTCCATCTACTGTACCCTCCTCTCTTTGCATGAAATTCATGCCAGGACCAAGGTCCTGTGCATTATTAAGCCTAACTTAAGCCCTTCTTGTTAAGGGTTTATGTGGTTCCTTGGGCCTTTTGCTGGCCTTCTGCACAGGAGGGAATATCACCTACATAGTATAAGAGGTATATATGCAAACCATTCTTGAAAAGTGAAATTCATTTTTCTGCAGAGGGACAGCAAAAGCCCAGGCACCATTTCAGTCTCATTTAAAGTGTCAAAATAGGACTTATGGGGGGATTTAACTGGTGCAGTGTGCTGGCCCTCTGCACCAGGGTGAATTTCATCCTGGAGTGAATATCACCTGGTGAGAATCGTGTGGGCTGGACCAGAGCCACTACAGTACAAACAGCTCCCTCAAAAGTCTGTTGACTGCATGACTGCGTAACTTGCTTTCCTGTACTTCAAACATGTTATAACATGGATGAGAAAATAACACCCACACACGTACATTCTGAGAACTTTCAATTTTTTGATGTATTCCTCTAGACTATTTTCAGAGTAGCAGCTGTGTTAGTCTGTGTTCGCAAAAAGAAAAGGAGTACTTGTGGCACCTTAGAGACTAACAAATTTATTTGAGCATAAGCTTTCGTGAGCTACCGCTCACTTCACCGGATGCATTTGGTGGAAAATACAGTGGGGAGATTTATATATACACACAGAGAACATGAAACAATGGGTTTTATCATACACACTGTAAGGAGAGTGATCACTTAAGATGAGCCATCACCAGCAGCGGGGGGGGGGAGGGAGGAAGAACACCTTTCATGGTGACAAGCAAGGTACGCTATTTCCAGCAGTTAACAAGAACATCTGAGGAACAGTGGGGGGTGTTCCTCAGATGTTCTTGTTAACTGCTGGAAATAGCCTACCTTGCTTGTCACCATGAAAGGTTTTCCTCCTTCCCTCCCCCCCCCCGCTGCTGGTGATGGCTCATCTTAAGTGATCACTCTCCTTACAGTGTGTATGATAAAACCCATTGTTTCATGTTCTCTGTGTGTATATATAAATCTCCCCACTGTATTTTCCACCAAATGCATCCGATGAAGTGAGCGGTAGCTCACGAAAGCTTATGCTCAAATAAATTTGTTAGTCTCTAAGGTGCCACAAGTACTCCTTTCCTCTAGACTATATGTTTCTCCCATAAACCTGTACGTGAAATTACTATATGTTTCCGTGATGTAATCACTGGCATTTTTGTTCATATGTTGTACAAACTTAAATAGAAAAAGTAACAAAAGTTAAATAGACACAGAAGTAGATTATTTACTTGAGATGTCGGGAATCAGTCTATAATAATCTGTGGCTATTTAAATACAGTGTGCCCAGGCAGAAGCAACAGGACACAGCTGTAGTATTTTAGTCTTGAAAGCCAGATTCTTGATGGGTAAGTTCCAAAATTGCTTAAAGCTCACATTTGAACTGCCCTGATCTTGCTGCCTCCACATGTAGGTCAGTCTCTCTGTGCACAATTAGGGCATTTATTGGCTGCCTAGCTGTTTTCAGTCCCCTGCTATGCTGGCAGCAGGAAGGAAGAGCAGCGTAAGAGGTTCCGCACTAATTTTCTGCCATCTGAGGATCACTTTTGCTTGGGGTGGACCTTTTAGTTCCAGCCTCGTTGGCTATGGGGTCAGACAGTGCTGGCAGTAAGGTACTCATTCTATGTGAGAATTTGGCCAGGAGTGAAACAAGGAATTAGTGGAGGGTATTATGCATGAACCAGCTCCTGTATGCAGATGACATACCAATTAGTGCATCCTCAAATGGAAAAGGAGTACTTGGATCCAATGAAGTGAGCTGTAGCTCACGAAAGCTTATGCTCTAATAAATTTGTTAGTCTCTAAGGTGCCACAAGTACTCCTTTTCTTTTTGCGAATACAGACTCACACGGCTGCTACTCTAAATCCTCAAATGGAAGATCTAGAAGAAATAGTAAACCAGTGGTATGACTAGCTAAAATGGCATCTGATGAAAATGAGCATGACTAAGATTGAGGTCATGTGGGCAGTGGAGATGCCATAAAGAAACTAGACATAGAGATTAATGGAGTCAGACTAAACCAGAGTGACCAGTTCAAGTACTTCTGTGCATGGGAAGATGGCAAGTTTGAAGATCAGATATAGTTCAGATTGGAGAACACTGGAAGAGTTTGAATTTGATACAATTGAGATTGGGGAGTGCTGGAAGAGCATAGAATAACATCACAGGGGTTGAGTATGACAAGCGTATGCCACTGAGACTAAAATCCCAACTGTACAGAACAGTGGTGCACCCCACAATGCTGTATAGTGCATAAGCATGGGTGACAAAAGAGACGGCAACTTTGATGCTTAGAGGTGTTTGAGATGAGATGTCTTTGCCCATTAGAGGAGTTTCACAAAGACAGAATTCTAAATGCAAGTATTAAGATGGAAATCAAAGTCGTGATGTAGCTGACAAAATCCAAGAAATGCGACTCTATGGATTTGGACACATGTGGAGGATGAATGAAGACCTGGTGAAAATAGCATGGGAAGAGAGGGTGATAGGAAAGAAACTCAGAGGAAAGCTGAGGAAGCAATGAATCATAGAATCATAGAATATCAGGGTTGGAAGGGACCCCAGAAGGTCATCTAGTCCAACCCCCTGCTCAAAGCAGGACCAAGTCCCAGTTAAATCATCCCAGCCAGGGCTTTGTCAAGCCTGACCTTAAAAACCTCTAAGGAAGGAGATTCTACCACCTCCCTAGGTAACGCATTCCAGTGTTTCACCACCCTCTTAGTGAAAAAGTTTTTCCTAATATCCAATCTAAACCTCCCCCATTGCAACTTGAGACCATTACTCCTCGTTCTGTCATCTGCTACCATTGAGAACAGTCTAGAGCCATCCTCTTTGAAACCCCCTTTCAGGTAGTTGAAAGCAGCTATCAAATCCCCCCTTATTCTTCTCTTCTGCAGACTAAACAATCCCAGCTCCCTCAGCCTCTCCTCATAAGTCATGTGCTCTAGACCCCTAATCATTTTCGTTGCCCTTCGTTGTACTCTTTCCAATTTATCCACATCCTTCCTGTAGTGTGGGGCCCAAAACTGGACACAGTACTCCAGATGAGGCCTCACCAGTGTCGAATAGAGGGGAACGATCACGTCCCTCGATCTGCTCGCTATGCCCCTACTTATACATGCCAAAATGCCATTGGCCTTCTTGGCAACAAGGGCACACTGCTGACTCATATCCAGCTTCTCGTCCACTGTCACCCCTAGGTCCTTTTCCGCAGAACTGCTGCCGAGCCATTCGGTCCCTAGTCTGTAGCGGTGCATTGGATTCTTCCATCCTAAGTGCAGGACCCTGCACTTATCCTTATTGAACCTCATTAGATTTCTTTTGGCCCAATCCTCCAATTTGTCTAGGTCCTTCTGTATCCTATCCCTCCCCTCCAGCGTATCTACCACTCCTCCCAGTTTAGTATCATCCGCAAATTTGCTGAGAGTGCAATCCACACCATCCTCCAGATCATTTATGAAGATATTGAACAAAACGGGCCCCAGGACCGACCCCTGGGGCACTCCACTTGACACCGGCTGCCAACTAGACATGGAGCCATTGATCACTACCCGTTGAGCCCGACAATCTAGCCAGCTTTCTACCCACCTTATAGTGCATTCATCCAGCCCATACTTCCTTAACTTGCTGACAAGAATGCTGTGGGAGACCGTGTCAAAAGCTTTGCTAAAGTCAAGAAACAATACATCCACTGCTTTCCCTTCATCCACAGAACCAGTAATCTCATCATAAAAGGCGATTAGATTAGTCAGGCATGACCTTCCCTTGGTGAATCCATGCTGACTGTTCCTGATCACTTTCCTCTCCTCTAAGTGCTTCAGGATTGATTCTTTGAGGACCTGCTCCATGATTTTTCCAGGGACTGAGGTGAGGCTGACCGGCCTGTAGTTCCCAGGATCCTCCTTCTTCCCTTTTTTAAAGATGGGCACTACATTAGCCTTTTTCCAGTCATCCGGGACTTCCCCCGTTCGCCACGAGTTTTCAAAGATAATGGCCAAGGGCTCTGCAATCACAGCCGCCAATTCCCTCAGCACTCTCGGATGCAATTCGTCCGGCCCCATGGACTTGTGCACGTCCAGCTTTTCTAAATAGTCCCTAACCACCTCTATCTCTACAGAGGGCTGGCCATCTCTTCCCCATTTTGTGTTGCCCAGCACAGCAGTCTGGGAGCTGACCTTGTTAGTGAAAACAGAGGCAAAAAAAGCATTGAGTACATTAGCTTTTTCCACATCCTCTGTCACTAGCTTGCCTCCCTCATTCAGTAAGGGGCCCACACTTTCCTTGGCTTTCTTCTTGTTGCCAACATACCTGAAGAAACCCTTCTTGTTACTCTTGACATCTCTTGCTAGCTGCAGCTCCAGGTGCGATTTGGCCCTCCTGATATCTTTCCTACATGCCCGAGCAATATTTTTATACTCTTCCCTGGTCATATGTCCAACCTTCCACTTCTTGTAAGCTTCTTTTTTATGTTTAAGATCCGCTAGGATTTCACCATTAAGCCAAGCTGGTCGCCTGCCATATTTACTATTCTTTCGACTCATCGGGATGGTTTGTCCCTGTAACCTCAACAGGGATTCCTTGAAATACAGCCAGCTCTCCTGGACTCCCTTCCCTTTCATGTTAGTCCCCCAGGGGATCCTGGCCATCTGTTCCCTGAGGGAGTCAAAGTCTGCTTTCCTGAAGTCCAGGGTCCGTATCCTGCTGCTTACCTTTCTTCCCTGCGTCAGGATCCTGAACTCAACCAACTCATGGTCACTGCCTCCCAGATTCCCATCCACTTTTGCTTCCCCCACTAATTCTACCCGGTTTGTGAGCAGCAGGTCGAGAAAAGCGCTCCCCCTAGTTGGCTCCCCTAGCACTTGCACCAGGAAATTGTCCCCTACGCTTTCCAAAAACTTCCTGGATTGTCTATGCACCGCTGTATTGCTCTCCCAGCAGATATCAGGAAAATTAAAGTCACCCATGAGAATCAGGGCATGCGATCTAGTAGCTTCCGTGAGTTGCCGGAAGAAAGCCTCATCCACCTCATCCCCCTGGTCCGGTGGTCTATAGCAGACTCCCACCATGACATCACTCTTGTTGCACACACTTCTAAACTTAATCCAGAGACACTGGATGGGCTGTATCAAAGAAGATGGAAAGCAGGCGGTCCTTAGTGCTAATGATGACCTGACCCCAGCTGATGAGATAAGAGGAAGAAGATAATTATTAAGCAAGAGCATATCCATCCTAGTTCAGACAGATCAGTTTGTCTTTGTCATAACCATACAGCTAAGGGTAGCCTAGAATTCCTCCTTACCTGTAAGGGGTTAGGAAGCTCAAATAACCTGGTTGGGACCTGACCAAAAGGACCAATGAGGAAAGAAGATACTTTCAAATCTTGGGGCCGGGGGGAAGGCTTTATTGGTATGTTCTCTGGGGAAAGCAGAGAAGCATCAGGTAAAAAAACTCCTTCTCCTATAAACCATCCTGTACAAGTCTCTGATAGTACAAAAAGAGTAAGTAAATAAGGCAAGGCGCGTTAGATTACCATTTGTTTTCAACTTTCCCTTTGCTAGAGGGAGGTTTATCCCAGTTTTTTGTAACTTTAAGGTTTTGCCTAGAGGGGAATCCTCTGTGTTTTGAATCTGATGACCCTGTAAAGTATTTTCCATCCTGATTTTACAGAGGTGATTCTTTTACCTTTTCTTTAATTAAAATTTTTCTTTTAAGAACCTGATTGATTTTTCATTGTTCTTAAGATCCAAGGGTTTGGGTCTGTATTCACCTGTACCAATTGGTGAGGATATTATTCTCAAGCGTTCCCCAGGAAAGGGGTGTAGGGCTTGGGGGAATATTTTGGGGGAACAGGACTCCAAGTTGTCCTTTCCCTGGTTCTTTGTCTAAATCACTTGGTGGTGGCAGCATACTGTTCAAGGACAAGGCGGAATTTGTGCCTTGGGAAAGTTTTTAACCTAAACTGGTAAAAATAAGCTTGGGGGTCTTTCATGCGGGTCCCCACATCTTTACCCCAGAGTTCAGAGTGGGGAAGGAACCATGACAGTCTTCATTAAGACAACACCCTGAACTGTCCTGGAGTTTGTGAGTTTGTTGGGTTGATGTGGCTCTTGAAAGCAGGCCATGCTACAGGATGGGATTCTCATGGCCTGGTCCTGCAAGGTGCTGAGCATCCTAACTCACCATAACAAGGTCATCAGTTACCACACGCTTCAGAATAAATGCAGTGTCTCAAACACCACCGTGGGTGACACAGGGTTTCAGAGGAATCTGCGTAGGATAGGAAGGAATTTTCAGCTCAGAGAGAGGTGAAGAGGGAAGTTTAGGGCATTTTTCCTGAGGTGGGCAAAGACTCTGCATTTGGAAAGGTCTTTTGGGGAACTGTTCATTGGGTGAATGGAAATTCGCAACTGGAAGGATCTGGGAAGGGAATTAAGGGCACTGAGATGGGAGGAAATCTGCAGTTGGGAACTGAGTGAGAGGGCCCTGATGTATAAATGCAAACACTAAATGTTCTCATTTAATTTTCCATTATATTTTTCAGACATTTATAGTCCTGAACAAAGGGAAGACAATCTTTCGATTTAGTGCCACTCCTGCCTTGTATATACTTAGTCCTTTCCATCCAGTCAGAAGAGCAGCAATTAAAATTTTGGTACATTCATATCCTTTCAGGTGACTTCCCACCTTCTGATGTTATCTGATACAAGCGGATGTGGGTATGAAATTATTTGGTTTTAACAAGCTGTTTGAAAGCTGGATATTTGATTTCATTTACTACAGACGTAACTAGAAATGTGTTAGATTTTTCCTAAATAAGATGTGTAAAATGGCTTTTATGGGAAATACAGAGCTACACCCTACTTGTTTTACTCATGCAAACAGCCCCATTGACTTAGATGAGACTGCTTGTGTGAATGAAGTTGAGCAAGGTTTGGCCCAGAGTTAGTAAGAGAGGGCACCTTTGGGAGTCAGTGCAGGAGATTTGCTGTGATACATCAGGGGAAGCTAACCAGGATAAATTTCATCTGTCCCCTTCCCCAGTCAGAAGCAAACTTCACACATCTGATAATTCTCTGCTGGGATGCATGCATATCTCCTTCAGCACTGTTCCATCCTCATGGGCTGCCCTTGTGGTTGAGTGAATACAAAACTGTGTGGGGCTAACACTACTGCTGGCACTAGACATCCCACAGTAGGTGATGAGAAGGCAGGATCATTGTCTCCTCCCCAAACCTATCTTGGCCAGCAAATCATGGAAAGAAAGGCACAATGCACTTTCAGAAGGAAAGCTGGGTGCTGTTGCTGGGGATGGTGTGATTGCACCTTTACATGTCCCAATGCAGAGTAATCCTTAAAAGGTACGAGCCTGCACTCAGACCCAAAAGGTCTTTAGGTCCTTCCCCATAACCTCCTAGTCATTTCACTGATGACAGGATACAGAATTTAGAACCTCACCCACACAGTGATTCAGAATTACTAGAATGTGAATTACAATGCAACTTAAATGAGGTGAGTTGCTGTGGCCCTGAGGAAGGAGATAAGCATACATCTGCAAGTTAAATTAAAGTTAAACAAAGAAAATTGCTCTGCAGTGTTAATGCTGAACAATTTACCAAGGGTCATGTTGGATTCTCCATCACTGACAATTTTTAAATTAATATTGGATGTTTTTTCTAAAAGATCTGCTCTGGGAATTATTTGGGGCAAGTTCTATGGCTTGTGTTATACAGGAAGTCAGACTAGATGATCACAATGTTCCCTTCTGGTCTTGGAATCTATGAAAATGATTATTTAAAAAATTAAACATTTACACTCAATAGTCCAAGACCTGGCTTGTTAAATATGTACATCATGGGCCAGATCTTCAGATGGTGTAAATTAATGTATCTCAGTTAAAGTCAAGGGTCTATTCCCATCTGAGGCCCTGGCCCAATATCTGTCTATGTAACTGAACAAATACGCTATTATGTCTTATAAAAAAATAACAATGTAATGCTTGAGTATTCATTTATGACAATCAAAATATTACAAAAATATTTTATCTGACACTTTAAAAGTTAAAGATCTGGATAGTATAATATTTTTAAAAGTATGGGCCCAGATCCTTTTCTCATTTAAGTCCATGAGAGTTTTTCCGTAAACATCATTAGCAACAGCACTGGGTCCAATAGTTTGAAGCTTTCTGAGACATAAGTGGGATATTTAATCTCTGAGTGAAATTCGCCCTTGTGCAGAGAGCCAGCACAAAGTCTGTGCACCACATAGGTCTCACTTAAGCCCTCAGGCAGTATATAGGGACCTATACCGCCTCGCTAGTCCAATTTATCTTTGACAATCTGGCTATTTAGAAAGATGTTCTACTAGGAAAAAATGCATAGGATTTGATAACACTTTGTTAATTGAAGTAATTTGCATTATTAATATGTTTTAGGCATTTTTTAATCTTCTCATCCATTATTTGATGCGGCCATATTCTTGAGAACATCAGGCTTATGTACATTCTCAAAAGACGGGAATATATTTCAAATGCCATTTGGAGGAAGAGGTTGTCTTTGGGGTGAGGTGGGCTTACTCCAGGGACCTTTCTTCCCATATCAGGATTAATCTGCAAGGAGATGGAGCTATCTTCTTCTCTTCCTCCTTCTATAAGAGTGGTGTTTGTGAGGAAGGACCTGCTTCCACTTCCAATCTCATAGCACAGAGGCTAGATCATACCTTGAAGGGAGACAAGTCTGGCCCCACTCCTAAATGAGGGACACCAAGTCACCTCTAATGTATGTTGGGGAGATAAAGGGCCATTTATGCTTTTATATGATATATCACTTCCCAGCTCCTGTCATGATAGAAGATATTGTGGCAGTGCATTTTTTCCCATTAGGACAGGCAAGGGAGGCCCACATAGATGGAACACCTGATCACTTTTCTTGCTGGTACGAGCTTTCTCCCAGATCGTTATCAGCCTCCTGTCACTACTCTTGTTGGAAGTCAGTAATGTTGGAGATTATTGCCCTCTGGAGTAGACTGTTTCCACTGTCACAAGCTCAAGACTGAATCTTGTTAGTCCTCATCCATGGGCAACTGTATTTTTATGAGGAAATTCTGCATTAAGGCAGGGAGACAGGAAACATCTCTCTGGCAGATATATAAGGCCATTTGAACCTGTTCAGCAATTTGGAATGTTATAATAGATCCCAAGAGAAGATGGATTCGTGGGAAGAGGACAGTTCAAAGGGGCACAATAAATTCAGTTCTCTAAAAACACCATGCACCTGTATTCTTATTTTGGGGTTCTAGCTTACTAGTATGATACCAGTGGAACTCTCACGGCTCATAGAACTTTGACCCTGGAGGGAAGTAGTAATGAGTTAGAACACAAGCCACATCCTCTAGTGTCCATTGTGTGCCATCCCTCAGTGGGTATAAATTTCAGTATTGCAGATAACTTCCTGATGGTTGTAGCTTCTGGGTCACTCTAGCTCCTCAGATCTACTGTATCCTTTTCAATACTTACCCCTTCCTTTCAGTTCAGTGGGATGCTTGAATTGTTAGGCCCTTTTCATGGCATGTGTGTGGATGGTTCTGGCACTTGGTCTAGGGAATCTCACCACTTCGGCAGTCAGCTGCAATGGCCTTGGTTCCCATTCTTGGTGATTGGTGCCTACCTTTGATAGTTTCTCCAGGTGATTTCAAATCAATATATTCAGAGAGAGAGATTGGTTTGAGTTTTGGGTTCTGCCCATGACATTAAAAGGGTAGGAAAGGGGAGAAGTGAAGTCTGAGTTCAGATCCAAAGCTCAAGGACTGAGAAGATTGGCCTGGTGTTTTTGTTTGGGGCAATCAGTAGTTCTAACTTGCCAAAGAATAGTGGGGACTAGTGCAAAATGGCAGTCCAACAAAATTTGGATTAATAATAAAAAATGTTCTTAGACTCTGAAATTTGGATGCCAAAAGCTTAGGTATCTGTTCTTCATCCATGTTTAAGGCACTTAAATAAAAACAGCCTAGTCTTCAAAGGTGCTGAGTACTTGACTTCAGTGCAAGTGCAAGATCATGCTCAGCACTTTTGAAGATTAGGCTGCTTTCCTTAAGGAGCCAAAATATGGATATAGATGCCTAACTTTATGCATCCAAGTTTGAAAAAGTTGGTGTAAATTCCATAAGGTGGTGAACTGTTTTAGCTCATCCCATCAGAGCCTCTAATCCCTGTGATGTGCACACCAGTAGGCTATCAAGTACCTTAAACAGATCTCTCTACTATATTGTGCATGTCTCTTTCTATATATTTCTGTTGGTGTATCTTGGGAGAGACCAGGAGAGACAGGTGAAATATGAGTCAACCAAACAATTTTTCAAACTTGGAGATCTTTCCGAGTATTACACCCTGGGATCTTTCACCGGGGACAAGCACTTCTCAACACCTTTTGTGATTCTGAAAGTGTAAAAACATCTTCTGGAATGAGTAAATTCTAGGTGTCAGAGTAAATAGCAATTGTAGGGCTAGCAGGTGGATACTTAACAACAGATGGCGTCACTGATCTGGAATAGGCCTGATCTTTTCTAATTCTCAAAACTAAGCAGGTTTGGGCCTGGTTAGTAATGGATGGTTAACCGCATGAGGATACCTTGTGTTCTAGGGTTGTTGCTTCTTTATATTAGCAATGTCTCTCTCTAAAACATTCTTTGTTTATTAAAGAATATGGAGGAAATTGGGCAGAACTATATTTAGAGCTGGAATGTGAATTGAGAATTCTTGACTATTTAACACTGAAATCATAGAAATGTAGGGTTGGAAGGGACCTTGAGAGGTCATCAAATCTAGCCCGTTACACTGAGGCAGACCCAGTAAACCTAGACCATTCCTACCAGCTGTCTGTCTAACCTGTTCTTAAAAACTTCCAATGACGGGGACTCCTTTGGAAGCCTGTTCCACTTAACTACCATTATAGCTGGAAAGTTTTCCCTAATATCTAACCTAAATCTCCCTTGCTGCAGATTGAGCCCATTACTACTTGTTGTACCTTTAGTGGACATGGAGAAGTATTGATCTCTGTCCTCTTTATAGCAGCCCTTAACATTATTGAAAATTTATCAGTTGCCCCCTGGGTGGTCTTTTCTCAAGACCAAACATGCCCAGATTTTTAACCTTTCCTCATAGGTCAGGTTTTCTAAACCTTTTATCTATTTTTTTTCTTTTCTCTGGACTCCCTCCAGTTTGTCCACATTTTTCCTAAAGTGTGACACGCAGAAAGGACACAGTACTGCATCTGAGATCTCATCAGTGTCGAGTAGGACAGGACAGTTACCTCCCATGTCTTACGTACAATAATTCTGTTAACGCACCCCAGTTTTGCAGCTTTTTCACAACAGCATCATATTGATGGTTCTTATTCAATCTGTGATCTACTAAAACCCCCAGATCATTTTCAGCAGTGCTACCACCTAGGTCCTAGCCAATTTTGCAGTTGTGCATTTGATTTTTCCTTCCTACTTGCAAAGCACTACACTTACCTTCGCTAAATTTCCTCTTTTTGATTTCAGACCAATTCTCCAATTTGTCAGTGTTTGTTTTGAATTTTAATCCTGTCCTCCAAACTGCTTGCAATCCCTCCCAGGTTGTTGTCATCTGCAAATTTTCAGTGTTAGTATTGTGAATAATTTATGAAGACATGCTCATCTTAACTGTACATTAATTGTTTTCCTGGGGAATGTATCTTTACTTCAAGCACCAGCCAACTATAAGTCTGAGTAAGGGCTGGTTCTGCATGAGCATATACTTGGCTTCTGTTTTATGTACCTTCACACAAGCTAATTTTAAGGGACTTGAGTGGAAGCCAGCAAACTTTTGTTGAATTTGGCCTTTTGGTATAAAGAGTTGTGCCCTACTGTCTGTTTTAGTGAGTGTTTGTCTGTGATACGCCTTTGACCCAGTGGAGGCAGGATCAGCCCCTAAGACCAGGTTTTCAAGAGAGTTCAGCACCCAGCAGCTCTGATTTGGGCACCTGAATGGAGTGGCCAGATTTTCAGATATGCTGAGCATGCATCTCAAACCTCAGTGGAAGCTGCTGAATGCTGAGTACTTTTGAAATTCTTGCCACTTCAGTCTGGGACTGAAGTGAGAGTAGAGCTCTTTTGAAAACCTGGCCTCAATTGCAAGGGCTGAACACACTTGAAACTATGGCCTTCGTTACCCTGCTATTTTCACACACCCTACTGATATCAGATGCTATACTCAGCCTTTTCTTCACATGTCTACCAGATATTCCCATCCCAGCTTCAGTCATTATTTAATTGTCAGCTAATATTTTTAAACTCTCATTAAACAAATTTTATCCTCTATAAACAGCCCAGACAGCGGTACCACATAATAGTCTTCCAAAGCTAAATTGAGTCCCATCTCTCTGAGTGTCCATATTTCCAGGACCTGACTGGGGGAATTCTCCAAGCTTTACAATTATAAATCTCTTAAGCCACTTTGGCAGTAGGTGGTACATACCCAACTCGGCTGAGGGGGATGTAGCTGCTCCTAAAACCTCTACACTCACTGCTGGTAGAAAGCATCTCAAACTGCTGCTTCCTTTTGTCACTACACACAGATGTGCCTGTTGTCTTAGAGCTTTCTGTAGGGTCCATGGCCCAGTTGATTCAAGCTTTGTTTCAAGCTAAAAGATTTCATCGTAGAATATCAGGGTTGGAAGGGACCTCAGGAGGTCATCTAGTCCAACCCCCTGCTCAAAGCAGGACCAAGCCCCAGTTTTTGCCCCAGATCCCTAAATGGCCTCCCTCAAGGATTGAGCTCAGAACCCTGGGTTTAGCAGGCCAGTGCTCAAACCACTGAGCTATCCCTTCTCCCATCAGACTTTCTTCTTTTCATCTCTCCCACCTGCCTCTATGAGTAAATCCTGAAACAAAGACAAGTGTTTTTGTTTCTTCGGTTAGGACCTGTAACAGAGTTCTAATGCCCCTGAAGAACTCAGCTCCTCCACCCAGGTTGGAGGTTGAAGCTTCAGAATGCTTGAAACGTCAGCATGTATCCCTGTTACACAGCATGTATTAGGTGCAGGTTGCTAAGTCAAGCACTGCCTCAAAGGACTTGGAGCAGGTATCAATCTCTAATGTGCCAGTGCAATCATCACTAAGAGCACTGATATCATCTCAAGTCTCAGTCCAAATGCCCAGTCAAAGCTTCAGGAACATAGATCAGCACTGACGCTGGAGTAAAGTCATTCCCTCTTTCTCTGTGAAGTTGCAAGAATACTCTTTGACTCTACCTTCTACACTATTATTACTCTTTTTTTCTATTTACATTATCATAATGCCTAGGGACACAGCCATAGGGCAGGGTCCCATTGTGCTAGGCACTGTACAAACACCAAACAAAAAGACATCCCTACCCCAGGGAGCTTACAGGCGAAGCACAAGACAAGTTACAAACACCTTCTCTGTCTTTGACTTCTGCCTTTCTTGTCTCAATTTTCTGGCTACTCCACTTCTGGCAGTATTGTGGTTGATGGGCCAGATCCTGAGTTCTACCCACAGTTTGATTTCCTGTAACGTTAATTCAGCTCCCTTGTTCATATGCATCATGAAGTAGTCTAAATTACAAAATCACATACTATTTTGTCCACAGCTCCTCTTACTCATTCTCAATTATCCGCAGCGTTCATAGATCCTTATTTCTGTTTTCACATTCCTTTTTCTACAATCTCCCAGACTCTTCTGACTTTCTTTTGACTGTCCTGGCTCCAGCACTCCAAGCTGGTGTCCTATTCTGCTCCTTAGGCCCTCCTATTATTATTATTATTTTATTTTATTTTATTTTATTATTGATGATTTGTATCATGGTAGCACTTAAGATCCCAAGTCATGGATCAGGACTCTATTGTGGTAGGTATTGTACAAACAAAACAAAAAAAGATTCTCCCATGACCTTACAAAGTAAGTATATGGTCTCCTGGCTCTGGCTCTCTCTGATCTCTACATTTTGATATTTTCCTGCTGTCTCTGCTCAATTTTAATATTGCATTGGCATTCCTTGACTTCTGTGTCTCAGTTTCACCATCCTCTGTGGTTAAGGTTAATTTAAAGAACTATCCAAAGGCTTTCAGATTTTTGCTTCCAAGTGGGTGGTTTGTTGATGCAGGTGAAGTTTCATGCAAATCACTGCACTTTATTTTCATGTGGTCTATGAATTAGAAAGAAATCCAACTCAGATTAGCTTAAGGGGTTGTCTACAAAGACTAGTCTGCTTATAACAAACCAAAGCACACACTATCAATAATTCATGAATGTATGGACAATGCCTAGGTCACGTATAGATTGATCTTCAAGTTAAAATAAAAACTGGTATAAAATCAAATATTTTAACAATATTTTATATTTGAATATTTATTTTTTTAATGAGTAGGACAAAAATCTCACTGTCAACAAAGTGAAATGCCACCTAAGCACCTCCTTTGTCCATGTGGAATTCTCAGTTTGTAGGCTGTACTGGTCTTCAAGCTGTTTTGTGCTGCTAAAGTGGGGCCCTGAATGTGATGACCTCCCCCTCACAAGTGCTTAAATTATTTTCATTGGTCTCAAGAGCACTGCACTATGTAACATTTTAAAGCAGAAGCTAATCCAAGACCCTTATGAACAGCCCTGCTTTTGCCTTTCCCTACAAACCTTCCTCCTCCTACACAATTCCATTATTACATGCTTGTTTGTGTAACTACATATGCACAAAAATCTGCAATATTCTGTGAGAGGTTTGTTTCAATCTTGTCTTTGATAATGTCCATAGTCACTCCTTTCCCTTGTGTGGCATTGGAAAAAGGAAATTCTTAATGGATATTCTCATGTACATCAGCTTTGGTTATCATAGATTAAAGAAGTAACTTTAAAGGAGAAAGTTAATGTTGAAATAGCCTGTGTCCAGTAAATCTGAGGAGATGTTATGGTGGTTGTTGTATGCGCCATCTAAGAAAGACTCCTATGTAAGTTTGGGGGGAAACAGTGATTTGCCAGGCTGAACCGTGAGGAAAGCCAGAAAAACTCAGCCGTGGGCCAAGACATGGACAAGCGTTATCTATTTTGGTTGTAGAGAAGTGGGCCATATATAAAGGCATTGTCCTCAGAGAAAATGTGCTTACTTCAGGAAGAGATGCAGGGACCTGAGTAAGCAGTAGAAGAAAGGAGTGTAGAATGATATGAATGCACATTACAGTCTGAATACCCACGAGGCAGGTGAACCAGGGGTGGTGCTGATGACAAAGACGTGTACAGCCATTTAAGAGAGCTGCACGGAAAAGGCAAGAGAGATTAGGGTGGGAGAATTGCAGAGGCTGATATAAGCCATATAGAAGTGGGCATAAATACAGAGATTTCTGTGAATATGGATGCCGTGGTTAGGGAAGTGCCTGATACAGATGATCAGTTACCCCTTGACAACCAGAGGATATGCTGGTGACTATGGCTACCCATAGATACCAGGATGTGAAAGCGACGAGTCTGCAAGGGAAACCAGGTGACCTGAGACAAACTCTACAGGCAGCCTTTAGAGAGCAGAAGTCATTGGTGGAGGCTTTTCTAGAGACAGGGAGAAAAAAAACAAGGGCTGTGAGAAGGATTGTAATGCAACAATGAATGGAGAGGATGTTAGAAACCTGCTTTTCCTGACTGAGAAACATAGAGGGGACCTGGATGCTGCAGAAGAGGCCAGACAGCGAGCTGTGGAAGAAAAGGAGCAATTGCTCATGGACACTGACCACCTGAAGGGAGAGCTGGAAAGAATATGGGGTGGTCTCGGGCATAGGTGGTAACCCTTGCCATGGGGCAGAGCAAGGTTTTAGAAGGAGATAGGGGATGTTTGTCACAGGCTGGCTGGCTCTATATGCAAGCTGGGCTCAGCCTTGCCTGTGACCTAGCAACCCACGGATAATTAGTAATCACACTTGAGTGTGGTAGGGTGAGTTAATTTAAATAATTGACCTCAGCAGCAGAGAATCAGGAAGGACTGGGAACGCCAACTGGGAGAGGGACCAGAGAGCGGGCAGACTGCTGTGGAAGGCTCTGAGAAAGGGTCTGTAAAGAGACCCACAGGGATTAGTTTAGGCTCCTGTGGGATAGCAGGAAAATTCCTAAGGAAAGATGCCAGAGTCCCTGGGAAAGGGAGGTAGTGCGGGAATCAAGTGGGAAGGAAGCTCTTCCGGGGTCAGGTTAAGGAGCCAAGAAGTAGAGGACTTCAGTAGGACCTGCGAGGGGCAGAAGAAGTGTTAGTCTGGGTATTTGGGGCTTTTGGGGCTTTTCCCTTCTGCATTTGAGTCAGGTGGTTTTCTGCTCCACACTGATGGGGTGCCAGAAACATGATCAATAACGGCACAGAGAGAGAGGCTCCCTGCTCTAAATTCTGGGGCCCAGCCACACCCTGGCCTGGGTCATCCAGAAGCAGCACTTACAGGGAAAGTCCAGTTTTGCCCATCTTGCCCTGGGATGGTATAGGCACCGTCATTCTTTGGGGGTAGTGCAGGCACGGTCTGGTTACATGTGGGAGCTGTGAGGGGATGGAGCATGCTAAGTCACTCTGTGGGGACTGTGCATGCACAGTCTGGTCAGCACCTGGCGCAGTGAGAGGATTGAGCAGACTCACGGGACAGAATCTGTGGATATTTTAGCTGCTAATATCCAAGTCTGTACCGAGCATGTGTGAAGTGTGATTTTTTTTTTCAAAGGCTTATAACTTGGTCAAATTTGGACAGATTTTCACTGCGATGGAAAAAGACACATCCTTGACACAAAAACACCTACCCTGAAACGCTACAGCTCAAGTGGTTAAAATTTGGCACAGTTTTAAGCAACTGTAAACAGGCTTTTACAATGGCAACCTTAATAATAGGCAATAGACTATCAGCCCCATCTTTTCATACATCATAATGTTTAAGGCCAGAAGGGACCATTAAATCATCTAGTCTGACCTCCTGTATGTCCCAGGCTGTCACAATTCCCCCAGTTACCCTATATTGAATCCAGTACCTTGTGTTTGACTGAAGCATATTTTCTAGAAACGCATCCAATCTTCATTTTGAAGACATTACAAGATGAATCCATTACATCCCTTGGTAGTTTGTTCCAATGGTTTATCATCCTCACTGTTAAAAATTTCTGCCTAATTTCTACTTTGGTCTGGCTTCAGCATCGGTTCTTGTTGTGCCTTTTTCTGATTGATTAAAGAGCCCTTTTCTGTAACAGACCTTCACCAGTATCCCTTCTGGGCTTTCCAAGTTAGCTCATTGATGCAGGTGCATTCAAGATCCTACTCTTATGAGCTATAAGTAACTCTAAAACAGGGAATGGTGTCTTCAATATATAGTAACAACTCCTCACTCTCAATTTTTACCCATTGTATCCTTCTTTAACAGGTTATAACCAGTGATTTTGACATTCCAATCATCTCAGCCGGTTTACATAATGCCAATTATATAGCTCCTCTTGATTTTTACTCAGACTCCTAGTAGTAGTACATAAACAACTAAAAAAGTCTTCTTTTCATGTTCATCATCACATTGGTTCAATTTGTTTGCAACAGGCTGAGTTTTAGTTTGTACCAGAGTTGCCGCCTTAGCACCTTCCCCTGTAGTGTTAATTTAATGCTCTCTTGACTGCTCCAGGTAGTCTCAAACCAACAAGATTAGCCCTCCTCCCCCTACCTCTAATAAAGGCATCCCTGGAATGTTGCTTGATTCAGTTTCTTACCCAATATGGCTACATGGGTATATAACGCTACATGTATATACGAGATATTTTGGGTATGAAACAGGATGATTGCCAATCTTTCCTTGTTTAGGCTTAAACTGAAGATTTTGCTTGTTTGAGAAAGCCTGAAAATCGTTTGCTCTCCATTTTTTTTCATAGAATTTTCACTGTAGTTGAAAAATAATCCACGATTTTCTAGGTGAAGGTCAGTCTTTTTGTACCTGAAAATATTTAATAACCTAATCAAGTTACTTGATAAAGAGACACAACCATTACACTCCAATCTAAGCCTGAATTAAGAAAATGAGGCTGGCTCCCAGATACTTTTTCAGTCGCTCATCAAGAGTCATAGGCCCTTGCAGTGGAAAATGTGTTTGGGTGAGTATTCCCTTTGAGTTCAATTACTGGTTTCTAAGTTTGCACACGGGAATACATGGAGCGGTTACTACCTATTTGATCTTGCTGATGCGTATGCAGTAGATCAGAAAACATTCCATTCTGTATTCAACAGAGATTGTACTTCCACAAAAGGATGATTTTCATGTGGCTTAGATACAAACATTTCAGACATACCCTCAGAACTCATGTGAGATTGCTCTTCTAGCATAAAATGATCACAGAACTATGATGAGGGGAAGGTGAAAATGTGTTTATCTTTTCTGAATTAACAAAGAAAATTCTCATTCAGATTATCTTTTCTCTCTCTCACATGTATCCCAGGATATCGACAAACTGCCAGGTCATTTTCCTATGTCTTTCCTATGCCTTCTGTGCTTCCCACTTACAGATAATATCAGTAAAATGTGAACCTTTATTAACAAATGAGAATCCCATTACACTTGGTAATTTTCACAGCATGCAGCTTTTATTTTAAAGAAAGTGATTCAGGAAACCCAGTTTTCAAACTTGGGAACTCAATTTAGGA
The DNA here is from genome assembly GCF_009764565.3 of Dermochelys coriacea. NCBI lineage: Eukaryota > Metazoa > Chordata > Testudines > Dermochelyidae > Dermochelys > Dermochelys coriacea. The sequence continues at coordinate 258,203,941 of NC_050069.1, read as the reverse complement.
TGCCCAGTTCCATATTTGGGGTCTCAAATTGGCATCTAGGTGAGTAGAACGCATATCTGAGAGTCTGAATGTTGCTCTTAATTTCCCAAATAGAATATTTGGTTCCCTAACTGAGGCAACAATGTTTGTAAATTGGGCCTGTACATGTGCAAAAGTACAGTACTGCAATGCAGCTACTAGCCTTTAGTACCTTTCCACACCCAGGGCATGACTCAAAGCCCATTGGAGTGAATGAAAAGATGTGAGCTAGAGCTTGCCCTATTGCCAAGCATGTTCAGATGACCCAATACTAAAAGAGCAGGAAGGCAGCTTTGAGGGAGGGTATCAAGAGCCTGAAGTTGAATACATGGATTTTCAGGCAGTTTTCCTACCCAATCTCTCCCTGTATATTATTGTCTACTGATAGTTTCTTCTTTGTTTCAAGGTACAGCATAAAGTACTGAGACAGAATTAGCAAATGAGTGGTTTCCCTTTTATAGCTTAAAATGCATAAATGCTCCTCTCATACTGAGGTTCACACTTAAGTACACTGTCACAAAATCCAAACCTTCACATGATTATATGTTTTGGGTGTTGTATTCACTGAATGATGCACAGTTGCTGCATCCATTTTACTGTACAAAATATGCCTAAAAGATGTAGGTAATGGGAAAAAAAGCAGGGTAGACCCCAAGATTTTACTGTGATTAGGTGTCCAGGTATTCCTTCATGTATAATTGCACACAACTTCTATGTGTTGATGTTTACGCATGCTACAAAATAAGAATGAGTCATCAGATCAAATGTGCAGTGCTTAAAAAAATTAGGGTCTTTTAATGAGGTCTCTTTACACAGTCACATTTTTCCTTAACTCATATATTTACATTGTTCAGTATGTTTATTATGTGCACTATTTTAACCAACTGTGTGTTCATGGCACAATCGGAGGTTCAATCATGGAATAAATATGTTGAGTAAGTATCTTTGCAGAGCTGTTTATGCCCTACCTTTAGGTCTTCTATACTTTCTCTCATTGTAGTCTTCTACAATGACTACATTGTAGTCTTCTGTTTGCTGTTATCTAATTTTTTCCATTAATATTGACTTCTGTGCAATATTTGTCCTGACAAAATGTTTTGCCAGGTATTTCTCGCCTCTGAAAACTCCCTTAGAAAGTAAGTTAACAATTTTCAGTCTACCAAACTCATACTTTTTGCTAAATGCACCTGCTATGCTACATCTGAATGGAATCATGGTATGATTGGAGCTCCATTTGAAATTGGCCTACCTTCCTGAGTTTCCATGTAAGGGATTCAGAAGCTGGATACAGTAAACTATATTAATGGACTTTTAATTGAATGATTTCAGAAAATACTTACAGAACACACTTGGTTCAAACCTAAAGGCATAATCCAAAGCCTATTAACATCAATGCAATCTTCTATTGATGTCAGTGGGCTTTGGACCAGGGCCATAATGAAAAGAGCTATGATACATACAAATAATTTCTAGATGTATTTTTCTGCGAAACCAACAAACCTTTGGAATTCTCTGTGGGGTGGTCTGAATTTCTCAGATGCTCAGAGCTCTCAGAAAACCCTCAGAGCTTTAACTGACAGTTTCCTGTTTGTTTGCTTTTTAAAAAGCTAGCTTTAAAGTTAAGTCTGGTAAGTTTGCATTTCTGTAAGTTGTTTCAAAATGTTTCTTATGGAAATAGATACCAGATGCACAAGCTAATCAACATATAGTACATTAAACAATTACTTTGGCTCATTGAACCAATCAGAACAGACTTTTTATTTTTGTCTGACATATGATAAACACAGCCATCTGCTGTTCTCTAGCCTTGTAGCTGGTCTAGTCAGGGCCTTAGGGAGAGACAGCAAAGTGCCCTTCTCTTCTTTAGGCTTCCCAAGATCATGCAAGGCACATCTTCTAGAAAAAGAATTGCTTCCAGAAATTACTAACTTTAAGCCAGCTCTGAACCTAACAGCTGATTTGATCATCATAACATCCTAATATCAGGATGCATCATGTATTTCAGTATGAGTATACTACCTTACAGCTATGTCTGTGGCTTTCTTCCACACCTCTTTCCCCATGTTGTCTTTTTCCTATTGGAAATTGTTACAAAGTACAGTCCCCATCATGTATTTGACTGAAATATGGACATCACATGGATGCATGAGTCAGGCTACAGGTCTGTACTTTGGAATTTGAATGTTCTAGAGGGAAAAATTAAAGCACTGGACACTTCCTTCAGTGAGTAAAATGTAAATGTCTTCAGTGCACCAAATAGCCTGTTCAATAAATCATAGTCCAGAACAGAAGCATTCATTGATCATGCAGCATGGAATGAATCCTTCCCTTTTCTTTTCATAAAAAAATACCTCTCAGTCTTTCCTCCTCAAATTCAAAGCACAAACTCAAAGGTAGCTAATTTTGAAGACCAGAATGACACGATGAACTTTAATTTAAGAATTATTTGTAAAATTAGACCAATAATATATTTTGAGAAGCTAAAATCAATCTGTTTTGCCTTGTTGTCTCAGTGAGGATGCAGAACTCCACAATGAATAAGAGAGCGGTGTTCTGTACATAAGTTATAAAGCACCACTTAAAAAGAAGTGGAATAAACACTTAAATTTTGAAAAAAAGAAATGGATTTAACTTGGCCCCAAAAGATCATTTAGCAGAGTGGCTTCTGTTGTAATAAAAACTCTTCAATTGCTGAAGGACCTCCTCCACATCCATTCAGAATTAGACGATGACTGTGAAATCAATGAAACCATCTGACATGTTGAACAAAGGAAAGATCTTTATCATTTTAATGAGCGTATGCACGGTAAAATTATTTTTTAAATCTTTGTATATGTTTTCACATTTATTAATGAAAACTTGTGCTTAAAGAGCCCCTGTCAATTGCTTGGCCTGTATTTTGGATACCAGAAGCAGCACCAAATCTAGAAGCCATGAAGATCCCAGTAAAAGATACACTGTCCCAGTGGGAGCTCTGAGAGGATTCCTGTCCCAAGACTACAGGGAGGCTCACAGAGACAGTGGGCCTGCTAGCTCACTCACACCATTAGAGGGGAGGGGTGCTGAAGCAATTTGTATAGTGGGGGTACTGAGAGCCATTGAATCAAAATGGAAACCACTTCAAACCAGGGGGTGCGGCAGCACCCATAGTTCCAGCACCTATATTATAGGGTGTCTCAAACACTCATGTACTGTCTGACTGAGCTCTGCTGGCTGGTGTGGAGGGAGAACAGGGCCATTGACTCTTCAGTAGCTAGTACCTACAAGGTCCCTGAGACAGGCTTTAATTGTGCCAGCTGCAGAATAAAGGGCATGGGTAAAAGAAGACTTTGCATCCTGCCTCCCTCTTAGTGCACTCATGAAACAGCTGGGCACAATCTGCTACACCACCTATTCTTGCAAAACACCAAACCAAACTGTGGTATTTGTGCATTCATGCAATTTTATATGGTGATGTTTCCATTCTGTAGATTATGAGCACTGGGGTAAAATCTTGGCGCTATTGAAGTCACTTGCAAAGCTCCCATTGACTTTAATGGAACCAGGATTTCACCCTGAGGGCCTGAGCCAACACTCATTAGTCAAGTCATGACTGACTTCAGAGGATTTGGGATAAGGTGCTATGTGCCCACATGTGAGCTGGCATTAATGGACCATGTATGTATTTAGTACACAAAGACTAGTCACTGACATGACCAGACAGAGAATCCACAATCTGGGGAATGAAAATTACACACAAACTGCTATTTCCAGGAAAGAGACCCATGTGGTAGCATATGAGTTCTGAGGATTTTTTATGTATGCGCCATTTTTTTAAATGGGGGCAGACCTACAAAAATCAGAATGAGAATTCTGCTTGGTTATCAAATGCATCTTCACTTCATCAGAGGAGTTAAAAATAAGAGGCCAATGAGGCAGTGGTAGGGAGGGTTGTTGGTGGTATATTTTTAAAAATTACTATTTATTATTATATGAGGCATGTGTGTGTTAATTTGGGGCATCTCTCTAACACTCACCGATGGAAAAAATGAGGCACTCCAGTCTGAGATGGTTTTGTCATGTAAAGCACAGTCCTGACAGCCAGGTGGGCAAAACAATCCAACAGATCAAGAATGAAGGAAAAAGACACAGAGACAGGTGCAGGATCCCATAGTGCTGAGGTACTGCATAAACATACAAAAAAGAGATGTTCCCTGCCCTAAAGAGCTTACAATCTGTTTTTTTACTGGTGTTATTAAAAATCCATTTCTTTTTGAAGTACTAGAGCTATATAATTTAATTTCTTTATTAGAAATGGTCCTGAGGGGAAATCCCCAGACCTGACTAATCATAGGGTGAAACCCTGGCTCCACTGAAGTCTATGAGGCCAGGATTTCACCCATGAATTCTATTGGGTGAAATAGGATCCAGCTCTGAATCTTGTAGCTCAGGTCCCTGGCTACTGTCCATATAGAATGTGCTCAGCTTTGTTCCAAATATATTTATTGCAAAGGATAATTCATGGAATATTTCAATCCATTTTGTCGTTCACAGTGAAGAAGCTGTTGGTAGTACACAACTTACTGTAGTAAATAAAAACACACTGCTGCCCCTTTTCTAAATTCCAGCAGGACCAAATCATTACATATAATGCATATTTTCAGTTAGGGCATTACATTGCTATTTAATGCTCGTGGGTGGTGTTATTTACCACAGACAATGAAACATCAGGAACTTTGCAGTTGGGAATCTGTTTCTTTGTAATGCGTAAGGTGAAGCTGAACCATTATTTAATCTATTGAACATTGATATGGTCTGGATAGAAAGAGATGAGAGGTATGAATAGAATCTTTCACTTAAATGTGAGCTATAACAAGGAATGCTACATAATCCATTCCTTTCCCATTGACTGTTGCAGGCATGCTTCAGAGTCCAGTAACATAATGTTCTAGATCGTTTTCATGCCTCACTCAATGACTGCAGATTCATCAAGATACGCTGCAATGAAGCCTGCATTCATTGTAAGGCTGTCACATGTGCTTCCCCACTTCTCATATGTTCACTGGGTCCACACATGAAGCAGCTCACAAAGGGCCTGATGCCACAGTCATTACTCATATGAGTAATCCTGTTGTAATGAGTTGGAATTTCTCATCTGAGTAGGTCTGGGCCCAGAGTGAATAAGCTGAGTGTGCCTCAACTCCTTCTCCATTAACTGCTAATGCTCTTGATTTTCTTGGACACTTTACTCCCCAGGTACACTTTCACTGGCATTTACACTTTTGAATCATTGATAAAAATATTGGCAAGAGGATTTTGTATGACAGAATTCACCTTCCTTCGAGATCCATGGAATTGGCTGGATTTCAGTGTCATTGTTATGGCGTAAGTAACACTCCATTGTTCTTTTTCAAGAGTGTGACATGCAGTGTAACTACTTTTCACCTGTTCTTTTTAGTAACTGTTGTTCACCAATGTACTAGCACAATACTTCAGCAGCAACAAATCTCTATGGAATTGTTTGAGTGGTTTTAGAACAGGGAACTAGGAGCCAGGGTTCCTAGGTTCCAGTACTGATTTTGGCAGCTTGCTGGGTTATCTCTGGCAAGTTGTTTAACCTCTCTGTGCCTCAGTTTATCTATCTGTAAATTGGTTATAATAATACGTGCCTACTTAAGTGGTTTTATGAGACTTAATTAATTCATGTTTGTAGGATGCTGTAAGATCCTTGGATGGAAAGTGTTATGAGAATGCAAGTGATGAAATACATAAATTCATCTGTTTAGTGATAACTGCATTGCAATAAAAATTGAAATGCCTTCTGCTTTGTAATACTTCCATCCCTGACACATGCTGCAGAGGTAGCTCTGATGTTTGTTATGACTGTCTCCCTTTTGTACACAGAAAATAGTAACTAGTATGCCTAATAGGGATTGTTAATAATAAATAACACATTTTTATTAGTAGTTACCTAAAATAAAATAAAAATCCTGTAAAAATCTCACCCGACCCCCCAATAACACACCAGAAGCCAGCAAGATAATAACACAATTATAAAGGAAATAAGAAGTTATTTTCCCTGAAAGATGCTGCTTTACTGTTCTGGCATATGTAGAGTGGGGAAGTGCTCAGGAATCTCTGGCCCACAATGGATGTGGCATTGAGAGGAGGTTGGAACATAGCAAAGTTTTGGGATTTGCAGTGCTCTTAGGCAATTCTTTTGGTCACCAAACTAGACTGAGCTGACAAACCCCTTTTCCCCCCTATAACTTAACCAATACTTTTTCTACGGGGGATTTAGGTATAAACCTCTGTGTTTTTTGAAGCTGAACAGACGCTTGTTGCATATACTGAGAACAAGGTCCTCTCACTGCCTCCCACTCCATGCTTGAGTGCCCTCTGCGTTGTAAGTCCAGTCTATTTTGTGTTCTGGCAATGCAAAGGAGCTGGTGAGCAGATGGATCTGTCCAGCCAAGAGTATCACTCATCTGGGGGAGCTCTCAACTGACACAGAGTCACTCATGTCTGACTCTGTGCCCACCTCACCATCCGGCTCCAGCGTAGGCAGTGTGTGTGGTCAGAATGTGGTGAGTTCCACCAATCCCCAGCTAGAATGTGAATCCTTGAGATTGGGCCCATGCAGATCATCTCAGAGAGTCAGAACCCACCAATCAGCTCCCCCATCCTGCTCCAAGTAGATCTCAGTGCGCAGGAGAATCTGGGCCATCGATTTCAGTGGAATTACACCAGCATAAACCTGGGGAATCAGCCCCAGACTGTATTTTGCAATATAGAATACATTGTGTTTATTTTGTCAATATATTATTTTCTCTCTTCCTCTCTCCTTCCCCATCCTCTTTCCACTCTTGGTATCTCTGTATTTTCTCCCCCCCCCCCCCCGTTTATCCCGCCCCCGTTTTCTGCCACATTTTTCTGCTGTTTTTTTTCCCCATTGAATTTTTGTTCTCTCTGTTTCCTTTCTCCTCTGTTGTTTAAAGTCTCCTTCCAGCATAATGCAAACATTGATATTTGAGCTGAACTCCTGAGTCAACATATTTGAGTGGATCCAAAATTAGGTAAAATGTGTCCATCCAGCCCTGGTCCAGGCACAGCTATGCGTCATTAAAATTAGTTGGAAGAGTCTTATGGGGGCAGGTTTGGGATGTAAGTTTCTATTAATATTGCTCAATATTAAGAACAATATTTAGAGGTGTAAAATAATTACCATTATTTTCTATAAAAACACTCCCATTGACTTCAATGATCTTTGGCTCACACCTAATATTAAAATGGCCAAATTCTGACTCTGTAATCCTGAGTTACTCTGGATTTAGCTGAAATCAGCATCTGGACATGCCTATGATAAGCATTTTAAAATGGCACACTGAAGAAGAGGCTCTTTTGGGGGCCAACCCCATGTTAGTTGTCTTTTTGCATCAGTTTAAGCTAAATATGTTCCCCCTGCAGTGCTGTGTGTGATCCTTCTTTATTGCATATAAAAGTGGAGTGGAACAATGCACAGGGGAGGAGTGGTACAGTTCTGCCATCCCCTTCACGGGCATGGAACATCAGGAAGTAGCACAAGCAGGGGAGTGTAGTTTCATTGTCCTTGAGGTGGTGGATGGGTCAAGGAGCTCATGCAGGAGTCTCCAACTCTGGCATATTGTGGAGCTGTGTTATTCAGCAGCTCCCTCTCCCCTAGTGGACAAAGGACTTTGAGGGTGGGTAAGAGTGGACCAGGAGAGAAGAACAATAAGAATGGTGGGCCTTCCATGATGCAGCCTTGAGGCTGCAAAATGACTGTGCATCTGCTTGCACCACTGCTTCTCAGCTGAGCCGGGAAGGAGGTGATATTCTATTCTCACGCTGCATCACAGAACGACTTGGACTGGGTGAAATTCACTCCTGTGCAGAGAGGGCCAGCACAAAACTTGTGCCCCACTTAGTTTACCTGAGACTTAAGCAGATCACAGGCCTTTTGCTGGTTCTGGTGCAGTAGGATGAATTTCACCCACTGTGTGAAGAAACCAAGATTTGGCCCATAGAACCTACGGGACTTTCCCTCTTTGTGATACTGTGCGTGTGTTTTAGTTCTTGCAGTGCTATGAAAACAATTTGGGGTCCAATTCTCCTGCCAGTGGCTTCGTAGCACCCGCACAGAAGGCCCCATTATGCTACAGAGTATGTTCTCCCCCAAGTGTAGAGATGCCATATTACCTGTGCACTGTAAATGCAGTCCTTGGGTTTCCAGGGACACTTCTTGCTGGGGCAGAAACAAAGCCCAGGACAGGGCAGTTACTGGCTTCAGCTACACAGAGTAGTAGAAAGTTTTGTTACCTCATATCTGTATATAGTGCCTGCTCATAATAAAGAGTGATCTTGAAACCGGTCTGCTTGTCAGTAAGATACTACACCCTTTGGCAAGAGAATAGGCCCCATTATTTTGCTCCTAGGCTGCATGCCAAATTGCTGTCCAAATGATTTTTTTAATTACTTAAGGTCCCCTAAAATAGAGGGTCTGCAGAGAAAAACAAACACGGACAAACAAAATTATTTCAATAACCAGATGCTTCAAAATCAGCTTATACTCCTGTTGGTGCCTATTCTAAGCCATTCTGTATTAACATATTTTAACCAAATGTGTTTTTGACAGAATTGAGGGGTTCAGTTATTGAGAAGGGCTGGACTGGATTAGAAGCTATTTTATTCTCCTCCAATAGCAAACAGTTCTTCAGGCACTCATGTAGCAGTGAGAGAGTTAAAATTGATTGCAAGACAATCTGAAAGTTATGAATCCTGTTTTCCAAGTATATTTAACAGCAGACAGTGAGAGGTATTGGATATTGGGCTCTATTCTGACATGATTTGTACCTTACATAAACGCAATTTGCAAATCATTAAAACCAGAATTGTATTGAATCTCAGGTAGCTCTACAGTCTTGTTTGCTTACAGTTGGTGTGATACTATTGGTAGTTCTGCCTATGCACCTGGCAGCATGAGCAGTGAATAGAGTGTATGGATTCGTAAAGGGATGGAGAGTGCTGAAATATGTGAGGTTCTATCCCAGACAAATTCATGGGTGTAAAGCTTTGATGTGCCCAGCCAATATATATAATGTTGGCCTGAGTTAACTGAACAGCTATCAGGAGATAAAGTTGTTTTGTTAGCAGATGTTATTGTACAAGTCCCATAGTTTCTTTTAGTTATTGGATCGCTACTGTGTAATAATACTATCTCCCCTCCTGAGCATGTAATGGAACTAGTTGTATACATTATAGCTACAGACAGCATCTTTTAGTGCAATAGAACAGTAAGCATTGCAAAATGTACATAGAATCTGTTTTCCATATCACACAGGAGCATACAATATACAGTACTACAGTGTAGTCCTGTGCGCACACGGGGATTGCTCTTCAGTTTTTAAATGCCATATTGTGAACAAAAGGCAATATCACTTGTATCGTTTGGTTATATGTTCATCTACAGATTATTAATATGCTTTCACAAATCTGCGGTGAGCAAAACCACATCCATGTGCCATTGATCACTTATAATTTCCGAACATATGGGGAGCTGAATTACACACCATTAGAATGAAACTCAAACCAACATGGAAGCTCTACCACTGGGGATAGAATAGCAGCTGCAGAATGAAGTTTTCACACCCCCTCTTGCTGAAAGGGGGGTTTTGGTGTTAGCTCTCATTCAGATGGAACAGAGAGCTATTGAGGGTGGGCGAAAGGAGGAGCTACTGATTGGGCAAATCTGTTTGCTCAAACTCTCCCATGAGACTCTGGAGAAGAGAACCAGTGTTGCTATTGCAGGTCATAATCTGGATTAGCAGGTGTGGAGAGGCTTCTCTGTAACCCTCTAGAGGTATCTGCACAAAACCCAGTGAACTGCATCCTTGAAACCCAAACTCCACTGGATAGAGGATCTGCAGAAACTAAAATATGTAAAGATAATTTCCCATAATCATGCTAGAACCCAAGAGGTTAGAAGGTGAGATGGTGGACATGCTGCATACACTATGCTAGGTTGGAGGAAATAGCTTGTGAAACAATCCCAAATCAGAGTCCTCCAATTAGTTACCCTAGCAGTAGCATTTACACGAGTATCAGTGACAACATGATGTGCAAGGTTGTAGAGTATCATTTTTAATGAGAAATGCATTACCACAGGATTGAAAGTATAGTCCTCACTTCAAATCTGTCTTCTGCAATTGCAGGCAATAAATACATACTTTTTTCATCATCTCTCAAAGCTCACATCAGTTGTGCAATGTACCAAAACAATATATGAGAAATAATCCCATGGAATTATTTTTGTTGATATTTTCTCTTGTATTATATGTGATTGATTTAATCTGTTATGTCAATATGACAGGAATATTGTAGACTTAAATTCCCTATCATAGTTTTAAAAATTATTTTCCTGTTCTTTTTTTAAAATTTTAAATAATTCCCGGGGGGATTAAAATTGAAACAAGATGGTATAATGTGTATAATATGCACTGCTGAGCACTATTATAACCAACTCCTATTTATAGTTTTAAAGAAAGCTATGCCTAATTCGTAAGATTTATGATGTAGGGAACATTTACTATCCTGTACGATATGATATACTCAGGAAGAATGGCAAATAAGAACAGCCTTATAAAGTGGGTGTACTGTTCATTCAGATGCATTCATTCTTGCAAGTGAATGCACTGTTCATTCAATCCAATAGCATGCTCTACTGTATAATTCCAAATAACTGTGATTTAATTCTACAGGTATGTAGGAGAATTTGTGAAACTAGTCAGTGTTACACCTCTTCGGACTTTCAGGGTATTGAGAGCTTTTAAAACTATTTCAGTAATCCCAGGTAAGAAGCCCTGATCCTTGCATTTTGGCTCTCAGCTACAAGTGATTCTCTCTCTGTCTCTCCTTGTCCCCTTGACTGTTGTTTTTTGCTGGCGTTTTGTCATTGTCTGTGTGTGACTTTCCCTTGTTACAGATACATAACTGAATTTGTGGACCTGGGCAATGTCTCAGCCTTACGAACGTTCAGAGTACTTCGGGCGCTGAAAACAATCTCGGTCATTTCAGGTGAAATTCAGGTTAAACACTCAGGCTGCAGTTAAAGCCTACATGCCATTTCCAGGAGCAAATACAGTGAATACAAATGACTTAATACAATAGATACTGATTGGGAATGGATGAATGTAGGGAATGTGACCTGTCAATAGAAGACATTTTTCATATGTTTTTTAATACTGACAAAGCTCACTAAAACGAGTACTACTGTATTGTAGCTTTTGTATGCAGTGTATCATCAATCATATCCATAAAGTACTCATTCACGAACCATATGAAAATGGCAATGAAGTTTCATTAACATCTTCAGATGTTTATATTAAAAATGAAAGAATAAATGATGACCTCAAAAATATTTATTAGAACTTCAAAGTGCTTCTGCAGACAAGTCAAAGTTTGTGCTAAAAATTGAACTCATTCTGTGGCTGGAAACATAGGTGCCTTAAATCTTCTGATGCTCTCTTGTTTACATTGGATAGCAACCCTGGCTGAAATTCTGGCCCTATTGAAGTCAGTGGGAATTTGGCATTGACTTCAGTGGAATCAGGATCTCTCCCAATTGATTTTTCACATTTTCAATTAAACAATCCCAAAGAGAGTCAGTGTTTTGACACAGTTCCATTAGTGAATTAACCCCTTTTCCCACAGCGTTGATTTAATCAAACTATTTGATCCCATTTATAGCTGTTATTACTTACTGTGATTAATAATAGTTTCAAAGTAGTGATTTATTCAGAGATGAGCCCATTTCAAGCTAGCTCCATGAAAATACATTCTTGCCAAGTGTTATCTATGGACAGGTCTCATTCAGCCTCAGTGTTTAAAATATACAACCTGCATGGCAAGGTAGAGAAGATAGCAAAATCTGTGCATGGTAGATCCTGTTGATGATTATCCTGAACAGATGTTGGCAATTACATGTCAAATATATTTGAAAAATTAAGAAGACTGCTTAAAATTTCAAGTACAGTCATTTAAGTGTAGTGAAATTTTTCAACCCAGTAGATTGTAAACACTTGCACTATGACATTAAGATCAAAATAAATGACCTAGCGTAAGTATGTATGGTCATGCATGTTTTCAGCTATGATAACCAACAGCCACACAGAGCTTAAAGTTTAGGCATAAATACTGTGGTTAGGATGCACACCTTTTAAGAACACACCTTGTACAATTAGAGCCAGATTCTGCAAATCTTACTCATGCTGAGTAGTGCGTCACTCCGGTATTAGTGTCATTAAAGTCAGTGGAGCTACTTGCAAAGTAAGATAATACTCAGTGTGAGGAAAGGTGGCAACATCTGGCCTTTAATGAGTAGTTTAAGAGGTCTGAAGCTCCTGAAAACCTGTAAAAAGAAAAGGAGTACTTGTGGCACCTTAGAGACTAACAAATTTATTTGAGCACAAGCTTTCATGAGCTACAGCTCACTTTATCGGATGCATCTGTAGCTCACGAAAGCTTATGCTCAAATCAATTTGTTAGTCTCTAAGGTGCCACAAGTATTCCTTTTCTTTTTGCAAATACAGACTAACACGGCTGCTACTCTGAAACCTGAAAACCTGTAGCATTTCTGTTTTGTATTTTATTTGTCATCCTGGAAGGGAAAATCCAAACGAGCAGAAAAGTTTTGTTAAGATCTTTTACAATTAGGATGTTCACCGTGAAAATGTTTCTGCTGGGGAAAGCCGTGGTTTAACTGCAAGCCGAGCTCCATGATTTACAGATCATACAAGACAGTAATAGCTAAACAAAAAAAAACTACCAACAAAAGAGCTCTCTCTCTTTTGCCAGTAAGTTGAAGACTAACCTGGAAGGATAGTTATCACCACAGGATGCCTTTCAGTTTCCATCTTGTCTTCGATCCTGAACCTCTTCAGAGCAGAGCCTACCAATTTTGCTGAGTTATGTGTGGTAATTCTGTGACATTTTAAGAAATCAGAAATTAAGCTGAAGCTTGTTTGGACTTCAGACAATAAATAGTAGCTATTTTGTAATGAGAGGGAGAGTACAAGATATTATTTAAAATACACCCAAACCTTTCTGTAGTATTAAATACCTTATTGAGCCATTTGTTGGTGAAAGAAGATACCAAATATAATTTGCTAGTGCAATACACAGTAGCACATGTTCTCTCTTTTCACCCTCTGGATGTAGACTCAGCTAGCTTTCTTATAACTATTTTTAATATCATGATACTAGGAGCCAAATACTTTGCTGACATATCTCCATGGAGTTTTTCCGGCATGGAATTTGGCCCTTGGATTTTATCATCAAGATTAACTGTGTTTTGAGCATGTAAAATTACACAAATGGAGGGATATGAATGATTGGGCATCTATTTAATTGCTAGTAAAACAGAGTTCTCATGCTAGTAGATAATTTCAGGTGAGTTATCCTTTTTAAAGGAATATTTAGGTATTCTTATAAGTCTATTTTGGAGCTCAGCTTGGGTCTTTAATAATAATACAGCATTTTGCCGAGATGAAATATTACCACACAGTTGATTTTAAAATGAAAAATGATGAATAGTAATATCTTAAATGCCATTCTTGGGCTGCATTGTATTTTTGATGCCTTTGTTATTTCTCAGATAAGGAGGGCGATTGCTGGAATTCACTCTCTTTTTTTCAAAGACCTGAGGTGATTTCCAATCACACTTTTGCATCATCTGGTTATTTATTTACGGAAATACCTGAAATTTGTGAGCTTGGGGAAATTGTTTTCCTGAAATAATGGGCCAGATCCTGAGCTGATGTAAGGCTTCCACCCAGCAAAGTGCTCAGGGGCTGATTTTCAGAAATACTCAGCTTTAGCTTAACTCTGCTTTACTGAAACAATGACAGTTTTACCATTGACTTCAGTGGGAGCAGTTAGATTAATGCTTAGTGCTATTGAAAATCACACCCTTAAGTATGTGCCTAACTGGAGTAGACCCACTGAAGTCAAAGGATCCATTGAGTTCAATCATCTTTTCATTAGATTTCAGTAACATTATGCTATTTACATTTACACTAGCTGAGAATCGGGCCCAATCAGTCTACATTAAGTACATTCAAGTGCCATTTAAAAAAAAATCCTTGTCTCTGATTTCCTCGTATATATCCATCAACTTCAGATGCCTTACTTGGGAATAAAGCCCCTTAATATAGGTGATTTTATTTAATTAATTAGAACTTTGGATAATTAATTAGAACTCCTAAAATTCTTGAGCCAGCCCACTGGACAACTCAATAACACCCATCAATGCCCCATGTTGGGCCTGATCTAAATCTCACTGAAGTCAATGAAAATCTTTCCATCAACTGCAGTGGACTTCATATCATACTTTATGTGCAGAGAAATCCCCCCAGTCATTGATAATAACTAATAAATAAAATAAATTAAACCTATTCATTGAAAATGGCCAATCTTAGGCTGTGGAACACTGTCAACAGAAGCAAGCTTCATTAGCAGGAGCCCTCAACTTCAGAGGATGAACAGCAAAGCCTACCGTACAAACACTGGCAACAGGAGCATCTCAGCTTCAATGTTGGGATGTGAGGGATAGGTGGCGTAAAGGATAAACAAGTTCAAGGCCTTTGGGGCCTGATCCAGCTCCCATTGAAGTTAGCATGAGTCTTTCATTGACTTTGGGAATTGGATAGGGTCCTTAAAGACTGTGAAAAACACTTTGGTTGTCATCCGGTACTGAATTTATAGGCAGAGCTCAGAGCACAAGTCTTCAGACCTTATGGGTGAAATTTGCCTATGTGTGGAGTGACAACAAAAGACCCTAAGCACAGCTTAAATCCCACTTATATCCCTTTTAAACCCCACTTCAAAGACATGTTACAGGAGGTCTTGTTTTGGCCCTCTCCATAAGGCTGAATGTCATCCTTGTAGTAGCAACATACTCCACTCAAGAAGCAGGCAGCCAGTGGAAGGCTCCTGAAGGGCAGGAATCAAACTTGGAGGTGGCAAACACTTGTTACATGTTAATGTCTTTATATAAGATGAGCATGGAAAAGAATCATACCCTTCTCATTGAGAGATGTTCTTCAGAAACACTGACAATCTTATACATTTTCCAAGATAATAAAAAAACTGTTAGCTGCAGTATGTGTCTGTAGCTAATAACATAATACACTCATTGGAATGTATTCTTTTCTTGCTACATATACGTAACTCAAAGAGACATTAATGAAAACTATGCATATCTCAGGAGATGAGAATAGACAAAGTGATAGCAATCATTGCACAAGTCACACTCTGTGGTTTTGTTTGGTTTTTCTTTTCTTTTTCCCGGAATATGCATGAAAGTGTCTGATGTACAGTAAGTGATTGCCAACATCTGGTATGGATGACATACTCAATAATGCTAATAATCTATTAAATTTCATAGGAGGAATGGATGGTTTTGGGGGATGTGATTGTTTTTCACTGTTTGGTGTTGCTTGCATTCTTTATGGTTTGCAATTTGCTTTTGAATACTTATACTTATTAATTGATGTTCTAATGTGTTAACCTCTACCACTATTAACAGTAATGTTTTGGGCCAAATCCCGCTTGTTTGCTCCCTCTATCTAGGTACACCATAGCATCTGAACTTAGTGGCTCTACCCATGTGAGTAAGGCAAACAGGATTTAGCCATAAAAATGTGGAAAGAATATAGTCATTCAGAAGAATATTTCATTAATTAATATGTATGGGCCTGATCCAAAGTCCATTAATGTTAATTGACTAGTGACTTCAATGAGTTTTGGATCAGGCCTTTAGACTTTCTGCTGCATGCTGCCCAGTTTGATGCTTGAACTGCAAGAGTTAAATAAATGCCTTTAATGCTCTATAAATAGTATATTCTATTAAGCTGTATTGCAGTGTTCTCATTGGCATTATTTCAAAGGAGGATTAGTTCCATAGAAGATTTAATAGTGGTCTAAATTTGAATACATCTAGCAATTACCCTTAAAAAAAAAACCATAGAGACAGACTCTGGGAAATCCAGAGCACCTACAGCAAGGTTCTGAGTGCCCTTAATTCCTATTGACTCATCCCTCATAGCAACCGGTCCATAGCATTTTGGCTAGTGGTGACTTAAATATATTATCTAGTGATACAGAAGCCGAATGACTATGAGAATGACAGTTACTTTTCTGGTCACATCTTGATTTTGTAGGATGAGACAAAAATAAAGTGATCCTGCAATAAATATGCCAAGTTCCCTTATGGTTTTACCCAGAAAAATGCAACAATACACCAGTAATAGTGAAATAAGAATAATTTATTTTTAATCAATAATTATAATTTTATTACTAAAGCGCTTTCCACTAAATTGCTGGTGATCCTGTAAGTTCTAAAAAACCCCAAACCCATGAATAAATAAAATGGAAAACCCTCTAAAGTGGAGTTCTCTGATCCCTGCAAAGATTAAACATGTAAAACGAACACTGGAGGATAATCATTCCATTTAAAACCATAGTAACTAAACTGATAGAATAAGTTTCAGAAATTGATCTTAACGTTAACAGCAGTGGGTCCTGAGCTCGCAAACCTTTCCTCATGTTGTATACATCTTACCTGTGCAAATAAGTATTCTCAGGGTTGGGTCCTAATATTGTCCTTGCTCATGCAAGGAGTCCCATTCTTCTTCCATGTGAGTAAGGATTTGCAGGTTCAAGTCTCTATTTGCCACATAGTGGGTGGGAGATACGCCACACTAAATTACTGTGTGAGGTACCTTGTGATGTGTCAAAAGATATGAAGGCATCTGGCAAGCTAACTAGTGTTACCACTCTACTAAAGTAATACAGATGGAGACTCTGAATTTGAATTCATATTAATAAAGTGGACGTCATTCAGGACTTTCACATGGATTACTGTAGGGAAAGTGTATAAGATTAGATTTTGTGGGTTAGCTCTAGAGTTAGAGCTCCCCTCTAAAATCCAATTCTTAGTTGTACATCCCAAGTTTTAGCAACTACAAAAAGTCAAATGGCAGTATATGTAAAGAGTGGCAGTGATGAAAGCTCAAACAATGCATGTTGGTGAGTTAGATAGAAAACAATTAGAAAAACTGCTCTAATGTATTTAGAATTGATGTCCCTCACTGGTTGTTTTGTCACTGTTCAATTTAAACCATTAGCAGGCAGGTCCTGTTTTTCTTTATGCCCACTCTGCCCCATGGACTTGTGTGGGAGTGTTGCCTGAAAACCCCCCCACAGATTTGGGCTTTAATCAAACCTTTTGTAGATCCGCAGCAAGGCAGAATACATTCTCTCATTGGGAGACCTATTGCTTCTTGATTTGTTAATCTTCATTTGGGGCCAGATTATTAGAAGAGCTTCACTCCCATTTAGGCAGCAAAGTAAGTGGCCAGGTTTCCAGAACAGCTCAGTGTACTCAAAAATCTGGCTCTTATCTAGGTGCCTAAATAAAAGGGGAGCACTTTTGAAAACTGGGCCGCATTGTGGGTGCTGAGCACTGGAAAATCTGTCCCTGAGCTCTTTTTTTTTTTTTTTTTTTTTTGGCTAGTGTGCAGAGGGACAAATGCACCTTTCTATCCCACCATGGCACAAACTGGCTTGGCACAGGGGATCCAAGAGAGTTTGGTGGGAAAACATGGCCTTCCTACAGCCTAGTAGTTCAGTATGTAATGTCTGCATGGCGATTCCACTGCCATTAATATAGTTAATGGCCTATGGTAACAGTTGTACCCTGCACAGGACTGTAATTAGTTTATGCTTGTGGACTCATGTAGTGCAAGATCCATTGTCCATGTTGAGATTTCAACCAACATTAGAAACAGCGATTTCCTTTTGTTTGTGCAACAAGTTTGAAGAGAGAACAAAAAATGTTTTGCTTTCTTAACAACCCTCATGTGTTTTCTTTTTTGTTTTGTTTTGTTTTTGTAAAAAACCCATTTTAGTTTTGTTTGTTTGTTTGTTTACCCATACAGCTCTAATCCAACTTTCATGGATGTTTAGTGCTATGGGGTGGAATTCTTGGGAATCAAGACATAATGTTCAGTGGGCAGGTCAACTCATTATGAATATTTCCCATAAAAATACTTCACCTGCTTTCTTTTGCATTTTTTTAACTTAATTCCTTTTAATGTTACCATATTAGTGTTATTAAGGACCAGAAGAATTAGTTACTGGTAACTGAATATTCATTAAAAATTAATGTTAGTTAAAAAACCATAGCTGCTACTGGCATGCAATTGCTCTGGAAGTCCTGCTATATATTTATGATGAATAAGAGAGCTTTTAAAAAAGGAATAAGTCTTCCTTGATGCTGTTTACATAATGTAGCATCCATATATTTGATCTCACACTAAGGTTCACTGTCACCTCATTTTATGCAAACTTGTTGAAGTTAGTGGAACTATTTGCCTGAGTAAGGCAAGCAGGATTTGGCCTTATTACGTAATGTGTTCAGACATAAAGCAGTACACATACGCTTCTTTATCTGATGACAAGTGATAAAATTTTCATGTGTTCTAGTGACTTAGACTCCAAAATCCAATTTTCAAAAGTTGATGGGACTTGGGCTCCTAAGTCACTTAGGTACTTTTGAAAATTTTAGCATGCTGTTAACAAATCAGTTATCTAAATCTTTAATATGTTTACTCTTGCATATAATATGCACCTGAAATATTACATACCATCTATGCAGTTTTATTTTATATATGATCAGTTTTGTGTCTAACCCCTTGCCTTTTAGTTCCACCAAATATTTTTCTCTTTGTTTTTAATGGCTTTTTCATTTAAAAATAATAGGAAGAACAAACATAAATGGGAAGAAATTTGTCCAAAATATTAGGCCCTAAAACTACGTTTTCACATTAATCACTTCTGCCTTGTTTGTGCCATCAGGTTGCAAATACATAACATAGACCCTTTGATTAGGCACTGTAGCTTCTGTGCAGAGTTTCAGCTCTCAAAAGGAATTAACTACACCTTTGTTCTTGCTTCTAAGTCTGTAAACTCTTGGCTTTTATCTCCCTAGGACTGAAGACCATCGTAGGTGCACTTATCCAGTCTGTTAAGAAACTTGCTGATGTGATGATCCTGACCGTTTTTTGCTTGAGTGTCTTTGCCCTTATAGGCCTCCAGCTCTTTATGGGCAATTTGAGACATAAGTGTGTCAGGAACTACACTGAATTTAACTCTACCAATGGCACCTTTTATTCAGGCGTTCAAAAGTGGAACTCCTTGGATGATTTTCTTAATGACCCAGGTAAACTCTTCTCTTTAACCTTTTAAGTTAGTTATCTGTCTCTTTGTATTATGATAATCAAAACCTATGTAAAAACCAATTACTGCCAAAAATATGGATGGACCGAACTCCTCCCCCAGAACAGTATTCTTCACAATGGCCAAGTGGTTTGGGAAGCTCCAGATGTGCTACCATATTTTTACTGTATTGTTGGAAGCAATGCTAGCAGTTGGCACTTCATAGGCTGATGTGATAATGACTGAAAAACTCATTGCAACAATGCCATTTTTTGAGACTTTCTTTTCTTTTCTTTTTCTTTCTTTTTTTCTTTTTGAGTCTCACAGTATTTAATATTTTTTTTAAAGCCCCAGTCAGGTAATTATATGAAAGTCTCACCTTTCTCACTCTTTTTTTTCTTTTCTTTTTTTAAAGTTTCTAGTTCTCATAGTTAGTGGGAAAAGCTTGAAAATGTGACCCCTAAAGACTCAAAAACCAAAAAACAAATAAAATGAACCGAACCTTTTATTCATGTTAAAAATCTCATGATTTGGGGACTTAATTCTCTATACGGAGTTGGCAGTATTGCATTATCTGGTGCTGTGATAACATTACCAAAAGGTGTGCTTTCTATATCAGAGCATTTCTAAACAATCTACAGGTTGCTTTTCTTTGAATTACAAGTAAAAATATGTTAACACAACTCCTGTATAAAAATTTTAAAAATTGCCTTTCATGTAAATAAACTTCAGAGTCAGAATGAATGCCTCCGCTATTGACAAAAGGCCTGATCCAAAGCCCATGGAAGTCAATAGAAGATTCTCATTGATTTCAGTGAGCATTGGTTCAAGCCCTAAATAATTTAATGATGCTGCTGAAGAAAAGTAAATAATAGCAGCATGACAGATGTGACTCATGGTTAATGTATGAAAGGTGAAATCTGTGAGTATTTTGTTACTTTATTTATTTTGAGAGAAAGGACACTCCAGTGGTTATTTTGAGAGGAAGGGCACCCTAGTGGTTAGGACACTAGCCTGCAATTCAGGAGATTTGAGTTCAATTCCCTGCTCCACCACTGACTTCTTGTGTGACCTAAGTCACTTAGGGCTAGAATTTTCAAGGAGTTTGGATGTCTAAAAATGCAGAAAAATGCATCTTTCAGCACCTAAATACTTTTTAAAATATGGCCGTTACTGTCTCTGTGCCTCAGTTCTTAGAGCCCTGTGCAGATACAAATTTATATACATGGATGCAAATCAGTATTTTCAGAGCTGCAGGGCTCTAGAACCACAGCAGCGAAAGGAGCAGCACATCGGGCTGCCGCTCCCAGGAGCCAGCAGCTCCTCTGGCATGGCTGTACCACCCCCAGCCCCGCTCACTGGGGAGGGCATCAGGCTCACCGGCAGCTGTGCCAGGTCTTGCTCATGTGTTCAAGCAGCTCGCATGCCCCTGGACAGAGGATGCCGACTGCTGTATGGAAGAGACTCCTGTCTGGGAGTGTGCACGCTGCTTGAACACACTAGCACCACCAGGGATGACTGCTAGTGAGCCTGGTGCATGCCCCAGTGGGCAAGGCTGGGGGTGGTGCAGCCATTCTGGAGGAGCAACCAGCATAGGGCGCTGGCTCCTGGGAGTGGTGGCCCGATCTGCTGCTCCTTTTGCCACTGCAGTTCCCGGCAGAGCCCTGCAGCTCTGCGGATACCGATTTACATCCACAAATATCTGCATCTGCAAATATAAATTTGTATCTGTGCAGGCTCTTTCAGTTCTCCATCTGTAAAAAAGGAATAATACTTCCCTGTCTCTCAGAGATATTATGAGGATAAATACATTAAAGTCTGTGAGGTGCTCAGGTTCTACAGTAATGGATGGCAGGATAAAACCCTTGGATAAACAGATAGATGGAAAAGAGAAGAGAATCTGGTTCTGGCTCACTGTGTATAAAAGTTGGGAGTGACATAATTGAAATTGTCTCTGTACAAATATAGCAAATGTGATATATAATTAATGTGATAGTGGAAATACCTTTTTTGGCTCAGGGGGAAATATTGCCTATTCTATGAATAACAGCCTTGGTTGGGTGAAGGATTGACTGGGTTAGAGTTTGGCTGTGCTGTATACATAGTAAAAAATAGTAATACTAATTAAAGATTTTAACATGTTTTTATAATGATGGAAAGTGAAGACAGTGTCGCGTAGTAATGTTCAATTACAAGTGTCATCACACTTTAGGAAAGATGTGGATAAATTGCAGAGAGTCCAGCAACAAAAACAATAAGAGGTTTAGAAAACCTGGCCTCTGAGGAAGGGTTAAAAAAAAACCTGGGCATGTGTGATCTTGAGAAAAGAAAACTTATCAGCTTCCATCTCAATCTTCAAATTTGATAAGGGCTGTTACAGAGAGGACTGTGATCAATTGTTCTCCATGTCCACTGATGGTAGGACAAAAAGCAATGAGGTTGATCTACAAATAAGGGAGATTTAGGTTAGAAATTAAGAAAAACTTTCTAACTGTCAGGGTAGTTAAGTCTAGAATAGGCTTCCAATGGAAGTTATGGAATCCCCTTCATTGGAGGTTTTTTAAGAACAGGTTGGACAAACCCCTTATCAGGGATGATCTAGGTTTACTTGGTCCTGTCTCAGCCCAGGGGGGTGACTTGGTGGCTTTTCAAGGTCTCTTCACACCCTACATTGGTATGGTTCGATGATTCACACTCCTATGTACAGAAACAGTAAAGGAGGCTAACAGGTAGTGCTGAGTGGATATATTATGTAAGCCTTGGGATTTTGTCTATTGCTTTTTAAAGCACTGTTTAGCCTAATTTGGAGTACAATATCTAATTTCAGTCACCTTTGTAGTTAATATGGAAAGAGATTAGCATTGGGCAAGAAAGATGATAATGAAATTGGAAATTCTTAGATATGAGGTAAGAGTAAAAAACCGGGATTGTTTAGTCTTCTGAAATGACAATGAAAGGTGACGAAGTATTTAAAGCATGGGTTATTATAAAATTAAACTTGTTGATTTGCTTGAAGCTCTTGGACAAACTAGACCTAAGGGACATGGATTTCAGTTTAGAGATGCTGTATGTAAAATGAATTTAAGGTTTGGGTGGTTGGTTGTTTTTTTTCCTCTTCAGAAATAATGTGAAATAGGTGTAACGGGCTTCCAATAGAAGAGGAAAAATCAAGAAGTAACAATGTATATAAGTAACAATGGGGTGCTGAATAAGGAATACTTCTGAAAATCTGGCCTTTATTTATGTACTTAAATAGGAACTGAGCTCTTTGAAAATCTGGCCCCAATTGTGGGTGCTGAGCACTTGAAAAGCTGGCCCTTAGAGACCGAAAGCTTTAAAAGTGACTAATGATTTTGGATACCTTAGTTCTTAGATACCCATTTGGAGAAGTCTTGAGAAGGGTCCTGCTTTTCAGAAAGTGCTGAGCACAAGCTGTCCCAGGCTGGGCACCCAAATATTGAAATACTCATTGAAATACTCAATAATCATTAGTCACTTTTGGGCAGGTAACGATAGGAAATCTGGTATGTTAAAGGGGTATTTGTTCTGTTTTGTGCAGTAGCTGACTGCCCTTTTTGTGGGTCAGGAGAGAATTTTCTAGGGATCTTGCTTTTCCTCCAGACTAGCTATAGAGCTTTTTACATGGCAGTATTTTTACTTTCCTCTGGCACTGAACTGTATATAAACCAACTGTCTGGAAAAGTGTTAACTTCTAAAAAAAAAAAAAAAAAAATCCATATGATATTGACTAGAGATGGCAACTTTTTTCAGCTTCACATTGATCAGAGTTTTTCACTGAACTGTCCACAGTGATGACCAGTTCCCTTTCCTGAGCTATTTGTTAATTTAGAACCCTATATGGCTTAAGAGTACTTCAGATTTTCTCCTCATACATATTTTACTTTGCATTTATCAACATTGAATTTCATCTTTCACCACATTGCCTATTCACCTAGCTTGGTTAGGTCCCACTGATGTTCCTTTTCTGGATTTGATTCATTTAAATAATTTTATCATCTGCAAATTCTGTCACCCACTGCTCTCCCCATGTTTCCTATTGTTAATAAATATATTAAACACTCCTGTCTTAGGATATCCTGCTGTTAACCTTCATCTATGACAAAAATTGACCTTTTATTCTTACTTTTTGTTTTCTGTCTCCGATTCTTTTGGATTACAAATCTGAACATTTTCTTTTTCTTTTTTTTTTTAAATAGTATGAGCTGGATGGGTTTTCCAGGTTTGACCCACTGTCTGTAACCATAAGTGCACTTGGTTCTTCTAAAGCTTTTGCTTTCAGTTTCATTGTGTGAAATATGTCAAAAAAACATTTCCAGTCCCAGACAGCATATATATCCACTTTGCTGCATATTGATGTAAACCATATGTCTTAACAAGTGGTGCTTAATATGCCTAGTTGTGTTCCATTCAGCCTACAGTTTTAATGGCTATGCTTGCTGTGACTAGCCAGCCTGGGAAATGTGGAATGAGACTATTTAAAGGCTGTTAAATCCAGCATGCATATTTATCTCTAGACATCTCATCTCTCATCTGCCCTGTCACAGAGTCACAGGATGGTCCACTATAGAGGGAGTACATAAGAACATAAGAGCGGCCATACTGGATTAGATCAAAGGTCCATCAAGCCCAGTATCCTGTCCTCTGACGGTGGCCAATGACAGGTGCCCCAAAGAGAATGAACAGACAGGTTATCATCAAGTGATCCATGCCCTGTCACCCAATCCCAGCTTCTGGCAAACAGAGGCTAGAGACACCATTCCTGCAATCCTGGCTAACAGCCATTGATGGACCTATCTTCCATGAATCTATCTAGCTCCCTTTTGAAACCTGTTATAGTATTCACAGCACCCTCTGGCAAGGAGTTCCAGAGGTTGACAGTGCATTGCGTGAAAAAATACTTTCTTGTGTTTGTTTTAAACCTGCTACCTATTAATTTCAGTAGTGACCACTCTGGTGAAGGTTGTGTAAATCTTTCTGTTCCAACCCCTTCTTTTCAGTCATAGATAAATTATGGGCATGTCCACCTTTAGAGCTGTTAGTGACATGATAAGGGGGAAAAATCAAATATGCTTTTAAAAATCAATTTCCTTTAATCTGGGACCACAAACAGTATTCTGCTAATCATAATAATCTGGCTATTGTATGGCTTCATTGCAGGGCAGATTTAAGGTTGTTTGGGTGCATTAACCTTATGTTTCCATAACATTAATAATTTTGGATTTCTTTTATGTTTTAACTTAATTTTGAATT
The DNA here is from genome assembly GCF_009764565.3 of Dermochelys coriacea. NCBI lineage: Eukaryota > Metazoa > Chordata > Testudines > Dermochelyidae > Dermochelys > Dermochelys coriacea. The sequence goes on along the minus strand of NC_050069.1, from coordinate 258,179,380 downwards.
TCCTGGGTTAGAAACACTTGGTTTTGGTATAGGGACAACTTCCTTGCATTGTTCTTACCCTTAGGCCATGTCTACACTAGAGACCTTCCAGCAGCACAGCTGTACCAATGCAACTGCGCCATGGTAAGATCTCCTGTGTAGCTGCTCTATGCTAATGGCAGAGAGCTTTCCCGTTGACATAATCAAACCACCCCAATGATCGGCGGTAGCTATGTTGGCACGAGAGCATCTCCCACTGACATAGCACTGTCCACACCAGCGCTTCTGTTGGTGTAACTTATGTTGCTCAGGGGTGTTTGTGTTTTTTTCACACCCCTGAGTAACATAAATTATCATGACAAAAGTGCTAGTGTAGACATAGCCAGAGATTACTGGCGTGTACTCAGCCTTAACTCTAATTTAATATAGTTTCTTTCTAGGACTAAAAATGAAGGCCTTCTATCATTGTTCAGATCTCTGTTGGACACCTAGGGTGAGATTACTTGCAGCCAGAGGGAGATGGGGAGGGATAAAGTGGCTTTAAGTCACCTTTGCACCCTGACAATCCTGGGCTGTTCAGGGGCTGGAAAGCCCCAGTATAATATAGACAATGCTGTAGACCTTTCTAAATTGCTTCAACCTCCCCAGGCTGCCTTATGGGTAGGGCCCTACCAAATTCACAGTCCATTTTGGTCAATTTCACGGTCACAGGATTTAAAAAAAAATGTAAATTTCATTATTTCAGATATTTAAATCTGAAATTTCACGGTGTTGTAACTGTAGGGGTCCTGGCCCCAAAGGGGCTTTTTGGGGTCTTGCAAGGTTATTGTAGGAGAGTTGCTGTATTGCCACCATTACTTCTGTGCTGCTGCTGGCAGCGGTGCTGCCTTCAGAGCTGGGTGGCCAGAGAGCGGCAGCTGCTGGCCAGGAGCCCAGCTCTGAAGGAAGTGCCGCTGCCAGCAGCAGTACAGAAGTAAGGATGGCATGGTATGGTATTGCCACCCTTCTGCCCTGCAGAGTTGGGCTCTCAGTCAGCAGCTGCCACTCTCTGGCCATCCAGCTCTGAAAGCAGCAGAATAGAAGTAAGGGTGGCAATACTGCGCCCCCCTACAATAACTTGGGACAACCCCCCCGTGACCCTCTTTTGGGTTGGTACCCCCAGTTTGAGAAATGCTGGTCTCTCCTGTGAAATCTGTATAGTATAGGGTAAAAGCAAAAAAAAGACCAGATTTCACAGAGGAGACCAGATTTCCCAGTCTGTGACATATTTTTCACAGCTGGGAATTTGGTATGGCCCTACTTACGGGCTGCAGTGCTGTGTGCTGCAGTCCTGCCTCTGACATGCCTGTCTTGCCCTCATGCCCCACTTTTAGCACACCCTTTATGCCAGGCCTTCTGAAGGCAGGCTTATGGCTGTTTTCCACAGGGGATTCCTGCCCCAGCTGGTGCTGGGGCTTTTAAAGTCCCTTTACCATTGTAATGGGGCTGGAGTAGGGGTGAGGATGTTATCCCTAGCAGTGTGGACATAATATAAGGTCCTTCTGTAACAAAGTTTTGATCAATAGCTGAAAAGTCATAACTATTCCTTTTAATGATCATTTTACAAAAATTTCTGCTGCTTAAACTGGCTTTTGAAAACCCTTTTAAGGCAGTGTAACTTGCTGAATCCCAAATAGTACTATTACAGTGCAGGTCTGTATTGGGGGCTGTATGGAGCAGCGTCACCCCAGGGAGGATGCTACAGGTGACACTGCACTTTGGGAAGGCATATTTCCTCCTGGAGCTTCATAATGCATTGTCCTTAGGCCTCTCCACATCTCCTATGGGTTAGCTAGTATCCCAGGAGGAAGTGCCTACACCTAAGACAGCTCTGGGACCCCAACTATACCTGGCCCTTCCAAGAGAGAGTGCAAAAGGGGGGGCTTCTTGTGCTCTGCCCACTGATGCATACACACCAGGACTAGGTACAATCAGGCTCAGTTAAAACTCCTAATGTCGATTTTTTTAAAATGCAGCTTTGAAAGTTTCTTGTGCTACAGTGCTGGTTGTTGGGTGGTAGGAAGGGCAAGAGCAGAGGTGAAAGTAAACCAGTCCGGTCTGGTACAGTGTACTGGCAAGAGCCAGTACGCCATGCCGGACTGGACCGGCTCCCCCAGGCTGGCGATTTAAAGGGCCCAGGGCTCCCTGCAGCATCCGGAGCCCTGGGCCCTTTAAATCACCACCAGAGCCCAGCCGCTGCTACCGTGTGGCTCCGGCAGCCAGGCTCGAGTGGCGCTTTAAAGGGTCCGGGGCTCCCCACCGCTGGAGCCCCGAGCCCTTTAAATTGCCCCTGAGCCCTGGGGCTCCCAGCTGCCTCTGCAGCTGGTAGCTCCGGGGGTGATCTAAAGGCGCCGGGGCTCCCAGCCGCAGCCAGAGCCCCAGGGCCTTTACATCTTGATTTAAAGGGCACTCAAATTTTAAAGGCCCCGTCTCTTCCAGTTGAGGCCATGCCCCCTGCTCAGGACTCTGGCGTACCGGTAAGTCCTTTAAATTACTTTCACCCCTGGGCAAGAGACAGTAGATGGGAATGCTAGAAATATTGGGTGGTTGGGGAACAAAGTGGATGGAAAGCAGTGAGGAAAAGCAGAATATCAGGAGATGCAGTGCGAAAGGATTTGCAGAGGAGCCAGTGGGTACCAAGTGGAGGTGAGAGCAGCAGCAAATGTCAAGGCAGGTGTGAGGGGAATCAAAGCCCCAGAAGTAGGGAGAGCAACAGGAGAGCAGCTGAACATAATTATATGCAAACCCTGGTAGAACTACCTGGCAGTGCCATTTATTCCTGAGCATTCTTTTCTAACAATACCTTTGGTACAGCGTGTTCCATGGCTTTTGTGTGCGGTATGTTTTTCATCTCCAAACTCTATTTCTCTATTAGATATTTCACTGTGTGTGATAGAACCAAAATGCAATATAAGTTTGTTTTAATCACTGCAGGTTACCAGCAGGTGTGTGTGGGAGGGAAACAGGTGGGAGAGAACTTGGAGGGGAGGTTCTTTGTTGATTGGTTTCTTTGTCAGATATTGGAGCTGCAAAATTATGGTGCTTTCAGTGTCGTATTTTAAATTTGGGATCTGGATGTTTTGGTGGCTTACAGTTCTCAGTGCTGACAGACATGTTAGGGGGGAAATTTACAAGCCAGCATACACCCATCTGTCCGAAACAGACAGTCCCAAATAATAGACACTTCTATGAAGCTTTTGCTAAAAAAGCCAGCCAGAACTAGAGTTGAACACCATTCTGATTTTGCAAATGCATTTTATTTTTTTCAAAATCAGAGTAAATGTATTGCACATCAAATGCATTCCATGTTGAACAATGAATCAGAGCATCACCCTAGCTGGGGTGTTTTAAGATGGGAACAGGAGCTGCCCTCTAAAATCGCATAGCTTACTAACATGACACTCACTCATTTCCCTTCAGTGGGTCAGAAGCCACAGATATTCTTGATGGCTTTCCATCTCTTATTTTTTAGTGTTGGCTTTGCAGGAGAGATCATGGCTCTTTGCCTAGCAGCCTATGTGAGTGCTGGCTTTCATGCACAGTTCTGCTTGCAGGTCTTGACATAAACTGCTAAATATTTTAATTTGGAATAAATGACCTTTTCCGGTAAATTTGCCTTTGTTTACTTATCAGACTATGCTGTGAAAATTTGCTTAGATCCATTCTAATCAAGGAGCAGTGTGACCTTGAGTAGTTTTGTCCTGTGCTCCCTATTCTGTATAGGATTTTATTTAGCATGTGCATTGTCTTCTAGCCAAGCGATGGCATCTTCAATGGCGTGATGCAGTTTTTCTAGGCCACTGCTGAACCTAGTCAGCAGGCATTCCTCGACAATGTGCGTCATCGTCTGTGTTGTCACGAAGGCCCCAGCAATACTGGTTTTGCTGCACAGAGACCTTGCCAGGTCCAGAACCTGTTCAACAGGGACCACTGGTGATGGGGCAGGTCAAAACCAGGCAGGCAAATTATGGGGTTGATGACGAGGGACTGATTATAATAGAGATCCATTCCTCTTGCCAGAGTGTTTCTGCCCTAGCATCCTGGCGTGGCAGATGAGACCATAACGAGCAACGTGACAGCAAATATGCAGCTGGTGGTTTAAAAAGGTCATTGTGCAGTGGCAGGCTTGAGTCGGCGTGTACTTTCTCCAGTAACTTGCTAGTGGCAACCTCTCATCTGCTATGAGGAGGAGCATTATTGCTTAGAACTGGGAGCCATGGGAGTGGCATCGGATGCAGGGTGACGGGGATGATATGCATGGCGGAATGTAACTGCGTATCCACCAGTTTGGTGTGTGACAGTCTGCTCCATACTGGTGTGCAGTACTCTGCATTGAATACGAGGTGGCGAGAGCTGATGTCTGCAAAGTTGGAGCACGAGCATCCCATGACGAACCTGCCAGTTTGCTAAGAAGATTGTTGCATGTCTTAACTTTAGCTGCTGTCTTCTTCAGGTGGGCATGGTAACTCAGTGTGCAGTCTAAGGTCACATCAGTTCTACTTCATGCTCCACCTTCTGACCATTCAGATAAACATTCAGTTCTCAGGTTGCGATGGGGTAAAGAAGATGGAACAAACTGGATACTGTTTTTATGACGCTTGGCTGGAGGCTCCAAGTCTTACAGTAGTCAGCTAACTTTGTCATGTCCCAGTTTAAGGTGGCATCAAGCTTGTGGAACGTCTGGGCCTGGGTACAGCAACAGATGTCACCTGAGTAAATGAACTTTTGTGACGCTATTGTTGACAGATCATTGATGTAAAGGTTGAACAGGATTGGCAAAAGCACAGAGCCCTGGGGTAACCCATTGCTCTGTCGTCTTCGACCACTTGTCTTCTCTCCCATATGGACTCTGAACCGCCTATCCCAGAGGAACAGTTCAACGATGCCTGTGACCCAAGGTAGCAGGACCTGTGATACCTTCACGAGGAGACCAGAGTGCCATACCATATCGTATGCCGCTGTTAGGTTGATGAAAACAGCGCCTGTTTTCAAGTTTCTCTGGAAGCCATTTTCAACAAATGTAGTCAGCACGAGTACTTGGTTCCATGAGCTATGGCCTCGGCGAAAGCTGGCTTGGTCAGTGCTCAAAATTCTCTCCACGTCGGGTAATATGCACTGTAGCACCAAGTGCTCCAGTGTCTTGAAGCTCATCGACAATAATGATATGGGACAATAGCTTGATGCTTGACTTGGGTCCTTTCCAGGCTTTAGGAGGCCAATGACTTTTGCAGTGCGCCATATCTTCGGTAGCCTCCCTTCACTGGTGAAAGAATTTCAGAAGCCAAAGCCAAACACAGGGGCCAAGGTTTTTCAGGAATTCTGGAGATATGTTGTCATAACCCGCAGCTGTTCCACACTTGATGCTACCCGGTGTCTGTTCCAGCTCTGTTACAGTGCATGGTTCTGGGCAGTTTCTGATCTGGTGTACACGTTAAACATACACCATTCGTTCCTCACTTGTCTTTGCACCTGTTTCCCCAAAGGTGCTCTGGCCACTTTAAGTAGGTATGAAGTATAGGGTGAAAATATAGCCAATATTTACAAAAAGCCGTGTTTGGACCAGGAGATACTAATAAATTGGAGGGAGTGTAGAGAAGAGCAACAAAAATTATTAGAAGCTTAAAGTACTGATTTGGGAGGAAATACCCCAACAGAATAAAGTATCCTTTAGGCAGAACTGGAAGGATGCCTAATACTTTCCATTAATGTCCAATTTTCAGTAAAATATAACACTGCCAAACTTCAAACAATTGGGATGATACTGTCCATAGTAGGTTTCTGCTTCAGTTTGATTTTTTAAAAGAGTGTTTTTTTAAGTTTCAATACAAATGGTTTAGCTGTATCCAAGATTTCGGTTAGGGGAAAAATTGGTTTTTATGTTAAATTGTTTTGCTAGAGTAAAAAAAAAAACAATACAAACGATCCTAAAACCATTACTTAGAGAAACTCTAGCACCTCCATGCTTTGGAGCAAGTACCTGAAATTTGGTCAGAAGATAGCCCTGGGGTCATGGAGGTGCCTCTTTTTAAAAAAAAATCACCCAGATTTAGCCAAGTTATAAGCCCATGAAAATCACCATTTGCACATGCTCAGTAGTGGTTTGTTAAGGGTTGGCAGCAAAGTTCTCCACACATTCCCTCTGCTATGAGATTGCTCCTTTTCTACAGAGGTACATGCCAATCTCATTTCAGGCTGCAAGTATCATTGACCTTTATCTTCACGGAACATGCTTCCTGACCTCACATAGCTTGAGCTCCAAGTAGGATGCAGTAGCAACAGCAGCTGCCTTTTTAGCCTAGCGGAAAGCATGTGGGGAGAAAGCCATGCATGACATTATGCAAACTATGTAATGAACTATTTGCAAAAGTTTACATAAAACTATATATTTAAGATTAGGGTTAACACACCCTGCTCTGAGCAATGAGAAGGGTAGGACATGGACCTGCACAAAACTTAGCAGCGCTTTCAGGATGCTCTTGGGTGTCTGGGGAGTAGCTGAGTGAGTGCCTGCTACAGTTGTTGGTACCATTGTGCATAAGGAGCATCTGGGAAACAGAGAACTTCTAGGGAGGCAGGAAGTGCTGGGGCTCTTGGGGACTTGAGCCTAGGGAACTTGAGAAGCCAGGAGCCGTCTAGGGAGTTGAGAGTACTAGGCCAACTGGGGATTTGAGAGCTTCTGGCGGGACAGTGGTTGCTGGGTTTGATGCAAGGGGTTGGGGTGGGGGCAGGTTTAGAAGCTTCTGGAAGTTAGGGGAGCTGCCAGGGGCAGTGGATGGGATGGGAGGGATAGCTCGGTGGGTCGAGCATTGGCCTGAGCATTGGCCTGCTAAACCCAGGGTTGTGAGTTCAATCCTTGAGGGGGTCATTTAGGGATCTGGGGCAAAAATTGGGGATTGATCCTGCTTTGAGCAGGGGGTTGGACTAGATGACCTCCTGAGGTCCCTTCCAACCCTGATATTCTATGATTCTATGGGTGCTGAGGTTAGAGGCTGATGGGGCTTAGGGAGCTGCAGGGGTCTCTGGCTGCTGGGGATTAGAAGGCTGCCAGAGTTTAGTGAGTTCTGGGGTACCTGGGAATTAGGGAACTGCAGGGGTCAGTAGGCACTGGGGCAGGTGTGGGGGGCGGGTAAAGACTGCTGGGAGTTAGTGGGCTGTGGGGGGAAGTGGCTGCTGGGTGAGGTTGTCAGTGGTTGAGAGATGTAGAGGGCAAGGGCTGCTGGGGGTGAGGCTATCAGTGGTTGGAGAATGGGGAGGGGCAGTGGTTGCTGGAGCTGCTGGAGGTAGAGGCTGTTGGAGTTAGGGGGTGGAAGGCTACAGTGCATAGTAGGTGCTGAATCTGGTAAGGGGTAGAGGCTGCTGGGGGCAAGGGGACAGTATGGGGATGGTGAGTGCTGGGGCTGGCAAGGGGTAGAGGTTGTCAGTGGTTGGGGAGATGTGGGAGGGAGGGATGTTGGGCCTGGCAGGAATGGAGGCTGCTGGGAACTAAGGGACTGTAGTGGGTTCTGAACCTGCTGGGAGGGGTAGAGTCTTCTGGGGTTTAGGAGGCTGCACAGGCAGTGGATGCTGGAGCTCGTGGAGGAGTAAAGGCTGCTGGGGTTTGGGAGGCTGTGGGAAGGGCAGTGGGTGCTGGGGCTGGTGGGGTTGAGGCTGTTAGTGGTTAGCGGCATGTAGGGGGACAGAGGATGTTGGGGGTAGGCCCTGTTGGTGGTTAGGAGGATGTGTGGGAGGGGACGGGTGCTGGGTCCTGTGAGGAGTAGAGTCTATTAGAGGACTGGGGGTGTGCAGGAAGTAATGGGGGTCTAGGCCTGATGAGGGGAGGTAATGGGCTGCTGGTGATTAAGAGCTTGTGGGAAGCAGTGGTGCTGGGCTGGCAGGGGAGTGAGTGGTAGAGCTGCTGGAGCTTAAGGAGATGTGGGGGACACTGGGTGCTGGGGGATAGATGCTATTGGTGATCAGGGAGCTGCAGTCAGGCAGTGGTTGCTGGGGGGCAGAGGATGTTGAGAGTGAGGGGGCTGCAGGAACCAGTGAGTGCTAAGGACCTGGGCGGGGGGACAGTGGGTACTGGTGTTTGTGGAAGACAGAGGCCTCTTTGGGTAGCTGCTGGTGGAGGTGAAATGGCCGGGGGTTTGTGCTGGGGGGAGCCTGTTGCACTTGGTTGTGGAGGGCAGCTGACAGCAATACCGGGCCCTTCACCTTATGCTGTTGCTGCCATCGCTTTCTCATGGAGAGGAGGAGCTGGGGTTCCTACTTAGCAGGCGCCACAGCAGCCGTGAGTGGCAGAAGGGCAGACCTTCAGGCAAATGTCTGCTGCCATCCCTCAGATCAGCTGGATGTGTGAGAATCTGGCTGAGCTGTGGGAATGAGTGGCAGGACTGCCAAATGTGTCATTGTCACATGATGAGTGATACTTGGCAGCCCTGCAGAAGGGAGCTGTGAGTTCTAGGCTCAATTCTGCTGCTGATTGGTATTAATAAAGCTGCACCCTTAGAGCACTTAATATAGAGCAAGGCCTTATTCCCTTGCCTTAGGAAAAAGGCAAACATCATTCTTCCAAATGGGTAGCTAAGAGATTACACAAGATCACTTCTAGTAAAGGTGGAATATACCCTATCACGACATGGCAGAATCGAGTCTCATCCATTTAGTCACCCAGCCTTTCAGATTGAATGTGCCAAATCTCTGTGCTATGTGGAACAACTAGATTACTCTCCTCTCCAGGACCAGGAATCTGAATTCCCACCACCCTATTGCTACCTAGCAATTAGTTATGTGAGCCATTAAAGAAGTATGTTGCATCCCCCTCTGATAGCTGCTCCACAGAGGATAACAGCTGGTGCTGCTAACAGTTTCTCCTTTAGTTCAAGTAGTAGAGGCCTGTGCTCGAGTTATAAAGGTCCTGGGTCCAGGCTATGCTGGTGACTTGGGGTGAGCAGTCAATATGGTGATGTACTAGAATTTCTGATTTTTCAGTTTTCCATCTTAAAAATCCTACGAAATTCCATTTTAAAAAAACCTGTGTTCAACTTTAAGGTTGCAAAGTCAAGCACTTGACAAACAGGAAATATCAGTATTAAGGTTGCCTGTGAAATCTTAATGCGTATGCACAAGGAGGCTGAATTATAATGCATTACCATTCAGTTTGCTCTAGAGTATCCCTGCCTCATTTGATGCACGCTGTGGACAGTGATTAAGGCAGAGGGTTGTAAGAAGAGAAGTTTATTTTCTTGTGGTTAAGACATTGGATGGGGACCCAAGAGACCTGGGTCCTATTCCTGGCTTAGGTTTGCCTTAAGTACTGGTAACCATAATTTGGCATAATTCCTGACTTTACAACCTTAAATGTTCTTTTAATAATGCAATTTAATGTACCGCATTTTTGTATATAATAGATAGATAGATGAAAAGAATAAAAACTGTATATAGTTTTCTGTCCACTGGCACTAACATACTAATCTGAGGGATGTTATGGAAAAAACAAAAAGATATAAACATTGGCAAAACAACCTGTGATTCCCTAACCTTGTTCTTGGAAATGGCTGAACTGCTCTGACTGATGCTTTCCAAAATATTTAGCCTGAAGCAATGATCCAGCATGGAAAATTTGAACCCAAATGATTAAAGCCCAGAAAAATGATAAGCATTTGAAAACAGGAACTTATAATGGAAAGCATTAAACTACCTTAGCAATTGGTTTTGCTGACAGTTCATCCTACTATAAAAAGAAAAGGAGTACTTGTGGCACCTTAGAGACTAACAAATTTATTAGAGCATAAGCTTTCGTGAGCTACAGCTCACTTCATCTGATGCATCCGATGAAGTGAGCTGTAGCTCACGAAAGCTTATGCTCGAATAAATTTGTTAGTCTCTAAGGTGCCACAAGTCCTCCTTTTCTTTTTGCGAATACAGACTAACACGGCTGCTACTCTGAAACCATCCTACTATAAGCAGCAATATAGAAAAATTAAAAGTAAAATGTGAACAGCTGGCTAAGCAACAACTAAGAGGAAGAGAGATGTTATAACAATCTATGAGCAAGGATGCAAATAGGAAAGAAAGAATGGAATGATTTAGGATAATAATGCAAAGGGTATGACTGAGAGTAATAGGGTGAAATTAAGAAAAAAGAACATGTAACGTGAATATCAGGAGAAACTTCCTGGCTGAGATGTAATGGTCTGTGAATCCCCCCAGGGAAACAATAGAAACTCTTGTGGCACCTTAGAGACTAACAAATTTATTAGAGCATAAGCTTTCGTGAGCTACAGCTCACTTCATTGGATGCATCCGATGAAGTCTCTAAGGTGCCACAAGTACTCCTTTTCTTTTTGCGAATACAGACTAACACGGCTGCTACTCTGAAAATAGAAACTCTGTCACTTCAGGCATTTAAAACTGGATTTGCAGAAACACTATTAAATGTATCCTGTGCTGCTTTGGAAGAGAGATGGACCTGGAGACCTAATAACTTCTTTCCATCTCAACTCCTGTGAATCTCTAATTTTGAAAAGGGGGAGGCATCCCACATGATTTGCAACACTAACTGTTCTTTGATATTGTTGTTGAATTAATCATGGGCCCAATCCTGCTCCCACTAAATTCTATGAGAGTTTTTACAAGTGAACACAGTGGGAACCAGATGAGGATGTACATCATTCTCTTGTGTTTTCCTGGAGATGGTGTGGGTCAGATGCTGGGAACTCATGCAGCCTAAGGGAATGCACCTTTTTCTGAGCTGATGGTAGTGCTCTCTTTTGGAAATTATTCCATCTTATCACATTTGTTTCTGACAGAGGATGTAGCTAGTAGTTGCCTACAGCAGAGAAAAGGAAAGATGGTTCTTATTAAGGACTCAGAGAACAAAATAAGTTGACAGCTATTGGTTTATGGTTGCATACAAATATGACACTGGACCCTCATCACTAAAAACATGGAGAGAAAAAAACTCTTATTTTAATAATTGTGGCTGCGCTGGGCTATATTCTTATCTTAGTTACACCTGTGTCAACCCAGAACTCCACTGGACCGAGTTATTTCAGATTGACGTAGGTGTAACTGAGAGCTGGATCTGGCCCTTTATCTTTTCTGCTGTGGTTGGTATGAGGTCGCTTGCTTGTGATGGGAAAAACAAACATTCCTTCCCTGCACAGTCATGCTGTTCTGCTTTATAAGCTCTCTGTCACAGCGAAAGACATCTGAGCTCTAGTCAACACCATCACACCCAATGCCTCTGCTGGGAGGAGAAAAAAAAAGGTTAGAAGAATAGGTTAGAGAAATAGTCATTCTCCACTGACATAAGTGAGTATGTATACATTAGACTCTAATAGGCTGATAAGCTGGTAGCTTGGACTGTAAGGCTAGTTGCCTGATTTTCAGACTTGCTGAGCATCTGCAGCATAAATTTGTTTCATTGGACTCTGCAACTGTTTAGCACCTCTGAAAATCAAGCCCTAGGAACCCGATTCAGGCCCACTGGCTTGGAATGCTCGCTTAATGGGAATTGCAGTGTTGTAACAGAGGGTAAAATTGATTTTGTCCTAAGTGAAGCACAGGATTCAAGAGGTGAATATAGTTGAACCACTCAGCAATATCGGCCACAGTGTAATTAAAATTAACATCCTTTGGGGGGGAGTGGAGTACCAAAGAAGCCCACCGTGGCTAAATATTAGAATAAAAGAGGCAGTTAGAGGCAAAAAGGCATTGGAAAAAAATTGAAAGTTAACTCCTAGTGAGGAAAATAGAAAGGAGCATAAACTCTAGCAACTCCAGTGTAGAAGTATAATTAGGCAGGCCAAAAATAAAAAAATAAAACTAGCAAAAGATACAAAAACAAACAGCAATTTATTTTAAGTACATCAGGAAGCTAGCCAGATAATCAGTGGGTTCTAAAGGAACGCTCAAGGAAGACAAGGCCATTGCAGAGAAACTAAATGAATTATTTGCATCAGTCTTCTCTGCAGAGGATTCTTTTTAGGTGACAAATCTGAAGAAATGTCCCAGACTCAAGTGTCATTAGAGGAGGTTTTGGAACAAATTGGACAATAATAAGTCACCAGGACCAGATGATATTCACCCAAGAATCCTGAAGGAACTCAAATATGAAATTTCAGAGCTACTAATTATGGCATGTAACCTATCACTTAAATCAGCCTCTGTGCTAGATGTAACACTGATTTTAAAAAAAAAAAAAGGCGCCAGAGGCAATCCTGGCAGTTATGGGCTGGTAAGCCTACCTTCAGGCAAACTGCTTGAAACTATAATAAAAACAGAATTATCAAACACGTAGATGAACACAATATATTGGGGAAGAATCAACATGGCTTTTATAAAGGAAAATCATGCCTCCCTAATCTATTAGGAGTCTTTGAGAGAGTCAGCAGGCATATGAATAAAAGTGATCCAGTCAATGTTGTGTACTTGGACTTTCAAAAAGCCTTTGACAAGATCCCTCACCAAAGGCTCTTAAGCAAAGTAAGTCATGGGACAAGAGGGAAAGTCATCTCACAGATTAGTAGCTGGTTAAAGGATAGGAAACAACAGGGGGAATAAATGGTCAGTTTTCACAGTGGAGAGAGGTTAATAGCGGGATCCCCCAAAAATCTGTACTGGGACCCATGCTGTTCAACATATTAATAAATTATCTGGAAAAGGAGGTGAACAGGGAGGTGCCAAAAGATGCAGACAATTCAAAATTACTCAAGATATCTAAGTTCAAAGCTGTCTGCAAAGAGTTACAAAGTGATCTCACAAAACTGGGTAATTGGGCAACAAATGAAAGATGAAATTCAATGCTGTTAAATGTAAAGTAATGCACATTGGAAAATATAATCCCAACTATACAAACAAAATGATGGGTTCTAAATTAGCTGTTACCACTCAAGAAAGAGATCTTGGAGTTATCAAGGACAGTTATCTGAAAACATCTGCTCAATGTATAGCAGCAGTCAAAAAAATTAACAGAATTTTAGGAACCGTTAAAAAAGGATAGATAATAAGACAGAAAATATAATGTCACTATATGAATCAATGGTATGCTCACACCTTGAATACTGCATGCAGTTCTGGTCACCCTATCTTATATATATATATTGTGACAAAGGTCTGTCCTTGCCTTCATGGGTCCAGCGTTTCCTGGCGGATTTCACTAGCCTCGGAGGCTCACTGTGACTCTCCACATAACCCTTCTCTCTCTAGAGACAAGGGTCACAGTCTACTGAGCCATTTTCATCATAAGCCAGCAAGGGAGGTGAGGAGAAGTTATCCTTCCTTGCACAGTCTCTGTTGTCTCCCAGTCTCAGTGATTAATCAGGGGGCAAAGTTGGGGGGAAGCCCAGGCCTACCCTCTACGCTGGGCTCCGCCCAGGGACCCTAATAGTATCCGCTATGGTAGCTGACCTTTTAGAAACATGACATGTATAATGGGCTACTTCCCCCACAGCAGCCCTTACTTCCTCAAGTTCCACTTCACCCTTACTTCAGGGCCTCCTTCCTTGTGCCTGATACGGTGTGTACTACTCAGCCTCTCCAACAGCACAACTCCTGACATGCACACCCACCTGACTGACTGGGAGGCTTTTAACTAGTTTCAGCCAGCCCCTGATTGGCTTCAGGTGTCCCAATCAACATAGCATTCTCCCTGCCTTCTGGAAAGTTCTTAATTGGCCCCAGGTGTCTTAATTGACCTGGAGCAGCTTCCATTTCACTTAACCTGGTACCAGGGATTTGTTTAGCCTGGAGCTAATGTATCTATCTCCCACTACTTTTCTATAGCCAAGCCGGCTGCACGAGATGCAGCCTGTCTGTTTTCAAACCGCGCCAAGAAAACATCTCTACACGCTCGTGTTCCACACCCTTCACGCCCGCACCCTTGTGTCCCGCCCCGATACAAAATGGCGGGACCTCCTGCCACCTTTGGAGGGTGAGGAGCCCTGGTGGGCCAGCCTATATTCCATCTTAGTCCCAAAGCCCGCCGGGGATGTCAGTTGGCGGCTCCTTCACGGAGCCGTGAGCACGGGCGTGTACTTGGCGCGGTTCACCACAATCCCAGACACCTGCCCCTTTTGCGGCGTGAGGAATACCCTGGCACATGTCTACCTGGAGTGTGCCAGGCTGCAGCCCCTATTCCGGCTCCTCACCAATATCTTATTACGTTTTTGGTTGCACTTCTCCCCTCACCTTCTCATTTATGCACTCCCTATCCGTGGCCCCACAAAGTCACGGGATCTCCTGGTCAACCTCCTCCTGGCCCTAGCTAAAATGGCCATCTACAAAACCAGAGTGAGGAGGTTGGCCGATGGAGTCTCCTGTGACTGTAGGGCCTATTTCCGATCCTCGGTCCGTTCACGTATCCGGGCAGAGTTCCTCTGGGCGGCGTCCTCTGACTCCCTTGACGCCTTTGAGGAGCAGTGGGCGCTGTCCAGGGTTCTCTGCTCGGTGTCCCCGTCCGGTTCCCTTCTTATGACCCTTTGACCGCACTCCTGTCCCTGTTATTTTATTAGTTGTCCCCCGGAATTTTTTGGGCATCTAGGTCCTGTGGATCCCCCTTTTAGGCTGGGGGGGATCCTTTAGCAGTGGACGGGCTTCGCCCGCCCACTTCCCGGATCCCAATAAGACTACTTTTCTATAGCCAAGCCGGCTGCACGAGATGCAGCCTGTCTGCTTTCAAACCGCGCCGGGAAAACATCTATACACGCTCGTGCTCCACACCCTTCATGCCTTCACCCTCGTGTCCCGCCCCGATACAAAATGGCGGGACCTCCTGCCATCTTTGGAGGGTGAGGAGCCCCGGTGGGCCAGCCTATATTCCACCTTAGTTCCAAGGCCCGCCGGGGATGTCAGTTGGCGGCTCCTTCACGGAGCCGTGAGCACGGGCGTGTACTTGGCGCGGTTCACTTCAATCCCAGACACTTGCCCCTTTTGCGGTGTGAGGGATACCCTGGCACATGTCTACCTGGAGTGTGCCAGGCTGCAGCCCCTATTCCGGCTCCTCACCAATATTTTATTACGTTTTTGGTTGCACTTCTCCCCTCACCTTCTCATTTATGCACTCCCTATCCGTGGCCCCACAAAGTCACGGGATCTCCTGGTCAACCTCCTCCTGGCCCTAGCTAAAATGGCCATCTACAAAACCAGAGTGAGGAGGTTGGCCGATGGAGTCTCCTGTGACTGTGGGGCCTATTTCCGATCCTCTGTCTGTTCACGTATTCGGGCGGAGTTCCTCTGGGCGGCGTCCTCTGATTCCCTTGATGCCTTTGAGGAGCAATGGGTGCTGTCCGGGGTTCTCTGCTCGGTGTCCCCATCCAGTTCCCTTCGTTTGACCCTTTGACCGCACTCCTGTCCCTGTTATTTCACTAGTTGTCCCCCGGAATTATTTGGTATCTAGATCCTGTGGATCCCCTTTTTAGGCTGGGGGGATCCTTTAGCAGTGGACAGGCTTTGCCTGCCCACTTCCCAGATCCCAATAGGACTACTTTTCTATAGCCATCTGGCCTTGCCCTGTCACTATATCAAAATCTATATCTATCTATCTATCTATCTATCTATTAGAATTGGTAAAGATACAGAGAAGGGCAACAAAAATAAGGAGTGTGAAACAGCTTCCATATGAGAAAAGATTAAAAAGACTCGTGCTGTTCAGCTTAGAAAAGAGACGACTGTGGGGACATGATAGAGGTCTATAAAATCATGAATGGTGTGGAGAAAGTGAATAAAGAAGTGTTACTTACCCCTTCACATCATGCATAAACCAGCAGTCATCCAATGAAATGAATAGACAGCTGGTTTAAAACTAACGTAAGGAAGTACTTCTTCACAGAACGCTTAGTCAACCTGTGAAATTCATTGCCAGGAGATGTTGTGAAGGCAAAAATTATAACTGTGTTAAAAAAGAATTAGATAATTTCGTGGAGGATAGGTGTCTCAATGGCTAGTTAGCCAAGATGGTCAGGAACATAATCCCATGCCCTGGGTGTCCTTTAACGTCTGACTATCAGAAGCTGGGACTGCATGACAGAGAATGTATCACTCGATATTTGCCCTGTTTTATTCATTCCCTCTGAAATATCTGGCACAGGCCACTGTCGGTAGACAGGATACTGTGCTTGCTGGACCACTGGTATGATGCAGTATGGCCATTCTTATGTTCTTATATAAAATTGGGTCATGGTATATAAAACTGGTCAGCAGTGTTTTGGGGGGGGCGTTGTTTTGGTTTTTGTTTTGGAAAATGCTGATTTGTGGAACCAGAACTTTTTGCAGAGACTCATTGGTTTCAAGAGAACTTTAGTCTGGAGGTTTTCAAGTCCAGGATGGAATTTATGGTCAAAACCAGAGAGGGAGACATTCATTGCAGAATAGCCAACAGTCCAGTTGTTATGACACTCACTTGAGACGGGAGACTCAGGTTCAAGTCCTTGCTCCAAATTAGGCGGAATAGGGAGCTTGAGCTTCCCAGGTGAGTTCCCTAACCACTATCAGCTGTTCTAGGGTAAATTTGTCTCATGTGTTTCTTCACAGAATTTTCAGAGGGCTTATTTTGGATCTGATGTGGAACAAAAACAAATCATGAAACCTCAAAAAAATTTTTTTTTGCAGAACTGAATTCTTTTTTTCTGGCCAGCCCTAGTGGTATAGTGTGTGTTTATGTGGCTGAATTCTGGTATGCATGCAAATGCATTTCCATTGTAACCTTGTTTAAAATGAGTGCCAAGGCTCTTTAATTTCTGACTGCTGAGTACTAATTGCAGATGTTTGATATTTTTGAAAAACAGAGAAAGTAATCCTGCACCATCAAAGTAAATAATTCATATAACTTTCAGTTGATCTGGGGCTATTGTTGTTATACCCTTTCATTCATTGTTTTAATATGGCAAAGATGATTATCTTGTTCTTTTATACTCCTTTAGAGACACACATACACATATGTTTAGATAAAAGTGCATGGCAGGGTTACACATGTACCTTTAAATACACTACACCTTTTAGTAGAGCTGGCCATAAATTTTTATGTAAAACTTTTCTTTGGTACAAAATGGCTTTTTTCAGAAATAAAGGGGAAGGGAATCAGAAATCAGAAAAAAAAATTCATGTAAAGTAAAAAGTAAAAAATGTAAAGAAAATGAAGCAATTGTCAACATTTTCCACAAAACAAACATTTTTGTTCATTTCTTCCTTTTACAAGTAAAATGTGTTGAATTTAAATAGTACCGTGTTGCGCTGACTATGCATGTTAATGATACAATCAAGTGAGGTAAAGCTGAGGCATAAGGGTGCAGTGGAGCATAGTCTGTAGTGTTACGGAAGGGGTTCTGTTCTTCAGAACACAATGATGATTGCATCTCAAAGATCTCTGTTTCCCCAGGATATTAGGATATGTCTACACTGCACAGAATTTATGGGGACATATATAGTACATGCACTACACATACCCCTAGCAGAGCTATAATTGGCAGTGTAGCTGGCAAGGTTCTGCTTAGGCAAGTAGAGTACAGACGCGCCAGATCCATAGAGGTATGTTCCCTACACGGTTCTCTATGAGCTCAAGTGGTGCATCCCCTGCCTTCCCACTGCTGGAGCCTTTTCCTGCTGCAGGGAGTTGCCGGGGCCTTTTCCTACCCCAGGGAAAGATTCCAGCAATGGGGAATTGCCAGAGCCTTTCCCCACTGCCTTCCTTCTGCCAGAGCCTTTCACTGTGGTATGTAGCTACACGTTGCATTGTGGGTGGAGCCCACCTTTCAATGAAGCATGTAGCAAAATGTACCCTACATGCCAGCACCAGTGGCGTGCTGTGTAGATATACCTTTAGGCAGAAGATCAAACCAACTTCCTTTGAATAATGATGTGACCAGTGTGTGAGCTTCTGATAATACAGCAGTTTTGCTCTTCAGTGATAATGCTATAACACCCCTTCCCTTCAGTTATCGCTGGGGAATCAGCTATTCATCTCGCCTTCAAATTCAAACCTGGCGTGGTAACTGTCACTCTTATTGTGCAGACTATCCTCCATTGCTTAGATACTTTCCACCGGCAGTGCCTCAGTACTGATTCTCCCCCATGCATTCCATAAAGCTCTTTGGGACTTAGCATCTGCCTGTTTTAGGAATATAAATGTTTAAGTCAACAGCAGATGACAGGTCATATGTGTACTCTTGGGATTTTAAAACTTATCCTGAACACTGCGACTTGTTTGTACACATTCTCTCTCTCTAGTTCTCTCTCAGTCCTGTGCTCTTGTTCTTTCTGCACCAGCTTTTTGATTCAGTTGACCGTGGGTTGTTGCATCAGTGTGAAAGAGACTGAAACTCCACTCCAGTGGCTCCAGTCAGCCAAGGAGACAGAACTCAAGCTGTGGTGAGGAGTAATTGTGCGTCATCACCAAAGGATTTGAAATGAGATCCAAGGACTGGAAGCTGAGGCTAGATAAATTTAGACTAAAAATAAGGTGCAGGTTTTTAATTGAGAGGGTAATTAGCCATTGGAGCAATTTACTAACAGGTTTGGTGGATTCTCCATCATTTGCAGTCTTCAAGTCAAGACTTTATGTCTCTCTAAAAGATATCCTCTAGCTCAACCAAAAATTATGGTTTTCTTGATGCAGGAATCACTGGGTGAATTATGCAGGAAGTCAGACTAGAGGATCTAGTCTTTTAAGCCTTGTAGGCTTAAAATCTATAAGAAGTGACAACCCTCCAAATTATATCATTTTCTCCACATTGTTCAGCATCTATATGCACTGATATAATTCCTTAACAGAGTGGAGAGCACCATCAGTGTGCTGTATATCTCTTATCATGTGGTCTCCTCATGTGTGCTCACTATCTTAGATGTATGCCAGGGCAATAGCTGTTGAGGGGATTGTTCAGAAGTAGTAAACAAGGTTAAAAATCTTGGCAGTGTTTTGGATCAAGGTATTTCCAGAGAAAACCCTACATGTGGAACAAAGTACAAAAACACACTGTTTGAGCAGTGTTTGTCATAATTTTTCCTATGTTGACTTGTGCAAACCAACAAATGACCTCATGACCACAAGGTTCACTGATTGTAATTTCCTCCTAGCAGTAATCAGAAAAGGCCTTTCCATTGCTTGCAGCTTATTTGAAATGCAGCACCATATCTGCTCACTGACTTGAGCGAGGCATTCTTTGCATTGTCTGCCTATGTAAGCCTTTACTCCTGGGCAAATTCTGCACCATTGCGCATGTATAGAATTCATGTCCCACACAGAATTTTTTTTTCTCTGCAGAAAATACATTCTGCTAGAGAGGTGCTGCAGTTGCACCTTTTTCCCATCAGGGACTGCTGTGACACCAGAACAGAAAGCAGTCACTCCTGGGTGGGAGCAGCCCCAGCTGTGGATAAGAAAGAGAAGAAGCTGGGCTCCTCAGAGTGCCCTGCCCTTGGGGCCATGTAAG
Source organism: Dermochelys coriacea (assembly GCF_009764565.3). NCBI lineage: Eukaryota > Metazoa > Chordata > Testudines > Dermochelyidae > Dermochelys > Dermochelys coriacea. Next base: position 258,159,956 of record NC_050069.1, on the reverse strand, counting down.
GAGACACAGGATATGGGGGCACAGACAGCCTGGGGCACATGTGGCTGCTGGGGGGTCACAGCCTGGGATTCAAAAGGGTTAGTGTGGGGGACAGACAGGAGCGGGGACTGAATGGGAGTGGAGGTGCAGGGACACATGGGGATGGGGGGAGGGATTGGCTGAATAGGAGTGCAGGGTCACGGAGGGTGCAGGGACACATGGGGACAGGAGGAGGAGGGTGCAGGGACAAATGGAGATGGGGCAGATGTGCTTGACTGAATGGGAGAGGTTAGGGGCCAGCCAGGGTCTGCATGGAGGAGGCTTCCTAACAATCCTTCCCCCCTCCGCAAAAAAACCCCTTCCATACTTCTCCCACCCACACCCAACAACCCTCCAAGTTCACACCCAGGCTGCTTCCCATCAATTACTTCTCTCTCCCTCAGCTCCTCCATTACCCCTGACTCCCCCAAGCCTTTGCACTGTTTCTGACAGGTGTAGGAAATTCATTTCTGTATTGTAGTTTAAATAAATTGTTATTCAAAGTTCTGTATTAATATGCCTAGTAAGGAATCTAATTATCAAAAACATATTGTGAATCTTTTTTGTTGTCTGTATTGTTACAGACGTACTTGCTGATGGGTAATTTGAAATAAGTTACCAAAATAAGTGAAACTGGTGTGATTATATTGTGTTGTTTTGACAAATAAAATATGCAGAATTTTAAAAGATTGTGCAAATAATTTTTAATTTTTTTTGGCACATAATGCCCCCAAAGTAATAAGCTGGCATGCTTGGTTTCTAAAACCATTAACAATGTAGGTTAAGGTTGCAATGGAGACCTCTTTGAGCATCATCTGGGATAGCATCTCTGCTCTCACAACACCAGCTGTGTAGGGCTCTCATGTGTAAAGTCAGCAGGGAATTATTCCCTTGCTATAGGGTCTAGGATATGTAGAGTATGTCGGGTATGCATGTAGGCTAAGTAGGGTATGCATCTTACTCCTTGTTGAAAACCATCTCAATCCACTTTCACTTGCTTCTGGAAAGCATCTATTATTATTTAACCCTGATCAGAGATCAGGACCTCATTGGGATAGGCTCTGTACAACCACTTAATTTTTTCCCCAGTTATGCTTTTTAGAATGTCCATTGTTGAAAGCATATATATTAACTTACCCTTGTATTCCTATTTCTTTTAATATCAGGCTTACTTGTTTGTTGTCTGTTGAATGTTAAAAGGATGTATTTTAATTATGTTATTATTACCTTTATTTTGTCTTCTTTATGTCGAACAAAGGCTATTAATGAATTTTAAATACCGATTGCAATAGCTAAGAAGCTTTAAAATGATATATTTTAATTTTCACAGCTGATTTTACAAGAACTGAAGTATGTTGCTTCCTGAAAATTAAAAACAGTGAATCAAACACAACCCTTTATTCATCAAATCCCCAGATTACTGTAACCATATATGCTGTTTGGTGGATAATTTTCAGATACTGAATTAATTTGGGAATGTGCTTATTAGAAAGCAGGTTATCAATTCATGATTCCTTCACTTTTGTGGCAGAAAACTACTTCATAAAAAATGGCACTTCGGACGCACTACTCTGTGGCAACAGCTCAGACGCTGGGTAAGTGCAATTAAAAAAACATCTTTGCTTCTTCTCTTTTCTTTCTTTGACACATTTTGGTTCAGTTCTGTTCAATTCTAATTGGCATGAAGTAGGGATTTCAACTTCCCAGTGTCAGTAATAATGGAAACAAAGATAATGACAATATAAGTATATTAATAGAATTTTCTAAACAGCAGAGGAAAGAGATTGGTGTGTCTAACTTATAGAGGTCTGAATTTTTAGCAACCTTATTACAAACTCCTTTTTCAATCAGTTTAATTTTCTCCTCAAAAAAGTGCTTGAAACTTAATAACATTTTGGCTGAGTGGATAGTAGCTTAAAGGAAATGAAAGGTGAAGAAGGAAGCAGAAAAGCAGAATGGGGAAATAGACTGATGATTAATTCCAGTATTTCTAGCAGAGGAGGAAGAACAGAATAATAAATTCAAACCTTTTGCCAGTACTGAAACCAAGATGTTTTGGACATACAAAGATGCTTTGTTAATTTATGAGCTTCATGTGCATGTAATGCAGGTGTAGAAGGTCTGTATTCCAGTTTCTCAAACCTCTGCAGGCAGCAGAAGGAGCAGGAAATATAGACCTCTTGAGATGCTAATTCAGGTTAGCTGCACAGAGGCAGGGTAGAAGCCTTCCTTCACATACTCACCAGCTGTACACACAGTCCTTCTCAGCTGTCTTTGATCCTGATTCTCCAGGCTCGGTGGTGTGGTGGTGGAGGGATTTTACCTGGGGAGGGAGTGGCTCTTGTGAGCCTGAGAGGATTTGGAAGGAGGTTAAACTATGAGGTGAGGAGAAGGGAGAAGGTTTTAAGCCCTTGGGAAGTTCTGAGCTGCAGGAAGTTGGGTAGGAAGGAAGAAGGGGGATCTCAGAGTGAGGGGGTTTGTTTTTGAGTTAAGAGGGAGAGAGAATTCTGAGACTGGTAGGTGGGTGAGAAGAGAGGGTTTTGATCTGGTTGAGAGGGTGCTGAGCAGGTTGGGGTGGACTGAGTTGGGACAGCTGAGTGTGGATGAATGATGAGAATGGAGATGTGATTGGCAGGAACTCTGGTATGTGTGAAGGAGGGTGTGTCAGTAAGGGGAATGGAGAAGGAGGTAGGAAGGTTAAAATCTAGACTGGAATGTGGGGAAAGGCAGGCAGAGAGAAAGAAGAGGTCAGGACTAGGATAAAACAGTAAGGGACCCAGAGAGATAAGCACTTTTTCTGCCTGCCACTGTCTATATCTGTATTTACATGCACACAAAAGATAATTGGATGTGTCAGCCTTCTCCCTGCATGTCTTGTATGTCTGATCTGTATTGCCAGGCTGATTTAGACTGTAAGGTCCCTGGGCAGAGGGCCATGCCTTCCTCGACGTTTGTTTCAGGAAAGGTACAACATCAGCACTCAGTAAATAAACATGGATGATAGTAATACACTGCATTAGCCTAAGCTCAGGCTGGACTCTAAGACTATAGGGGAATTTTCTAGGAGTTCTCAGGACTTAGAAGTCCCCTGTGGCCCTCCAAGCAGTGGTAGTTTAAACACGGGTCCCACTGATATGTGGATTTGAATCCTGGCTGGCAGCAGGATACCCAGGGCCCGGACCTTAGTTCCATTATGCCATTGGGGCTGAGGGGGAGCAACGCTGCTGGAGAAAACTGCATCAGGAAGTCATGATTTAGAAAAGGTTGGGGTTGCTGGACTTGGTTTCCTTCCATTGGCCCTGAGTTTGAATTTAGTGCCTGTTACAGGGTAGTCAGCTCCTTTAAGGGCCCGTGAGCCTGTGGCCAGGCAGCCCTGTTTGATTATTGGACCCACTTGCAGTGAGTTCAGATGATGCCTATTTAGGGCTGAGAGATCTCAGTTGAATGTGGGGAGGGCACTCATCCAGTTATATCCTGGAAAGTCCTCTTTTTGCTGGCTTTTGCCCCCTGTCTGGTAATGGGACACAACCGGACATGCTTTTGTCTGGTATCGGATGGGGGACACCATTTTGAATAGCGTGCCACTCTTCCCCCACCGGCCTGACCTCACGTGCGGTGCGCTCTTGAAACTGGTGTTCCCTGTGTGGCGTGACCTCACACACACCGTGCATCCGCCATCATGCCAGCAGGGGCAGGGTCACCCAGGCAGGGACGGGCCCACTCCATTCTCAGAAGTGCCAGAATGTCCATTATTCTGGTAACATGTGAGCGGCCATCCTAGTTGGATGGAAGCTGCAGGAGGGAGATTAGTTCCTGTGACTGGCCCTGGAAGAGGGTGAAAGGCTCCTGCAGCCAGTGTTGGTCAGGGGAATAGCATGTGTGTGTGTGTGTGTGTGTGTGTGTGCGCACGTGCGCGTGCGTATTACTTTTGTTTGCATTAATAAACTGTGCCCCGAGGGAAGGGCCTGAAAGTGACCTGGTCATGGTGTTTAATCTTTCTGGGGCTGGGAAGACACACCAGCAGCAGTCTGCCATACCTTACCTTGTTATGTGTTATGTGCTGGGAGCTGACGCACTTTCGGCTAGATTCACAAGGGGGACTTAGGCTATGACTACGTACAGCTTAATTTAACATAAGTTATGTCACTCAGTGGTGTGAGTTAGCCACCCCCCTGAGTGACAGAATTTAGGCTGACTTAGCGCTGTCCACACCAGCGCTTATGTCAGCAGGAGAGCTTCTGTCCTTTCTTAAGACACATGAGATAACTTTCCTGCTTTACTCAGCACTAGTGAGGCCTCAATTTGAAAACTGTGTCAAGTTTTGGGTGCCAGATGTGGACAAATTGGAGAAAGTCCAGAGGAGAGCAATAAAAATGATTAAAAAAAAAAACAAAAACAAAACCCTGGGCATGTTTAGTCTTCAGAAAAGAAGACTGAGAGGGCACCTGAGAACACTCTTCAAATATGTTAAGGGATGTTATAAAGAGGATGTTGTTCAGTTGTTTTCCACGTCTATTGAGAATAGAACAAGAAATAATGGACTTAATTTGCTGCAAGGGAGATTTCGATTAGATATTCGGAAAAACTTTTTAACTATAAAGATAGCTAAATTCTGGAATAGGCTTCAAGGAAGGTTGTAGAATCCCCATCATTGGAGGTTTTTTAGAAACAGGTTAGACAAACACCTGTCAGGGGTGGTGTAGGTTTTCTTGATCCTGCCACAGTGCAGAGGGTTGGACCTTTTGAGGTCCTTTCCAGCCCTATGTTTCAATGATTCTGGAGACATAGTAGTGTATATTAAAATGACTATATATCCCAGGAACTTTCTTCAGAACACCTGAAATGCCCCCTTTTTTATTTAATCAAGACAAACACATGTTTTTTTTTATCTAACTACAAAATGTTTTATCCAGATGTATTGCTGTACCAAGCAGAATTTGCTGGCTAACCAGGAATAACAGTGAAGTGGAAACCCGGTTTAGTGTTTGGAAAAATGTTGGAATGAAAAGTCAAATGAGCATGGATCTTCCATTGTTGTTTGGATTGTTGTTATAGACATGTTTGTCCCAGGACACAAGAAAGACAAGGTGGGTGAGATAATATCTTTTATTGGACCAACTTCTGTTGTCACTGTCTCTTCCACCACCAGAAGTTGGTCCAATAACAGATATTATCTCATCCACCTTGTCTCTCTCAAATGAGTGTGGATGAGATCAAAGCTGTTCTTTTTCTCAAAGTGAATGTCAGTGACACTTGTTCAGTGTTTCATGACAAACACATTCAGTGCACTAAGTTACTGGGAGGAAAAAATCTTCCACTCTGAGAAATAAGCACGTATCACTGAGTCAGAAGTTGGAAGTAGTGACACCATCGTGATATTTTAAAAAAATACTTTTCCTGTTGTGTGACTAATTCACAACCCTAAAACATAGATATGCAAAAACACCCCTGTTTTTGATTTTCAAAATATGGCCATCATTGGAAATATCCAAATTGGTTCCACTTTGCAATTACAGCTTTTTTTTCTCATTTCTGATTAAAATAATAGGGACAAAAACAGCTATTCTGATTGCTAAAGAGGTTAATTATTTAAAATATTGAGGGTCTTTTTATTCTGTTCCCTAAGTCCATGACATTGCATCCAGTTTTAAGCACCTTATTATAAGTTCCGGAGAGGGGTCAGAAAAGATCCGGCACATTGATCAAAGATATGGAAGATCTTACCCATAATGATAGGATAAAAGCTGTTTCAGCACCACTGGTGGTATCAGGTATACTGGAATCTTGTAGTGGGGCTACACTTCTTCCAAACCTCAGAGATTCTTAGTGGCAGCAGGTGGTACTGCATACTACCTGTTCAGCAGCCAGACCATAGATATTAACACAGTCTACAGTGTGACCAAGAGCTGGGCATGAATCACCAGACACCCCTCAAAATAGACATGCGCTCACACAGCTGGCTTATCTTTGAAAGAGCCCATGGAAGGCATGCATTTTAAGGAGAGATTTGAATGAGGAAAGAGAGGTTGATTGATGCGCTGGTCGAGGAAGTCTTCCAACCAGGGAAGGAGGTAAACAGAACAGAGTGGAGAATGATACAGAGGGTGCTAGCAGGCAGGCTTGGGAGCAGTGGAGTGAATAAGATGAGAATAAATGGAAATGAGAACAGGGATGCAGGTGGTGCAGAGATGTAGAGGCTCGTGGAGGTAAGAGACCGGAAACTTGAACTTGATGTGGAAGGAGAGGAGAATCCAGGAAAGGGACACGGGGGATGTGGTGTATTAGGGTAATAAGTGATCATTATTGTCACGCTATCTGGAGTGGCTCATGACTGTGAGTGCCTACCTCAGGGCAGACTGTCAGAAACAAGGGCAAACACCCCAAACTGGTGGTGTGTTCTATAATTAGATTTCACCAAGCCAGTTACAAATGTGAACTCCTGGATCACTATACCAGTCTTACCATGAAAAGAAAAGGAGTACTTGTGGCACCTTAGAGACTAACAAATTTATTAGAGCATAAGCTTTCGTGAGCTACAGCTCACTTCATCGGATGCATTTGGTGGAAAAAACAGAGGAGAGATTTATATACACACACACAGAGAACATGAAACAATGGGTTTATCATACACACTGTAAGGAGAGTGATCACTTAAGATAAGCCATCACCAACAGCAGGGGGGGAAGGAGGAAAACCTTTCATGGTGACAAGCAGGTAGGCTAATTCCAGCGGTTAACAAGAATATCAGAGGAACAGTGGGGAGTGGGGTGGGAGGGAGAAATACCATGGGGAAATAGTTTTACTTTGTGTAATGACTCATCCATTCCCAGTCTCTATTCAAGCCTAAGTTAATTGTATCCAGTTTGCAAATTAATTCCAATTCAGCAGTCTCTCGTTGGAGTCTGTTTTTGAAGCTTTTTTGTTGAAGTATAGCCACTCTTAGGTCTGTGATCGAGTGACCAGAGAGATTGAAGTGTTCTCCAACTGGTTTTTGAATGTTATAATTCTTGACGTCACCAGCAACCACACACCACACAACAGAACCACTAACCCAGGAACCTATCCTTGCAACAAAGCCCGTTGCCAACTCTGTCCACATATCTATTCAGGGGATACCATCATAGGGCCTAATCACATCAGCCACACTATCAGAGGCTCGTTCACCTGCGCATCTACCAATGTGATATATGCCATCATGTGCCAGCAATGCCCCTCTGCCATGTACATTGGCCAGACTGGACAGTCTCTATGTAAAAGAATGAATGGACACAAATCAGACGTCAAGAATTATAACATTCAAAAACCAGTTGGAGAACACTTCAATCTCTTTGGTCACTCAATTACAGACCTAAAAGTGGCAATTCTTTAACAAAAAAACTTAAAAAACAGACTGCTGAATTGGAATTAATTTGCAAACTGAATACAATTAACTTAGGCTTGAATAAAGACTGGGAGTGGATGGTAATAGCTCACCTTACCTGATCAGTCTCGTTACAGTGTGTATGGTAACACCCATTGTTTCATGTTCTCTGTGGATATAAATCTCCCCACTGTATTTTCCACTGAATGCATCCGATGAAGTGAGCTGTAGCTCACGAAAGCTTATGCTCAAATAAATTTGTTAGTCTCTACGTTGCCACAAGTACTCCTTTTCTTTTGGCTTCAGTTCAGAGTCTCTGGTCCTGTCGGAGTTCAAACAGATGGAAAATTATCCTGTGGCTTTGTTTTATTTCCTTCCTTCAGCTTCAAAATCTACAGGACAAGCTGCCTTGCACATAGCATTTCTCAGATGTGATAGGGCCATTAACCAGTCCATTGTATTGTGATATTCCTTGATGAGCCTTCTGGATGGGTGAGGAGAGGATGATTCCCCTGCTTGAGTTCACAAGTTTTAGATTCATAGATACTAAGGTCAGAAGGGACCACTCTGATCATCTAGTCCGACCTCCTGCACAGCGCAGGCCACAGAATGTCACCCACCACTCCTATGAAAAAACTCACCCATGTCTGAGCTATTGAAGTCCTCAAATCATGGTTCAAAACTTCAAGGAGCAGAGAAGCCTCTCTCCAGTCAACCATGCCCCATGCTACAGAGGAAGGCAAAAAAACCTCCAGGGCCTCTCCAATCTGCCCTGGAGGAAAACTCCCTCCCGACCCCAAACATGGCAATCAGCTAAACCCTGAGCACATGGGCAAGATTCACCAGCCAGATGCCCAGGAAAGAGTTTTCGATAGTAAATCAGATCCCATCCATCTAATATCCCATCTCAGGGGATTTGGCCTATTTACCCTGAATATTTAAAGATCAATTACTTACCAAAATCCCATTATCCCATCATACCATCTCCTCCATAAACCTATCGAGTAGAATCTTAAAACCAGATAGATCTTTTGCCCCCACTGCTTCCCTTGGAAGGTTATTCCAAAACTTCACTCCTCTGATGGTTAAAAACCTTCGTCTGATTTCAAGTCTAAACTTCCGGGTGGCCAGTTTATACCCATTTGTTCTTGTGTCCACATTGGTGCTGAGCTTAAATAATTCCTCTCCCTCTCCTATATTTATCCCTCTGATATATTTATAGAGAGCAATCATATCTCCCCTCAACCTTCTTTTAGTTAGGCTAAACAAGCCAAGCTCCTTAAGTCTCCTTTCATAAGACAAGTTTTCCATTCCTCGGATCATCCTAGTAGCCCTTCTCTGTACCTGCTCCAGCTTGAATTCATCCGTTTTAAACATGGGAGAACAGAACTGCACACAGTATTCTAGGTGAGGTCTCACCAGTGCCTTGTATAACGGTACTAAAACCTCCTTATCCCTACTGGAAATGCCTCTCCTGATGCATCCCAAAACCGCATTAGCTTTTTTCACAGCCATATCACATTGGCAGCTCATAGTCATCCTATGATCAACCAATACTCCAAGGTCCTTCTCCTCTTCCGTTACTTCTAATTGATGCGTCCCCAACTTATAACTAAAATTCTTGTTATTAATCCCTAAATGCATAACCTTACACTTCTCACTATTAAATTTCATCCTATTACTATTACTCCAGTTTACAAGGTCATCCAGATCCTCCTGTATAATATCCCGATCCTTCTCCGAATTGGCAATACCTCCCAGCTTTGTATCATCTGCAAACTTTATTAGCACACTCCCACTTTTTGTGCCAAGGTCAGTAACAAAAAGATTAAATAAGATTGGTCCCAAAACCGATCCCTGAGGAACTCCACTGGTAACCTCCCTCCAACCTGACAGTTCGCCTTTCAGTAGGACCCGTTGCAGTCTCCCCTTTAACCAATTCCTTATCCACCTTCTGATGTTCATATTGATCCCCATCTTCTCCAATTTAACTAATAATTCCCCATGTGGCACGGTATCAAATGCCTTACTGAAATCTAGGTAAATTAGATCCACTGCATTTCCTTTATCTAAAAACTCTGTTACTTTTTCAAAAAAGGAGATTAGGTTGGTTTGGCACCATTACCTTTTGTAAAACCATGTTGTATTTTGTCCCATTTACCATTGACTTCAATGTCCTTAACTAATTTCTCCTTCAAAATTTTTTCCAGGACCTTGCATACTACAGATGTCAAACTAACTGGCCTGTAGTTACCCGGATCACTTTTTTTTTCCTTTCTTAAAAATAGGAACTATATTAGCAATTCTCCAATCATTGGGTACTATTCCTGAGTTTACAGATTCATTAAAAATTCTTGCTAATGGGCTTGCAATTTCAGGTGCCAATTCCTTTAATATTCTTGGATGAAGATTATCTGGGCCCCCCGATTTAGTCCCATTAAGCTGTTTCAGTTTCGCTTCTACCTCTGATATGGTAATATCTACCTCTATATCCTCCTTCCCATTTGTCATGCTACCATTATCCCCAAGATCCTCTTTAGCCTTATTAAAGACTGAGGCAAAGTATTTGTTTAGATATTGGGCCATGCCTAGATTATCTTTAACCTCCACTCCATCCTCAGTGTTAAGCGGCCCCACTTCTTCCTTCTTAGTTTTCTTCTTATTTATATGGCTATAGAACCTTTTACTATTGGTTTTAATTCCCTTTGCAAGGTCCAACTCTACTCGATTTTTAGCCTCTCTCACTTTATCCCTACATCTTCTGACCTCAATTAGGTAGCTTTCCTTGCTGATCCCTCCCATCTTCCACTCCCTGTATGCTTTCTGCTTCTCATAATCACCTCTCTAACATGCTTGCTCATCCAGCTTGGTCTACAACTCCTTCCTATGAATTTTTTCCCCTTTCTTGGGATACAGGCTTCCGATAGCTTCTGCAGTTTTGATTTAAAGTAATCCCAGGTCTCCTCTACCTTTAGATCCATAAGTTCTTCAGTCCAATCCACTTCCCTAACTAATTTCCTTAATTTTTGAAAGTCAGCCCTTTTGAAATCAAAAACCCTAGTTGCAGATTTATTTTTGTTAATCCTTCCAGATCAGAGCAGACACTTTCAAAGTTATAAAGCAAAGCTTACATATTTTCTTAAAGCATGGAATGCAGACATTGAGAGTGCATGCAGCAGCTTACAAACATTTCATAGACTCTAAACGCTACATTTGTTCTTATAAGCCTAATACTTATGAGCAAAACTAATACACCGGTGAATTGGTCTGGACTCCAACTATCAGTTTTCTCAGTTCTGAGCTAATGCCTGCAGCCTGGGCAAGAATTAGCATCTGGCCTGCCAGATTCACATTTCTAGAAAGGAGAGGAAAAGTATCTTGCTACAGTACTTGCTTAATTTTGGATTTAGCTCTTTAGTAATGAACAGGAAAGTGTGTATCACGTGCTTTGGATTTAAAAGACAAAACTAACAAACTGTTGGAGAATAATGAGCATGAACTCAATGGTAGTTTGAGTAAGGACTGAAAACTGAGTCAAGCCTTCAGGAACTTGCCATGCATTCCCTATAAATAGTGCTGGCTCGAGGCCTAAACTGCACAGGAAACTATATAGGACACCCATTTTGTAGGGATGCCTCCAGCCCAGTCACCACTTCCTCCCGCCCCCCTTTGCACACCAAAGTGGCTCCAGCCCTTTAAGCGTTTCTCCTTTCCTTGCAGCAGTACAGTTCTAGCCCATAAGCAGAGGTGGTGGTCAGAAGGGCACCAGAATTATAGGTGCTGATCGTGATTTAAAAAAAAAATAAAAAAACAAACAAAATAACCCACCCTAAACATTTATGTTGATCTCTGCTGCATGTTTTTAACTGATGACAATAAGGGAAAAGTGTTCTTTTTCATTTAACCAATTGGCTGCTGCTGAGCATCCGACTAGAAAACACCTGCTGTGCTGCTGAATGTACCAGATACATGCCCATTGTCTTTGCTTTTAAAACAGGACCACAACACTGTGGCAGATGTCATGCTATAGGACTGTCAATGAAAGGGTTCTATCAAGTTACATCGAAGCTGCTGTATTATTAATGTAGTCATGTTATGGGCATGCTCACTTTTCTTACTGAAATCGTAACTTGCTAATTTTGTAAAAATGCTTATAAACCTGGAACCTGGTGTTTCCTTATCAAAATAGGATACAAATGTAGAGGGGCCACATGAGCTTGGAATCTAGTCAATTATCTCCTTCTTACCTCACTCCCTAGCCTCCTCCCAGTATCCACCCCCAAAAAAATGAAAACGAGTTTCAGTTTCTACACCTGTCCCTGAATCTTTTCCCAATTTTTGTGGTTTTACAATGACATTTTCCTATTTTTTTCTCTCCCCCTTGTGGTGGTGTGAAAGATCCACACAAACAACAGGGGAAATTGTCTGCTAGGGGAAACTGTGAAACTGACTAGACACAAAGTGCTGTTAAATGCACACACTAAACAAAGTAGACAGCAAAAGATAAAAGTAGCCTTCTATTCTGTTTGTTTTCATGCATAGTAATCTCATAGGCTACTTGTACCAACAGTAAGAAAACTGGTTTTCTGAGCAGTGTGGTTTTTCCGTCAGTGGTGTTCTTTTCAAGTCTCAAGGTCAGATTGCTTAACATTTTTTTCCCTTTTGCATGACATGTACTGTATGTTCAGCTCTTGGACTGTAGTCTACACTATCATACTAACAATGCAAGTACATTTGCATCATGTCTATACTTTTATTGCCAAAAAGGCTACTGAATGGGAAGAAAAATTGGCCTCTAAAGCTACTTCAGGATATAAAAAGAAGGCACCTTTGGCAACTGCATCCTAGTAACTGTTGCTATAGAAACTTTAGCTACCTTTATTCTCACTGCGACCTTGATTTTTCTTAGCAGGCTACTTATAAATAACATATAGAACGAGGCATATTTCTATAAAACTTTGTAACTCTTTTGCTCTCATCTTAGTCTATAAATATAAGGAATTTAGAATGGAAATCCTCTTAAAACGTTTGAAAGTTATAAAATGAATCCTAATCCTGTTTTAAAGTATCTTTATAAAGATATTTGTTGTGTTGCTCTGTTTCACTGGGGCAATCTATACCAACCCATAAAACTCCATCTGCGACCTGTTTTTTTTTTCATAGTTACCAAGCATACAAAAGTGGCATTTTAATGATGAGCTTTACTTGCAGACATATTAACAGCGCTTTTGTACAGTGTGTCACAGTGATGCTACAGTATCAGTTGTACAGTCTGATGCTCCTCAACTATAATACTAATCCTTTGCACTTACATATCCTTCATCCAATGATTTCACAGTACCTCACAAATGTTAAGACACTCACCACACTCCTCTGAAGAGGGGAAGTAAATGTACCCCATCCTGAGGAATGGGGCAGTGCATTTACGTCATCTTATGTACATTGCTTTACACTGCCCCATGCTGCATTTCTCACCTGGACCGTGGCAGTTTGAGAGAGGTGAATAACTTGCATGACCACAAATACCATTCAGTATACAGTATCCTCTCAGACAGCTGTTACTCCATTGACAATGTAACACAGCCCCAGCTGTGGGGGACACTGTTGAATTGAAGGGGAAAGCAACAATGGCAGTTTCCTTTATTCTGCTGCTGACAGCTATGACAGCTAAAGCTCTGGTTTGCCTGAAATTAATAAGCCTCCATTTACTATTGTTGTTGTTAATTATGTATTATTGTAGTTTCCAAAGACTCCATTCAGGATTAAGGCCCCACTGTGCTTGGCGCAGTACAGACATACAGAAGAGAAATCCCTTTGCCTGAAGGGTTTACTACCCAAAAACGCAAACAGACAAAGGGGTAGAGTTTAGGGATGCAGGTTGCAAGTAAATTAACTTGGTGAAGATTTGACTCAGCTTTGTTATTTACCTGGGGGAAGGGGTGGGGAGGAAACGGGGAAAGCAATAGCTACAGCTCATTGGCCGCTTAACTATGATCCTCAGGCTCGGTCTCCTGGGTATCTCGGCAGAGGTGAGTCTTAAGGAAAATAGGGTAGTGGCTGCTGGTATTTTATTAGGGAGTATTTGCCATGCACAAAGGCAGCCTGGGAGAAAATCTGGAGGTGTTTGAGGGCTTAGTTATGCAAAGTGCTGAGCATGTTGGCCCCAAACCAACAAAGTATGTGCTTAACTTTAAGCATGAGTCGTTCCACTGAAGTCAATGGGACTGCTTCTGCTTAAAATGAAATACGCTTCAATACTTCGCTGGATTGGGGCTGGTGTGTTCAGCATCTAATAGAAGTGAGCCCAGTTGGCATTTTAAAATGCCATTAAAGAAGATGTCATTTTGTAAAGAACTAGATGCATTATTTTAACTGTCGAAGCTCATGATCCCATTATGTAGTAATTTAATAAGCAACACTAATAAACTTATTATCATCCCTCATAGTGGATAGCATATTTTAAATGAACTTAACTAGTTATGATGTAAATAACATACTCTTCATCTACTTTGTGTTGGTTAAAATCATATTGGAATGTGACTAGTGTGTTTGTGGCAGGAGAGCTCCTCACTTCAGTGTAAAAAACACACAAGAAAGTATGCATACAATCTTGTGAAAAATGCTATAGCTTACAGGGTGCACACTTTAGTACCCCACTCTTACGGCTAGATTGTATATTTGAAATGCCGCACTTGTGAGTGGATATTTGGCATCAAGGACTGAACCCATGACCTCTGGGTCTAAAAGCATGAGCCAGTCCTACCTGAGCTAAAGTAGCTAGCTCTTGTTGGTCCAGGGCTCATCAACCGCAGCAAGTGGGTGTGGCTTACACATTTACAATCTGCCCTAGTTAAGGGGCAGTGCATTCCCATCCTGCCCAAGCAACAGCACAGGAGCTTCCCCCTTGCTACAAAGGTGTAGCAGTCTGCTGCTGGCCCACACCAATAGTAGATTACAACCTCCCTTTGCTGGTTTGTGCACTATGGGGTGGAGCCAAGAGTGCCCACTCCCCACCCACCACCTTGAGAGGGCAGCTGTGGGTGCACAATGGTTGTTTACTTCTGCATGCCTGAAGTCAAGGGCTAGGGAGGCCATACAGGGGTAAAGGGGGTTCCTGCTCCCATGTGCACAGGTGCATAGGTCTGGCCGTGATCTGGCTCTCAGGGTATAGGATTTATATGTGTCTGAACTGAAAGCCAGTGGTTTTTGTTGTTTTGTTTTGTGGTTGCAAGTCAATGAGCATTCAAAGGTCAGTGGACAATCTGAGCCTACATCAATCCCCTCTGTGTGATACCTAGATTTTAGCTGATTGCCTAAGTTGCCAGAGGCTCTCAGGGAGCACACCCTCTTATTTCACATCAATTATTGTTTCTAGGCTAAGTTAGTAAGTCCAGCAATACTCCCTTACACTCCCTATTTGGCTTCAAGCCTAAACAGGCCTTGGAAGTCCAGTGGTCCCTTCTACCTACTAGACTCAGGCTTTTACCCCCGGTGTGTTGCTAAGGGGGTGTTTCTCATTCTATTAGAATTTACCAATTAAAATTTATTTCAGTGATTTCAGCTATAAATATCTCCTCTCATTTTCAGAATCTTTCAGCTTATTGTTATGCCAATCCACAACTTTTATAGGAGCTGTGAAGATTCCTTATCACAGTTTTATTTTAATTTAAATAGTCTAGTTTGTACCTGTCTATTTGCCTCCAACTTTTGCTGTCTGTTTATAAACCATTGTATGTAATAGATGGAATTGGACTTTTTTTATCTAGGACAATTGAGAGTACAGACCTCTGCACAGCCCCTCTTATGCTTAGAGACTTCGGCGGGTGACAACATTAACAGCTGTGAATTGCTATCTCCTAGTACCATATGGCTATCACTGTGTATATTTTCAGGCTCTGAAATGCTGTGATCCAACACCCAGTAGTTCACCAATCTTCTTTCACTGTAGAGCCCGAGTAGTTCATTACAGCGTGGATCAGCAGGTTACTGGGTTTGTCCAGATTAAAGACTTGAGCCAGAGCATTTTGTTATTATGTCCCTTAGCTATTACTACCTGGACTGCCCAATCTGTGTCATTATTTAAAATGAGGCTTAGTCTTAGGTCCTTTAATTTTCTGTACTGGTGCCAGCAAACTATGGTGATTATGGCCTGATGGATGGATGAGTAGATTGGTGCTTTTAACTGTTCTTAATCGATGACACTGTAATTGCATTGTGATTAATTGTACAGCACCCTGTGAAGGATGTTATATTAATGTAGCTTCTTGTGGTTGCCAGTCTCAGTGAAATTCTGTCAGCCACTTTCTCCTGGAGCTGTAGAGTCTAAAGAGTCTGCTACAAATCCAAAGGGAAAGACTTTAACATCCTAAGTAAAATCCTGAGATTCCTTTAAAAAAAAAAGCACCTCAGAGGGAATAGGGATGGTTCCCAAAGAATAATCATAAATGGGAGCCCTTCCAGCTAACAAATCCCTTATGGCTTCTTCATAGGACACAGCCACTTTTAAAACATTTCTTTTCCATGCAGTGTTTCTAAATTGTATGCACAGCCTATAGATCACCACTCTTTGTGGGGGAGTTTTTCTACAGTAAGCTCACTGGGAATTTCAGGTGTGAGCAAGTGTAACCTATATTAGGAAAGTATAGGACTTTGTCTCCTTTTGGTGTAAGAGGATAAAAGGCTATTACAGATATTGGTTAATAGAGTTCTTTAGTTCAAGTGATAGAGGCTCATGCTTTTAGTACAGAAGTCTCTCAAGTTCGAACACTGCTGAGTCCCTGGTAACGTACTTTGTACATGTACTCCATGGTCATACAAGATTTTTTCTTATTAGCAATCTATGATATACTTGTCAGGTCATCTTATGTTAGTAGGAAGACTGCCAGATTGCAGGGAGTTGTAAGCATAAGTAAACGTACACAAATTAGTATTGTATTACAAACAGAAGATATTAGACCAGGTTTCTGTCACTCCCTTCAGCACCAGGAAGGGTTTCAGCACCATTCCTAGTGCTTTTCAAAAGAGAAAACAGGCAGCCTTTTCATGCACATATGAGTAGCTGGTCCAGTTCCCTTACACTCAAAAAGAAGTCACCCTAGGCAGTGATGGTGGCAGTGAATCTGAGGGGGACCTTCTAGTGGCAGTGCAGTCCAATCTCATGGTGCCGTGAGGCTTATCTGAGATTTGGTGTGAGTGGTCAACAACTCAATATTTTCCTCTCTTTTAGCCACAGCCATTCACCTATTCATAACAATGATTGAAGAGGGTGTCCAGAGGGAAAGCATTCCAGAAATCCTTTATCTGTGCTGTATTTGGAGACAAAGGTCTTGTTAACTTGCATTCAATGGCAAAACTTCCATTGACTACATTTGGAGCAAGGCTAATGAAACATGATATCCTTCAAGCCACATACAGCTCTCTTCAGATGTTTCAGCAACACCTGCTCTCTTCAGGTGATTAAAATAAACAACAGCACAGTGAAACAACCCAGTGGGACCACTTGGGATTGTTTTTCAGTGAAGAACTGAGGAAAACCTTTCTGTGCTTGGACCAAAAAAAAAATTCCCAAGCAAAGTTTAGTCAGTTTTTCTTTAAAAAAAAAAAAAAAAAAAAAAAAGGAATGAGCCTTACAAAAACTTCTCATGGCTTGCCTGGCCATGCTGCCTCAAAGTAGGCAAAATGAATGTTTCTTTAGAGTCAAGAAGATTGGTTCCTCAAATCACTGGAAAAATATCCTAAGCATACCATGGACACTGTTAGGTGTCTGCAGTATCTGGTGAAAGACAAAAATCTAATGAATATCTAGCACCTGGTGACAATACATGCCATCCTGTTGGGATAGGGGACTTACTTGAAAGTTCATGTTGCACAGAGGAAATGTTCAGACCACAAATTCAGAGTAAACACATAGATTTTAGAAAAGAGAACAGCTTGATTTTTATTCCTTTTCCTCTTCACCAAGCCTGTAATGATAAAATCAAAGTAATACAGGAGTTGTGGCTCTCAACAAAGTGAACCAAAGTAGGAAAGCTCAAGAAGGAGATTCTTTTCTTAGACTGGGAGCAAAAGAATTGAAAATGTCTCTGCTTTTTTCATGTAGTATAATCAATATGGACTAGATCTTCAGAGGGTGTAAATCAGCAGGGCTCCACTGAAGTACACAAAATCAGATTATATTTTCATTTGCACAGTTAATAAAATGTAAACTATAGGGTGGAAGGTTTCTACCTTCATCTAAAGTCCCATGCAGTGATAGCTATGGATGCATCTTGCAAAGCTTCAATATCTTTCTTTCTTTCTTTCTTTCTTTCTTAGCAGATTTATTTTAAACCTTGTGCTTGACTAATGATCTTAGATTAACCATCTGAAAGTGTTGTTGAATTCATAATATTGGTGTCTGGCACTGGAAGACTTCCAAACCACTGACAATGCACTGAAGAATTATCTCAACCTCAAGATCACATTGCTACCTTGTAGTATATATGATCTATACCATATACATAGCTGTTCTGTTCAGGAAACAGGACGGTGACACTTCTCCCGCACCACCACCGTCACCACCACATGTCTGACTTTGAATCTATTCTAATTTTGGCTTGAATTCAAAGATGTACTTTGATTTGCTTATTATTAATTATTATTTTATTTTATTTTTATTTATTTTTGCTTTTTGGTTTGGTATCTATTTCTATTTTGTTTTGCTAAACATGTGCTAAAAAGCAATTGTGCCTGAAACACCCTATTGTGTAATGGAGTGAGAGGGTTCTTATTATTCTGTCACAAGACATATCATACTTGTTGGATGTGTTTGCCACTCCACATGACAGGTATAGAAGTGTTTTACAGGATCAGCTGACTGGATATTGCTGATTAATAGCCCTGACTATAGACAAGTTAGAGAAATTTGATTCTTCTTTTTCACAAGTAGAGGTTCAAATTCACCATCCCCAACGTGGAGCATGTTGCTCTGTTCAAAATCACTGCTTGGAAATTATTCTTTGTCATTAAAATGCCTTCACAAAGCCACATTATTGTAGCCATTTCTAAGCATGTCAGCCAGAGCTTTTACAGAGCTATAAGACCCTTACTAGGCTCTTACCTATCCTGTGCATAAGCAGAGAACTGCTGGAACAACTATGTAAAAAAAGGCATGCAAGTTCTGCTGAGATCCTCTTTTCCTGCCTGTTAGATGGATCTGGTACCCTTACCAAATTGCTATTGACATGGTTGCTTTAGTAACTGGTAGAGTTAGTTGTAATTAATGTACTTTGTTTCTGTGTATGGCATCGTGTTTATGGGGAAAAAAATTGTAAGGAGTCGTGAAATTTAATGAGAGAATGTTTTGCTTGCGGCATGCCATGTAATAAGGGAATTTGCAAGATGCACAGACTAGAAGCTTTCCTGAGAGAAGCAGAAAAGTCATTGCAGCAGTTTAGGTAAGGATTTTCTTGGAATGGATGTAAAATCTCAGGCTCCTCTGGTGAGTGGACTGAAGGGCTGGGGCTTAGATTAAAGGTTCACTGGTCCCAGAGAGTGAGTAGAAGGTCAGGCTGAAGGGTTGACAGCTCAGGTCACATAAGAATATTGAGCCAGATCCTTCGCTGTCATAAATCAGCACAGACCCAGTGGCTTCAATGGAGCTTTGTCACTTTACACCAGCTGAGGATCTGTTCCAGCATCTCAGCAGTTCTTGAGATAACTGTAAGGAGTAAGAGAAGCCTTATTTATTGTTATAGTTAGTGACCTGGTTATCAATCCTCAATTCGCCTTTTTAGGGTGGATCTTCTCTGCGTACTGTAAGCATTCAACCTTAAATGTAATATCTGAACTTTCACATGAGCTGGACCAGCTTGCCTGTATGTTTCTATGGCTGTGACTTTCAACTGAAAGCAGCCAGTGTTATCTGTAGGAAAATCAGTTCCTCCATCTTGAAGCCACCTGTAATTAGCTTTATTTTCTATTATTATTTGTAGCACGTGTCCAACGGGATATAGATGCCTAAAGGCTGGTGAAAATCCTGATCATGGCTATACAAGCTTTGATACTTTTGGCTGGGCCTTTCTCTCTTTGTTCCGCCTGATGACACAGGATTACTGGGAGCGTCTCTATCAACAGGTATCAGATATTCTCGTTAAACCATGAAATAAATCAGTCATCCACTTACAATGATATATTGGTCTGTCTACATAGCGAGTTAGTGTGTGGCAAGTCAGGGTGTGAATCTATAGCAGACTAGCTTCATGCGCCCTATCTCGCTGTATGAAACAGGAGCATGCTGAACTGCGCTACAGAACTTTTAGTGCGCAAGGGCTACACAGCAAATTAGTGAGTGGCAAGAAGCTAGTGTGCTGTTGATTCATTCCCTGGCTTGCTATGCACTAACTCACTGTGTAGATAAGTCCAAAGTCAGTAATTGAAGTTAGGAGAAAATTGATGGTGGTTAGACACAGAATGAATGACTATCCTGTTTACATCCTGGTCAGGAGCCATCAGTTGCCACAATGAATTTTTAGGAGATGATTATGTCAGTGGATGGCTAAGGAGGGTTGGTAAATGGGAGAAAGAAACTCTCGTTGGGTAGCTTGTTTGAATCTGAAAGATGTCACCATGTAATGACTGTTTGGTGGCTGGTGTAAAATGAGTTGGTGATCCCAGTCCCGCTCAAAGGAGAATGGTTTCCATCTTACAAAAACCATCACTTTCCTTGGCATGCTTCTTGACAGTTGCAGCAGTGACCAAGAATTAAATGGAGAAGGAGACTAAATTGTACCCACACACCTAAAAGTGTTCTCCCCAGAGCAAATTTTCCATCAAGGAGGCCTTGAGGTTCATGTGCAAAAATAGTCTGAGAAATAACTTGCAACTTTCATGCACAGTTGTAGCAACTGTGTGTGCAAGTGAACAGGTCAACTAAATACTCATTCTTGCATGCATTTGCTGTAATTGTATGTGCAAGTCTCAGGAACTGTATGCAGAAATTAGACACAAAATTGCATGCACATGGTTGTGTGTGCAAATGCGCTTCTGCCCACTGAAAATTTGGTTCTCTATGTCAAGATTTCAGAGTAGCAGCCGTGTTAGTCTGTATTCGCAAAAAGAAAAGGAGTACTTGTGGCACCTTAGAGACTAATAAATTTGTTAGTCTCTAAGGTGCCACAAGTACTCCTTTTCTTTATGTCAAGATTGAAGCACTTTGGTATGGAAATTGGGGAAGGCTGTACTGCCATAGACCATGCTATACAGTTTTTCAAAAAAACTGAGGACTCCAGTTTCCTGTGCCACCATCTACACAATTTATTTTTATCTCATGAAAACTGATAATACATTGAAATAGAAGCAAATTAAATAACTGTAATTCATTTAATGGGTACAAAATTACAGGTACAGATTTGGAAGGTTCAAGTTGCGACTGTAAAAAGGAAGGCTGAACAATTAGCATTTAGTGATAATCTGTACCTTATTCCCTGATAACCAGAAACTTCTATGATTAAACTCTGTACCGTTTTCTTTTTATTTTAATATCATCTTAATAAAATTATAAATGCACCACTGTCTGAGGGGAAGTTCTGTGTTAGCATACACAATTTATAGTCAGGTGGCAAGTTTCTGAAGGTCTGTATTCAAAGGAAATCAGTGTGCTGACTTTTTAGGTGAAGAATGCTTTCTCTGCAATTGCTTATAAATTTATCTGTTATCAAACACACTCAGACACAATATTCTTGAGAAAAACACTCATTTTAAAAATACATCATGCTGCATGACACAATGATCACCTGATTAAATTATGGCAATTTCATGATGAGAGTGTAACTTCCTATGATGTGATTATTTTTATATTGAACAGGTTTCTGTTCAGGCTGTTAGCAAAAATCTAATTTAATTAAAAGTAAATATAAGTCTTTTAAAACATTGTGGAAACCTTAAACTTAACTATGCATTGGACCCTTTATTTTTGTGCTTGCAGACTCTGAGATCTGCTGGGAAGATCTACATGCTCTTTTTTATGCTGGTCATCTTTCTGGGCTCATTTTATCTGATCAACTTGATCCTGGCTGTAGTGGCCATGGCTTATGAAGAGCAGAACCAAGCCACTATTGCTGAAACAGAGGCAAAGGAAAGGAAGTTTCGAGAAGCCATGGAAATATTAAAGAAAGAGCAGGAGGTCTGTAAACTATTCTCTGGTTAGTCTTAGCCTGAACATGCAATACAACAACACTCAGTCTTTATTCTAAACATATAAGACCAATTAAATAAGGGCTCTATTGAAAATGAGTTGTTGGTTATTGTCTTATTCAGAGGTGTTACAATCTTTTCTAGAAAAAATATAATGGTAATGTTGTGACCAGTAAGGGCTTTCCTACACACAAAAGCTGTACTGCTTTGCCTCTACCAGTGTAGTTAAAATGGTGCAACTTCCTCATACCCTCCACCTGCCCGACAGCATGGACACAGTGATATTGGTATGGTATATAAGGCATTTTTATACGGGTCTATCTATGTCCATACTAGTGATTGTACCAGTACATCTGTTTTGTGGTGGCAAGCACTGGGAGCTAGGGGAAGAAGCGGGGACGCAGCCTGATCAGGGGATGAGGGGGAGGCGGAGCAGAGGCGGAGGTGAGCTGGAGCGGGAGGG
Source organism: Dermochelys coriacea (assembly GCF_009764565.3). Classification (NCBI taxonomy): domain Eukaryota; kingdom Metazoa; phylum Chordata; order Testudines; family Dermochelyidae; genus Dermochelys; species Dermochelys coriacea. The sequence continues at coordinate 258,137,943 of NC_050069.1, read as the reverse complement.
CGGGGAGCTGCCAGTGGGTGCAGAGCACCCACTAATTTTTCTCCATGGGTGCTCCAGCCCTGGAGCACCCACGGAGTCAGCGCCTATGAGTTTATATGTTTATTTGAATGCTGTTTACAAAATACAGTGTACAGTAAATACATTGATGTTGCAACATTAGATATCTATAATTCATTTAGTACAACAATCTGTGTTATTGTGGTGAAAATAGCATATCAAGCTTTAGTGCAGGATCCAATTCCCCCTTCATACCATTGATTCCTATGGGAAAAGTGGTTTCGACCTACGTTTTGATTTACAACGCATTGTGAGGAACGAATTGTGTCGTAAGTCCGAGGACTCCCTGTACAGATAAAATCCTATGTTACAGACACTTAAACAGGCACTTCCTGAGATTAAGCTTTCCACAACATGAAATGGAACTTGATTTAACTTGGGCTCCTGGTCACATCTACTCCCCACTCCCCAACTCCTTCCCCTGCTCCACTCATTCCCAGCACCACTCTCCTTGCCCAATCAACCCCCGTCTCCACTCAGTGCCTCATCCAATCTCAGTCTCTCCCCACCCCCACTGGCTCCCAGTCCTCCCTTCGTTTCGCTCCCCAGCTCCCAGGTCTAATCTCCTTGTCCAGCCAGTCTCAGTCTTCATCCCTTGGCTTCCAGTTCCAGTCTCTGGCCCCTGACTCCCATTGTCCACATCCCGGCAGACCCAGTCTCTCCCATTCCTCCCCACCTGCCAGCCTTCCCCCAACCAAACTTTGTCTCTACTCTCTTCCCACACAGGTCTGTCTGTCTGTCTTTATTTTTTCCTCTGCATTTGAATCAGGCAGATTCCTCCTCCACACTGCTTATGCCCAGCAGAGGGATCATTGAGAACGCAGGAGAGACAGGCTCCCTGCTCTCAGTTCCGGTGTCTCACCCTGGCCCACCATAACCCAGGGCTGCAAATGCAGGGAAAATCCTGCTCATCCCCCAGGCTGGAACATGCCCAGTGCAGACAAATTCTTTAGGGATTTGAATTGCTGAGCTCTAGCAAGTGTCTACTGAGCATGTGAAAACTGTGATTTTTTTTTCAAAGGCTTATAACTTAGCCAAATTAGGGCAGATTTTCACAGAACAGCAAAAGGCACATCTCTTATGCAAAGGATGGCCCCTTCTCAAATTTCAAATCCCCCCTTCAAAGCATGGGGACACTAGAGTTTCTTAAAGAAAGGGTCACCAGAATTACTTATCCTGGGCAAAACAACATATTTTTTTTTCTTAGCCTCATTCTAAGAAACAGCTTCATCATTTTGGCTAAAAGAAAAGGAGTACTTGTGGCACCTTAGCGACTAACAAATTTATTTGAGCATAAGCTTTCGTGAGCTGTAACTTATATGAAGCTTATGCTCAAATAAATTTGTTAGTCTCTAAGGTGCCCAAGTACTCCTTTTCTTTTAGCGAATACAGACTAACACGGCTGCTACTCTGAAACCTTTTGGCTGAAATCATTTTGGCTGAAACTTTCTAAAAACAAAATTCAGCCTGAGGCAAGCATGGAAAATTTCAGCCCAAACAGTTACAATTTGGCAAAGTTACAAGCAACTGAAAAAAAGTATCATACTGGGAAGAGTAGGGCAACCTTAATAGGACCATTTTTGGAGGTAAAGAAAATGTTATGGCAAGCAGAAAGGAAAATTTAAACGTTCAGAATGGCACTTACGCTACGTGATACAAAGAGAATGCAGCTCTAATTGAGAGACCTGCTTGGGGCTGATCAGTCATCTTATGCAATTGGTCCAACACATCTGAAGCTAAGTCCAAAAGGGTCATTGAGTCTTTGAGAGGGAAAATACCTCAGCATACCAATTAAATCAGTTGACTCAAATAGGCAAGGTGGGGGAGGTAATATCTTTTATTGGACCAACTTCTGTTGGTGAAAGAGATAAGCTTTCGAGCTACACAGAACACTTCTTTAGAAACACAATGTATCTGAGAACAATGCCCCAGAAAAGCATCTGAAACCTCCCTCTTCTTCTCTGCTCTAAGCAGTTTGTTCATGGAAGATGTATCCCAAAAGAGTTAAGTTTCGCTATTGTGTTGTAATCTGTTTGATGGGGATAATAGAGCTGCCTCCACTCCTTAAAATACATGACTGATTCTTTTTACAACTGTTAACTTGCTGCATTACTTTGACTGATGCCTGTGGGAGTGGGGGAATGTTCTGTTTCTTACGGGTGATTGCTTGTTTGAGTCTGGTGGCTTACAGAAAATAACAATGAAGATTCATTAGATTCCACTATACCTGGGAACCTGTAGCACTGTTCAGTGATTATCTGATAACGTTCTGTATTCTGGCAAGGAACCTGCATATTAGGGCCATGCTTAGTAGATAGTCAGTGGGTGTGGCTCTTTCCAATTGGTTGGCACCCCCAAAATTAATCTTATTTATTTTGTTCAAATCTGATTTTACCACGTTTCCATTAGCCTCTTTGGAGGTGCAAAACTCCCTGTTCTTGCCTGAGAGAATCCCCAATTCTCATCAAATGCTTCATTATGGGACTGCAGCTTCTTTTCTAATATTTTGATTTTTCTTTCCTGGCTTTCCACTGACTTTTCAAGACCACTGATTTGTGCTGGTAGGCTTTTTTGAATTGAGCTGCAGCTGGGTTTCTAGCTGCTCTCCTGTTATCAGAATTTTTATGCAGTGATTCCATAAGATAGCTGACGTGGAGAACATGAATCAGAGGCATGTGGAGTTGAAAAGTCTGTCTTATCTTCTTTTACACCCGTGGTTTGCATTTGTCGCCTCAGATCCCTGATCAGAGCTGGTGCTGTCACTGCTTGGGATAAGATTTCATTTATAAAAATGTGTCAGCCAAAGTACTTAGCATTATTAGTATCATCCTGTGAAGAGTAGAGAGATCTTGCAATACACAGCCCAATGGCAGCCAGCTGGGCTCCACGCCTATTCAATTTTTTTGATTAAAGGGGCACTGGGCCTAAAATTCCACCGGCCTAGTTTATTCTGAATGGAAGGCATACGTATGACTCGCATTGTGCTGTCTGTCCACACTGGAACACTAGTTGTTGAAATATATAAGAATCTCGCTCTTGAGTACTTCCGGAAACAACATTATTTTATATTGCCATGCCTCTGCCTAAGCACAAGCAAGGAGAAAACTGCTTGCATGAGAACATGACATGAACATGTGCACTTACAGTTTTAGACTGGAAACTTAGTATCCTGAATGTGTTGCTGGTGAGTCATCAAGTGGATAAGTGGAGATGTTAGATTATTGCAGTGGTGAAATGAGGGAGCTGATAGAATTTTTTTAAGACCATGATAAGTCAAATGGGGTATTCTTATAGTTAGTTAAATATTGTGACCTATCCCTTTTTATATATTTCTAACCTTCACCGTGAGCTGACACTTATCAATGAAAACTAATTGCCAAAAAGAATAATCATTATTACTTACTGACATCCTAAACTTGCAAATGGTATATCTGCTATGTTCATTTTTTTAGGCACTGGCTGCTAGAGGAATTGATTCAATGTCACTTAGCTCATTTGAAATGTCACCTTTAGCATCCAAAAATGCCAAAGAGAGAAGAAATAGGAGAATGAAAAAGAAGTCCTTGGGCATAGAAGATTATGGGGAAGACCAAAAGGTTCCCAAATCTGAGTATGATGGTGGTCAGCGAAGAATGGTAAGTCATTATCTGAAATGTCAATGACAATTTACTTCATTCTGTACGTTGGTGAATAATTAGGGCTCTGAATGGTAGTACTGAAATTAAAAACAAAACAAAACAAAAAAAACCTTTAACAATAAACAAGGATCAAACACTGAGCATCGTGACTAGTTTACAGAAATTCTATATGTTATAATTGTGGAGAGAAACTTATTTACTCAAATTTCAAAGTCATCTTTTTAAATGCTCACTAAAGCATTTTTGTCACTTTTGTTATTGTTTGTTTTTTAAAACATTTAAAAATATCCCCAGTCTCATTTATTTTCATGGTAACATGTTAATTGTAAATTGGAATTCATCTAGTTATGGCAACCATTTCCCTACTAATGAGCTAGTGCCTTTTTTGCTTTTTAATGATGTACAGTGGACACTTGAAAAGTTTTCTTTGCTTTTTAATCTTTTGCCAATCACCTTTCAGTACAAGTTTTCTGGAATTGTTTTCACTTTATACTGTAGGGGAAAAAAATAATATGGGTAAGCCTATTGTTAGAAAAGTTATTTTGTTAATATAATTGATATGTATGAATGTAAATCTGCAGATACTGGAAAAAGAAAAGGAGTACTTGTGGCACCTTAGAGACTAACAAATTTATTAGAGCATAAGCTTTCGTGAGCTACAGCTCACTTCATCGGATGCATACTGCATCTGCAGTATGCAGATACTGGAGATACTGATGACAGTTTTAGATATTAACATTTGTCTATGCTTAATGGGGGCAAAGTTTAAAGCAGTTTATTTGTTCTTTTTGAATAGCCATGTAATGGGCTAAGTCTTTCAATACTTTATTGTCAGTAAATTTAGGGAAATTTGGCAACCATAAAAAGTACATGGAAAATGTGAAAGTGATGTAAGTAGATGTGACGAATGAATGACTCCCCAGCTCACAACATTTATACATGACACATTAGGGTTTTTTATCCTGAGAGGTTTTCTTGATATTTTTTAATTAGTTGAGTGGGTTGCATTACTAATTATACCATTGTTAATGCTAGAATTGCTGTTTTGATTCATTCTGAGTGGGTTTCAAGATACCAAATACCAGAATGAACCGGATGCACACTTGTCAATGTTAGGTTATATTTCTTGTTTCATTTTTCACCCGTGGATGTCATATGTATGAGGAACACGGAAGTAACATTTCAAGGCTCATAGTAAATCATCTTTGTAAGGCTGTGTGTGGCATGGTTTGAGGGAATAAGACTGAATCATCATCATTCAAATGAAATCTGAGTTGCTGTTAGCACACTGCCATCGAGAATCAATTTCAATGACTGTATTGTGGAAACCCAGATATGGATTTTTGACCATTTAGTAAATGGTCTCAGTCAAAATGAGGTGTCTTTCTATACAGTGGGCCTGAATTTTTATAATTCTTACTTACACCAGTGTAAATCAGGAATAATTCCACTGGAGTCAATGGTGTATATCTTGTGTGAAATCAGAATCAGACTCAGAAAGTTTGACTGAGATGGTAGATATTGAAAAATGTTGATCCCTATTAATACAGATTTAGACCATGAAAAAAGTTCAGATGGAAGTAATAAGTACACAAAGGTTAAAAAAAACAACCTATATTTCCCCACCAAATATTCTCTCTTAATTCATTCCCACTTTGCAGATAGGAGAGAAGAGGGACAGGCTCTAAGTTTGTGTGCATTTCCAAACACTATTTTCAGTAAGGCAGTGTTCCTTTTTAGGGGTTTTTTTTTAAAGGTTGTTCAATGTTGGGCTTAATCACTGCAAATGATTTCTCAGGTTTGTAGTCTCTCTTTAGCTGATTCAGTGTATCATCAAAAGAGCCACTGTTTAAGTACATGGGTTATTGCCTTGTAGTTAGATGATCTGCCCCTTGAAAGAGACAGCGATACACTTACATTGAGATAACTGTTCTGGAATCCACCATGTCTTCTCTTTTCACTCTGCTTCTTTTTCTCTTCTTCATCCTCCTCTTCTTCTCATTCTCCCTACAATTCATTTCTTCCCATGTTTCTTTATCTCTTGTTCTCTCACTTCAAAGTTTGTTCCTTAGCCACCTGTGAAGATGTACTGTGCCACCTTCAACTGGGGCTGGAGTCATCAATCCACACTACTCTTATACTTCTCGTCTCCCTCTCCCATGTCCTTTCACTCTAATCACATGGACAGGGAGCAGGAGCAAAGGCAGTGTTATGCTACTAAGTGAACACAGCCTTGGCCCTTTACATTTCAGTACATCTTTAACAGCCATGTATTAAACAAATACCTCATGGCTAGGAATGGTTACTAAATCTCAAAACTATATTGAGATTAATACATCTAAAGTAAATCCTTATCTGAGACACTTGATTTAAAATGGGACTTACTGATCTCCTGCAGTAGATGGAGGAACTCAAAAGCTTCATCACTCCCAAAAATGTGTTGCAAAATGTTACTTCTTTTCCCCTTTTTCCTTTCTGGGGGCTTCCAGACTCTCCTTGACATTAGCTATGGTCCAAATGCAAACTCAGTGAAGCGCAGAGCCAGCCATGGAAGTATATTCAGTTTCCGATTCCGTGGCAGAGACATTGGATCCGAAACAGATTTTGCCGACGATGAGATCAGCGCTGCTGGGGAAAATGAAAGCCAGCGTGGCTCACTCTTAATTCCAAGGATTGGGAGACGTTCAAGCATGCAAAGTCAAGCAAGCCATAGCTCTCACCCTGCTACTCCAAACTACATGCAGAATGGCAAGAGGAACATCTCAGTGGATTGCAATGGTGTGGTTTCCTTGATAGGAGGGGGCACCGGGGTACACAACCCAGACATAACGTCTCCTTCAGGGTTACTTCTGCCCTCAGTTATTATGGAAAACCCTGGGACAGGTGATGTGGTGAGTACAGTATGGTTTTTGTATGGTTTACATTCTTGTTTCTTTTACCAATGTTATTGGCATTTGCTATGATATCTGTAAACAACCTCAAACAATCACCAACCTGCCCCCTCTCCCCGCCCCACATATAAACTATGTGAAAACCATGGGCCAAATCCCACATTGAGTTGTACTCTGTGCAGCCTTAGAGAAGACCATGCCCAGTGGATGGAATTTACTCAGGGCATTCTGTGTGGAGGCTAATATTTGTATTTTGGTTTTGAACTGGATTCTTTTGCTCAAAAATGTGGATATTAATGAAAAACGAAATCTCCCCATCCCATTCTTCATGTGGTAGGTGTTTGATGAGTTCCTTCTGGCATTTCCACCTCAGGCATTGTCTGGTGGCCAAAACCAGTATTTTAAAAATACTCCTATGTGTATTCCATTCCATCCAGTGATTTCCACAGATACGTATGTCCCTCTGCTCCTATAGGTTCCTACCTTAATACATCTAGCCATTGGCTACTCTATAACTGTTTTGGGGAGAGAATTACTTATAGATCCTAGGTAGTTCCCAGGGAGACTTTAGCATCCAGTTTAAATAAATCTCAAATTAGAACAGCAGATGATTAACTGGGTTTTGACTTTGTGCAGTGTCTTTGTCCACAGAGCACTGGGGTGGAGCAACATAATAAAAATAATTGGCTTTCCTCTCAAAAGGGCCACATTATTTAAAAAAATAAAAATAACAAGGATAGTGCTTTTAGGGCCTCATTGTGCAGCATAACTTGGCAAAACATCAGTTGCCATTGATAAATGCCAGGTATAAAAGGCAGGTGCCATGTGGCAAAGCCAACCTGCATAACCTTGTCAATGCCCAGGTCCACTCTGGATTTATTGTCAGATTATCAGCAAGTGAGATGTGTGGTAGATTTTCCCTAGAGCTGTGCAGCTTCTTCCATTTCCAGCTTTGGACTTGAGATGATCCTGCACCCATCTAGAGACTCCATGATCTGCTCCCACCCAACTTGGAGAGATCCCCATAATGAGAGCCCCGTAGGACTTCTAATACTCCCCCCAACCCCCCCATGACATTCAATACTTTCCAGCATGTCCTCTCAGCACCCCAGTACATTCCTGCACCACCTCTTTTATAGAAGCCATATGTGCTTCTGCTTCACTAATACAGACATTTTACAAAACTGCCAGGGGTTTGCACTCTCCAACGTGCCATTCCATTGCTCCCTTTCTGGAGACTTCCTGAAATGCATTTTGCTTCCCTGGACTTACACAAGCTTGCAGGGGGATGGGATTGCACAAGGACCTTCTCCTCTTGCATGGCCTGCACAAGGGGCTACAACAGTGGCAGTCCCTGCACAGCCCTGTGAGTGCACTTCAAAGAGGATGGCCAGGGACAGGGAGGAGCCTGACCCAGAGCTCCACTACCTCCCCTCTGTGCTGGGCTGAGGAGCAGGTCAGCTGTGCTGGTGGAGCAGGCTACACCATCTTAAGTGATGGTGTACCCTGCGCAATTTTGCAAATAGAGCCACTCATTGTAAACTTGAAGATGAATGGTTTGTAGTACGATTAACAGCAGTATTTGTGTTCTATTTTCTGTTCCCAACATTAAAGAGAAGGATATTCCCAAAAATATTTGCACCTCATTTTATATAACTATTTTGCTCCGTCAACCTATTTTTCAAAACATGGAAGAAGACCAGTTCTGAAAGCTGTTGCTAGGTGGGTCATAATCCGGGATCCTAGAAATACACTTGCCATGAAAAAACGTGGAATTTGCGTTTTTACCGAGAATCTTGTTTTTACATTTTGTGAAAAAATAAAAACATATATTAACTATTAACTAAATTTTACTGAAGTCAGGGTGACCGTATTTCCCAAAGTGAAAATGGGACACTGTGCGGGACTGGCCTGAGCCACCTAAGGGTTGGGCTGACTGCCTCAGCCCGAGTGCCTGCCATCACTGCTAACCTTTCTTCTGCACCCTGCTTGGGGGTGGGCGGGGTCCCACTTTTTTAGCAAAGCTGGGCATTTGTCCCATTTGCTCTTGTCATCTGAAGATCATCCATTAGCAAAAGCAAATGGGATAAATGCCAAGCTTTGCCCAAAAAATCAGGATGTCCGGGACAGGGCTTAAAAAGAGGACTTGTCCTGCCAAAACAGGACATATGGTCACCCTAGTTCAACTGATACCTATATATATATTGTGGCTAGGGAAACTAAAGTTCAGTGTTTCATTTTAATCGTGGGACAATGTGGATTTTTATGGGGGGGGTTATCGGAGAATTTTGGCTTTTCTAACATGGAAAACTAGGATCCCTGATCATAATATGTTACTGACCCTGCTAAGAGCATGACAGAAGCATGGCTGTGTAGTAGCTAGAGTAGGGACCAAGCCACAAAATTCAGATGTGGGTCTTAAACTCTTTGCACTCTGAGGATATTTAGATTTGGAATTTTTGTTTTTGACCTTTAAGAACTAGAGACCATCCACAAAATGTGGTTCATGATCTGGGTTTGGGAGTAATGGACCATATCTGGTTATACCATACAGTATATAGTATAGCTGCAGAGACGTTTATTTAATTAATTATAATGCATCATCTGAAGGAAAGGGGGGAAATGAACATAGTTCCCAATAATAAATAAAAGACAAAACTAAAGCCATTAAAATAAATTACATAATTAATCATACAGATAATTGGATTCTGAGATAATGCAGTATGCCCATTATAATTTTTAATTCATTTCTATTTATTTAAAGTTTATTAAGGTTGATGCAATATAAAAAACTTTACAGTTTACTTTGATTCAGTTTAACTTTCTATGAAACATGCCACAAGTGGAACATCTGTGAAGTACACGGTTTATAAAGGATCATTTACTAGTGTGTTTATGAAAATAGTCTGAACCAAATCAGAAAAATGTTGATAGTGTAGTGATGTTCCCTCTTTCGTCTGTTTGTGCCGATCCTGCAAGGTGCTGAGTACCCCCCCCCCCCAATTCCTGCAGTCAAAACTTCACAGGGGACATTGGTGCTTTGCAGAACTGGGCTCTTAGGGAAATTTTGAACTCTGCTAGCATTGCTCTTTATTTGCCAGCTTCTTTTAAAAACATATGTTCAAAATTAACTGGGCTAGATGGTGGGAGGGAGCACTGCTGGCACTTCTGTGGTTGTCTAGGAAATAACGCGAGGGCACTATAGCAACAGATGTTCATTTAGCGATGCAATGTGAAGGATGTTGTGTCTTTTGTGAAACAGGTTTAATATCTAATCTATCCAGAAAATGTGAGCTGGAGTTAAAAGCTAATTGGCAGCAAGCCCAAGCTTCATTATTTAAGAGAACTGTAAGAACTGTGCACAAATTAACTAAACTGTGGAGGAAATGCAGAACAAATGATAAATTGAACACTACAGTGTATTTTGAGATAAAATGGCTCTCCTCTTGGTTTATTGTTTGTATTTTTTCAGTTTTCTTTCAAACATTTTTGAAATGAATTATGTTGCTCAAGAATGAAGTTATCTGTTAGTTAAAAAATCAGATACAGCAGTAGTGAACTTGCGAGTTTCTCCGTGCTACTAATGTGTCTTAACTCCTGACTTGAAGGGTCCATTGCTTGAAGTGTGAGGGTAGTTCCACTGATGTTAATGCATTCTCTGAAATGAGGGACGCAATGCAACAATGAATTTTGAGGAGTTCACATCTTACAACTTTCATCCTCTATAATTTTGCAGAGATGTTTGTTTATTTAATTTATTTAGACATTTCTGTGGTGGTCGCCACATTAAAAAGATTTGAGTATCTACATTTTTGAGTGCCCAAACTCAGACACAACAAGCCCTGATTTCAGATTTCAGGTACTCAGCACCTTATGAAAAGTGTGCCCAGTTAAGTTTCTGAAATTGATCACTCAAAAACGGAGGCATGCAAAACCACTAATCATTTGTGAAACTATTTGTTTGTCTATAGGTTTGGCTGGAGTAACTTTCGTCCTGCAGATTTTATGTCAGGTACAGTAGTTCAGATCCTGATGAACAACTTGGCGGCTTTGTGCTATTCAGCTGCCAACCAAGGGCTAAGCTAAGATCCTGCCCATTTTTGGAAGTGGGAAACATATGTTCCTTTCTATTTTTCATCTGATAGACTAGCAAACTCTGCAGCAGATAATCTGAGTGTCCAGGCTGGTGACCTACATGAGTGGTCTGCGAAACTGTGGTCTGTAGACATTCTGCTACAGAGATGGGATATTGCTTAGATGAGTGCATACGCTACAGAAGTCAGTTCCAAAAGTTATATGTTCTGCACCGGGGGTAGGGGAGAGATTAGTTGTTGATTAGGTATGGACAATTGTGATGCTGCATCAATGGGGAACCAAGTTTCTTTGTTTTTCCTCTCCTCTCTCTAATTCTCAAATACAACTACCAAAACAGTACAGAGATCACATAATCTGAGTGGCCCATGTTTGGGATCATTAGTCCTGTCTATTGAGAGAGTCTCCATAGTCAGCAAACGAGATGTTCGCTGATAGTGTTCTAACGGCCGATATTTATCTACGTCTGTACTGGTGGCACTGTGCTTGCTCACAAGCTGCTCTACCTGTTTGATTAAGCCACCATGCACTTAGATGTACAGCCTAAGGCCTGCTCTACACTAGAAAATGAAGTCAATTTAACTGCGTCGCTAAGGGGTGTGAAAAACCCACAACCCTGAGTAGTGGTTAAGCCAACCAAACTCCCAGTGAAGACAGCACTAGGTCACCAGAAGAATTTTTCCATCGACCTAGCTACAGTCTCTGGGGGAGGTTGATTATCTATGCTGATGGGAGAATCCCTCCCGTTGCCATAGGAAGTGTCTACACTGACACACTGTAGTGTTTTAAGTGTTGACATACCCTAAGTAACACGAAGGGCAGCTTCTCTCTGCAAGGAACAGAGAATTGTGAAGCAATTGCTTCTTTGCCACATGTCTCTTCACACTTCACCACACCTGTTAATACTTACATGCCACATAAAAACACCTGAAAAACTGAAGAAAGAAAGACAAAATTCTCAGGCACTTGTACTTGCCAAAACAACAGCTTATTTTTCAGCTTGCAATCTAGAAAACGCGTTGAGTTCACATGGGGAACAAAATAATGTAATCTGCATGCACCTTGAGTAAAGGTAGCCCCATGTCAGACAATGGCAGCTCAGTTACAAAGGAGGAACAGACATAGAGTTCCAGACATGATTTTTGAGCTCACTCCAAGTTAAGTCCAAGTTAAGTCTGAGTAATGAGCTCTCTGGAAAACTTCCAATATGTTTGATATAACAGCATGTTAAGTGGGGCTTGATCCTGTTATCACACCCATTGTATTTACATAGTGTAACTCTATTGACTTCACTGGAGTTACCCTTGATGTACACCAAAGTAAATGAGAGAGAAATTAGGCTCTTGTAGGTTCTGATGGTTATGTCCTTTCCCCTCTCCTCAGGCATACTGAGCACTGTTCTGGGATGCCTAGGGTACTGGTCCTTCGTGTTTAATAGAAAAGGCTTATGAATTAAACAAGCAAATTGATGCCATGCTGCCAACTTAAGCCTCAGTACATTTGCACCACAGTTATTTGTACTAAGGTGTCCAATTGCTTTGTTGTGCCTTGGTAAGAATTTTCTTCATTATTTAAAAGGTTAGAATAACATCTTGCACACAACAGGTTGATCAGTTTGAACAGAATTATATTAATGGGCTGTAGCAATGCTCTTTTTTGTAGTTTGACACATCAGATCCAGTGAGGATCCCTAAGCAAATAATAAGAGGTTTCTGCTTGCGGTATAGTTTCATTAGGGTTAAGTTATAGACAGAATTCCATCCTCTCTTGCCTTGTGAAGCCAGCTGGAGCCCTTTCACTAACACTGTGGGGAAATCTCAGGGGTTTTGGTATTGTTTGTTCAGTCAAACAATTTTTTTTGGAGGTTAGAATAGGCAGGGAGATGGAGCTGGGTATAAATCTCTGGGGTCATTGTTATTTATAGCTTCTTAGTAGTTAGGTGTACATTGACGGTCAGCTCCAGTGTTGTTAAAGAGTCAGCCACAACAGCAATCCACATCTGGGACATGAGAATAGCAAAGTTACTGATTAAATTGATTTTGAACATAGAGAGACAAAGCCAGTGGTAAAAGTACTTGAGCTGCAGCAGTGGAAAGGAGAGACTAAATAGCACCAGAACTAGGCTCGCAGAGGCTAGTTTTCAAATGGAGCTCCATGTTTCCTGTTTGAACTGTCAGACTGGCACTTTCTTTTAGGGTTCAATCTAAAGCCTGTCAATAGGAGTCTTCCCTTTGATTTCAGGAGGCAGCGGATTTAGTCCTTAATGTGCTTCAATGCCAGTATGAGCATCCAAAGGATGCATTTAGATGTCCTATTAAGGTGTGTCAAGGTTCCTTCCCTACTCTGAACTCTAGGGTACAGATGTGCATGAAAGACCCCCTAAGCTTATTCTTACCAGCTTAGGTTAAAAGCTGCCACCACCAAAGTGTTACACAAAGAACAGGGGAAGTGTCCACTTGGAAACGTCTCCCCCCCAAAATATCCCCCCAAGCACTACACCCCCTTTCCTGGGGAAGGCTTGATAAAAATCCTCACCAATTTGCATAGGTGAACACAGACCCAAACCCTTGGATCTTAAGAACAATGAAAAGCAATCAGGTTCTTAAAAGAATAATTTTAATTAAAGAAAAAGTTAAACAATCACCTCTGTAAAATCACCTCTGTAAATACCTTACAGGGTAATCAGATTCAAAACATAGAGAATCCTTATAGGTAAAACCTTAAGTTACAAAAAGACACAAAAACAGGAATATCTATTCCATTCAGCACAACTTATTTTCTCAGCCATTTAAACAAAACAGAATCTAGCGCATATCTAACTAGATTGCTTACTGACTTTTTACAGGAGTTCTGACCTGCATTCCTGCTCTGGTCCCATCAAAAACAACACACAGACAGAGAGAACCCTTTGTTTCTCCCCTCTCCCGCTTTGAAAGTATCTTGTCTCCCCATTGGTCATTTTGGTCAGGTGCCAGCGAGATTGTCTTAGCTTCTTAACCCTTTACAGGTGAAAGGGTTTTTCCTCTGGCCAGGAGGGATTTAAAGGTGTTTACCCTTCCCTTTATATTTATGACAAGGTGTCTGTTCAAACATGCCAATTCCTGAGCCTCCTATCGGTCAGATTTCCCGCCCTCTAAAATAACAGAAAAGACAGAAGTTGCTCACTTGACTTCAGTGGGAGCTGCTGGGCACTCGGCGCTTTTAAAAATGAGGCCATGTTTTTAGGTGCCTAAATAAGGATTTAGGAGCTTAACTTTAGGCATCCATTTTTAAAATACTTGGCCTTTGTTTTCACTAATACTAAAACCATTTGCTGACCAAACCAGCTTTTTATTGTTGACCGTCATATAGAAGCAAGGAGATCATTTTTTCTCCTAGCTTTACCCAAGACTGGTGAAAAGGCAAAATGTCGGTGCTTTCCCTATACCAAGAAAAAGTGCTTGTTGACAAAGGAAGCAATTCGAAAATCCCCACTCAGATGTAATATAGACAAGAACTAGCTAAAATGCTAAAATAATACCCTCTTAGTCCCTTGATTGCTACCACTGCACGTGCAGAACTTAACATTGTTGCTAATTTCAGCTTATTTGCAAACTTTGCTTAGGCAAATCCTGAATGAGCATATACCTGCAACTAATTATTCAAATATGAGATAAACATTGCAAGCTGCTTTAGCATACAATGCTGCTTCTCCTTTTATAATGGCATTTCCACAAAATTAAAGCCCTTCATTTCATGGTTGTGTGCTATGATTGTCTCCTTCAGTCTTGTTAAATATTTGTGCTGTCACTTTATTGGGTCCATTGTTTATACTCTGGCTTGTCCATCCCTTTTTTATGCTTGAAAGGGCTTTTATGGTACATGGAAAATTAAAGCTAAACCAGCTCCAAATGCATCCTTTAAAATGCTGTCATAAAGGAGCCTATCTTCATATAGCATCACTGGCATACTTCAGAATTGTGGTTATTCAGAACAAAATACTGTTGCAGTGTTATATATCCTCATTTATATGTAAATTATAAAATATATATATGTATATTTGTCCTTATGAAATTAAGCTTATACAAGTGAGAAACATTTCCAATGAACAAAATAACAGCACAGAAATAGTTTTGTCCTGCTGGAGGTGTCTTTTTTTTAAACTCTGCTGTGGTTTCATGGCTGGACTTTAAAATGATCTCCTACATTACTTTAAGAACTGTTATTTTTGTTTAATTTCTATTGAAATATAAAAAGAAAAGGAGTACTTGTGGCACCTTAGAAATTAACAAATTTATTAGAGCATAAGCTTTCGTGAGCTACAGCTCACTTCATCGGATGCATTTGGAAATATAAGTATCATGAACCATTATGCCTGTGTAATGGTAATATTGTGTATCTTGTCCTCGTTGCCTGATTCCTGGATGTGTACTCTATCTCAGAACACCTCAACTGCCAATTCCACACACCACTGTTAGTTATCTAATATAAAAAGACACATATATTCCTTATGAAGGATAACTGTTCATAAATTTCCCCAAGTAACGTTAATCATCTTCAAGAATTTGTATTGATGGAAACTTTTTCTTGAGTGGTGGTGGAACATGTAACAGATTTCAGGCTAGATTGGGACTTGGGCTCCATACCTATGCAACGGAGTAAGAACATTGCTTAGAATCCTGCATAGTCAACCCAGACCTTGCGTTCTGGTGTTGCATTGCCATGGAATAGGCAGAACTTTGGATCCACCCCTCACTCACTGGTCAGTGCAGCTGAGCGAGTGTGTGTGTGTGTGTGTGTGTGTGTGTATGGGGGGGTGTTGTATTTTGTTCCGAGTGTAGGTCAGCAGCAAATTACATTCCCTTGCCCCAACGGAGCTATGAGGAAGCAACGGAAGAACTGTAACTTAGATATATCTCCTTCAAAAAATATTCACCCTTACTCACACTGGATAATGACAGGTTTCAGAGTAGCAGCCGTGTTAGTCTGTATTCGCAAAAAGAAAAGGAGTACTTGTGGCACCTTAGAGACTAACAAATTTATTTGAGCATAAGCTTTCATCGGAAGTGAGCTGTAGCTCACGAAAGCTTATGCTCAAATAATTTTGTTAGTCTCTAAGGTGCCACAAGTACTCCTTTTCTTTTCACACTGGATAGTAACTTACTCTGCAAATATTCCTTTTAATATCAACATGACTATTTGCAGAATAAGGCAGTATGTAACATTGTATCAGAATTGGGCACACTGTGGTTATTGAAAGGAAAATAGAGAAATTTGAAAATCCAGTAGGATTAGAAATATTCAGGTACTATAAATAATAAACAAGAAGGGAGTTCTGGACTCCGTATTCTTTTATGTTGCTAGTCCTATTCAAACTAAACTCTCATAGTGATGCATTGTATAATGATAAATGTAACAGGAAGTATGCCCATGAACAATCCTGTTGGAAAAATATTGTGGCGCATATGTCACATTTATTTTTGCAATTTTGGACCTTAAGGAATGTATTCTCTGTGCACCTGAGCATAAAAAACATGTTTTGCATAAGGGTTGTTGAGGTGTTTCTTGACACGAGCACTTCTGCTCAAGCCAGCAGAGGTATGGTATTTTTCTTATAATCAAAACGTTTGGGCTTTCTGGATGGCACAATACAAGAAGCACTACTTTTTTGTGCTTAAACTGTGTGTCACAGCAAGTAGAAATATGATATCATGATTTTTAAAAAGAGGAAGAGATAAATAATCCAAAAGAATTTGAAGTGGGAGATTTATTTATGCTTTGTTCTGCAGAGGAAATTAGAAGAGCAATTTCTTCTCTCTTATTCATTTTCATTTATTTGTGTTTCTTTTTACTTTGAAATTTGTTTCCGTAGTTCCTTTGCCAGGTTATTTCTTTTTCTTTTGTAATATTTTCTTTCACTTTTATGTATTTTATTATGTATGCCAAATTGGTGTCAATGGCTATGTAATTTTGTAAATATTTTCTTTTTTAATAAAATGTTTTTGTTTCTTTGATTTGTTGTGGGGTTTTTGAAGGGGGAAAAAGTAAAGCAAGCTAATTTATCTAAAATCTCTCCCTCCTCCTCTCTCTCTCTCTCTCTCTCTCTCTCTCTCTGTCTTCCCCTGCTCCATAAACCCCAGATAGCCTGATGACTTCTTATTTTGTTCACATTTACAGGATTTTCTTTAAATAGGTTTTGATTACAATAACTTTTCCTTTATTATGATTTTGACTTTGATTATGATTCTGTCAGTAACCTGATGTATGCTGATTAACTTTTTTTTTATAAAAGAAATTAATAACTCATATTTTTTTAAAAAGCAATTGCTGGTAGCCTAGTTTAGCCAATGGTTGAAGTGATGCTTTAAAATTCCTTATAGTAGTCTTCTCTGGTCTGCCAATGGTTGATATTTCCAGCCACAGAAATTTGACGTTCTATATTGTCAGTATTATGACTATTATTTTATGTGTAGTGGCACCTAATGGTCTCACACCCACTGTGCTGGGCTTTGTACAAACATATAACAAAAAGGCAGTCTCTACTCTGAGGAGTACACAACATGGATGCAGTTCTGGTCACCTCATCTAAAAAAAAAAAAAAAAGAATAGGAAAAGATGTTGAGAAGGGCAATGAAAAGGATTAGGGGTATGGAACAGCTTCGATAAGAGGAGAGATTAAAAAGGTTGGGATGGCTCATCTTAGAAAAGAGATGATGAAGGAGTGGGATATGATAGAGGTTTCTAAAGTCATGACTGATGTGGAGAAATTTATTAAGAAAGTTTTCAGAGTAGCAGCCGTGTTAGTCTGTATTCGCAAAAAGAAAAGGAGGACTTGTGGCACCTTAGCGACTAACAAATTTATTAGAGCATAAGCTTTCGTGAGCTACAGCTCACTTCATCGGATGCATTTGGTGCATCCGATGAAGTGAGCTGTAGCTCACGAAAGCTTATGCTCTAATAAATTTGTTAGTCTCTAAGGTGCCACAAGTACTCCTTTTCTTTTTATTAAGAAAGTGTTATTTACCTCTTCACATAACACTAGGGATCACCTGATGAAATGAATAGGCCGAAGGTTTCAAATAGACAAAAGGAAGTACTTCTTCAGTCAATGCACAGTCAACTTGTGGAATTTTTTGCCAGGGGATGTTGTAAAGGCCAAAATTATAACGGGGTCCAAAAAAGAATTAGATAAGCTCATGGAAGAGACATCCATCAATGGCTATTAGATAAGTTCATAGAGGATAGGTCCACCCATGGCTATTAGCAAGATGGTCAGGGATGAAACCCCATATCCCTAAACCTCCAAATGCCAAAAGTTGGGACTGGATGATGATCCCTCAAAATTGCCCTGTTCTGTTCATTCCCTCTGAAGCATCTAGCACTGGCTACTGTCGAGAGGCAGGATACTGGGCTAGATGGACCATTGGTCTGACCCAGTATGGCCATTCTTATGCTCTGAAGAGCTCACAGTCCAGATCAGAAGACCATTTTTTTTTCCAGAATGTTACCACTGTCACTGAATTACCTTTCTTGCCCAACCCCGCCTTTGGTGGAGAAGTCACCTCTAAGGGGTGTCCTGGTGTACCTAGGGCCAGTGGGGGTTCCTGGTAGTGCATGGCTCCAATGCTGCACTGACAGTGAATGTGGCCAGAAATGCCCTGGCAACAGAGACAGTGCAGAACCACAAGGCTTCCAGGTTGATGGTCCAGGCCTCCCATTCATTCCTTGTGGTCACTGCAGATCCAGGAGGTTCCACAGGGCTTGTGGGTGGACCTAGTAGCTCATTCCTCTGCAGGGAGGGACAAAAGCAGCCATCTTTTCTCCCATATAAAGCTTTGTAAGGGAAACCTAGCAGAGATTTTCTCTCCCACACCCTCCCATGAGTTTGACTGTAAGACGGGGTCCTGGACCCATCAGGCCTAGCAGTCTGCTTGGGCCTAATTTGGGGGCCCAAATGAGAACTGGGCCCAACTGACCTGACCCAAGTCTGGGAGGGTTGAGTGGTTTTCCAATCCAGCCCTTCCCCCAAAACTAAGTCAATGACAACGATGCCTCCTTCCCATGTGTTCAACTCTCCTCCTCCTGCCGATGAGGTCAGCATGTGTGCCCTGGTCTTGCTGTCCACCACCCCTTGCTGTGCTGGGTGTCCTGTGGTGTGAAAGATGCTGCAGCTCCTCTGCACGCTCTGCAGCACATACAGTGCAGCGGGGTGGCAGTGCCCACAAGAGCAGGGCATAGAGCTGCTGCCATACCGACCCCACAGGCAGGAGATCCGACTCCAGCCTGAGAGGATCTGGTTGTTTTCCCACATGACCCAGACCCAACACTGGTAGTCAGGTGCCATTGGATTCAGGTCAGATTGCAGGGTTCTCATCTGGCCTCCATCACTGTAGCATCTGAGCAGCTCACAGTCTTTAGTCTGTTTATCTCTATCATACCCTTGTGAGGGAGGGAAATATTATCATCTCCCCTTTATTGTTGGGGAACTGAGCCACATGGAGGCACGTGACTTGTTCAGGTCACACAGGGAGGTCTGTGGTAGAGCAGGGAATTGAACCTTGATCTCCCAACTCTGAGTGCAGGATCCACTGTCCCTTCCTCCTGTGGGAGCATTGGCATAAGTAAAGCAAACAGGCTTTGTCTCTGTGTGAAGTTGTAGCTCATACTAAAAGAATTCTTACTGTTTGCATTCTTTTAAGTGTGAGAGTATTCGGTCTCATCGTAGATACCATATGTCAAGGGTCTTTCCCTACTCTGAACTCTAAGATACAGATGTGGAGACCTGCATGAAAGATCCCCTAAGCTTATTCTTACCAGCTTAAGTTAAAAACTTCCCCAAGGTACAAACTTTGTCTTGTCCTTGAACCATATGCTACCACCACCAAGCGTCTTATACAGAGACCAGGGAAAGAGCCTACTTGGAGACATCTTCCCCCAAATATCCCCCCAAACTCTACACCCCCTTTCCTGGGGGAAGGCTTGATAAGAATCCTCACCAATTTGTACTGGTAAACACAGATCCAAGTCCTTGGATCTTAAGAGCAAGGAAAAATCAATCAGGTTCTTAAAAGAAGAATTTTAATTAAAGAAAAGGTAAAAGAATCACCTCTGTAAAATCAGGATGGTAAATACCTTACAGGGTAATCAGATTCAAAACATAGAGAATCCCTCTAGGCAAAACCTTAAGTTACAAAAAGACACAAAAACGGGAATATACATTCCATCCAGCACAGCTTATTTTACCAGCCATTAAGCAAAAGGAAATCTAACCCATTTCAAGCTAGATTACTTACTAACTAACAGTTGTAAGGCTACATTCCTGATCTGTTCCCGGCAAAAGCATCACACAGACAGACGAATCCTTTGTTCCCCTCTCCACCCCCTCCCCCCGCAGATGTGAAAGTATCTTGTCTCCTCATTGGTCATTTTGGTCAGGTGCCAGCGAGGTTATCTTAGCTTCTTAACCCTTTACAGGTGAAAGGGTTTTGCCTCTGGCCAGGAGGGATTTTCTAGCACTGTATACAGAAAGGTGGTTACTCTTCCCTTTATATTTATGACACCACATGTGCATGAGAATATTCTATCTATCGTGTTGCCTGGCTCAGTATTGCCAACCCCAAACCTTCAAAATCATGAGATTGGCTTAAAAAATCATGATTTTTAAAAAATAATAAATTTATAAAGGTTCTTTTACTTGCCTTCTGGGTTTTGAGCCTTTAGGTTTTGTTTTTTCAAATGTTTCTCTGCAGCCATGAAGGCTAGAAACATATTTTTCTTCGAATGGAAGCTGAGATTCTCACAAAATTGCAAAACTCCAGCAGCTAGAACACCAAATACTGCGAGACTGGTGATAAATTCCTAATAGTTGGCAACACTGCAGACCAAGAAAAGCCATGTGATGAAGAGGCACTTTTTACCCCTAGCATTTGCTTTGTTTGATATTAGAGGCCAATAACTGGAGCTTTTGTTCATTTCCCTTTTCCTTTGGTACCCATATAATTAAACAGTTAACCCATTTCAGAAATAATGTTATAATTATTGTAATTAAATAGAGTTTCTTTCACAAGCTAAGAGCCTATTGAATTGATGTTTCTCTGATATTAGAAATACCCTTCCTCCTCACTTGCATATTTTTACATATTCAGTCTGGATCAGTGCATCTAGATCAAGGGGCAAAATTTTTAAAAGAACTTGTCTGACTTTGATGCCTAAGTGATATTTTCAAAAGAGACTTAGTCCCAGATTTTTAAGGGTTGCTCTGCTCAATGTTGCAATACCTAAGTCCCATTTTCAAAATAAAAGTCTCAAGAAACTTAGGCTCCTTGAGTTTGAAAATTCTACTCCATGTCTGCCCTGACTTCATCCTCTCTTGTGCCTTGCTGACCAAGTATGTCCATTTAAATAGGCCTCTCCATCTGATGAGGCAAGCAAGAAGCAGCTTTTGATGCCCCATCGCCTTTCAGTGGACCATTGTGACCAGCCATTTCAAAGACAACGAGCAGTGAGTGCAGTCAGTATCATTACCAGTGCCATGGAAGGTAAGATATTCCTTATTGATTCCTTAATTCAAACCCAAGTACATATTGGTGGCAAAGATCATAATGTCATAAATTTCAATATCTGTTACTACCAAAAAAGTTGCTGTACTAGAGGTTAGTGTGATCATTATGCCACAAATATAATGGGCTGGATTGTAACCTTACAATCCAGCCTGAGGGAGGAGCAGCACATAGGTGCACTGCCCTGAAAGCAAGGCTGGAACTTGGACTGTGAGAGTCACAGGTTAGTTCCTGCTTCCTCCTTGCTTCAGGGGGAAGTAATCTGCAGGAGCCCTACTGACAGAAATTATTGCCTACTCGGCCCCAGTTCTGGTTCATGGGCCAGCACATGGACAAGGTGGAGTCAAGATTCTGCCCATTCCCCTCTTACCTGCCTGAGAGGTGAAGAAGTAGCCCACTGGCAGCAGCTCTCCCCTCCTCCATGCAAGCTCCAATTATATGAGCAGCCCATACAGGAGTGTAAATGAGATCCTGACATCCAGCACTCCAAATTGCATCAAATTTAAGTATATAAAGGTAAAAGAGTAAGTGAAATACACTTTTTTTGTAAATAATAATCAAGATGAGATATTCAAAAATATTCTCGTTGCTAGTCAATTGAACCGCATTGCAGGTGCAACTTGCATGAAATGTGTTTCCAAAAAACAAAACCGTTTTCAATCTTGTCTAGAATTTTTCCTAAAAGCAAAAATCATTTTCTGAAAAGAGCAGAGTAGGTGAAAATGGTAAATTTCCAACTGTGTCAAGTTCATGACTTTGGATCATCCCAACCACTAAAATGTTAGTTCAGTGGCAGAGATAGCAAAATCCCCACCCCAAGATTTGTATCAAATTTATGATTATTTTCAAAATACTAGTATTTGTCCACAAATATTTACAAGACAAAAAATACTATTTTTCCCAACTCTAATTGTGAGGCACGTAGTATATAAATAAAGTGAAAATTGCTGTTATTTATTTAAGGTATCCTTATTATTTGTTTTTATTTAAGGGTTGTTAAAAGGTTCTAGAACAATATTAGCGTATCAGATCGCATATACTATCAACTTGTTTCTGACTGCATCCTCAGTCATTAATCACTTGGTGGGTGGGGGCATTATTTCATCCCCCGTTCAAAAATTTACATCTGGCAACAACTGTAATACTTGAAAATGATGGCCATGCTTGAAAATGATGGCCGTAACTGAGAGATTTCCAAATATTTCTTATGAAGTAATGGTAACAGGCACTGCTGTGTGGAACAATACGTGTAGTCCATTGTACAGCAAACAGTTTCCTGCAAGTATACCCAATTGCTGGGTCCCACTTGCTTCCAATCCACCTGTGTCTGGATAGAGTCCAGGCATAATTTCTTGCTCCTGTTAAGGATTTTTCAATTATGCAGTTTAATTGAGTCTTTGTTTTTGGGACGTTGGGTTCTGTTTTCAATTTATAAATATGAATTATATTTCTGTCCTGTTTGTATATGCATCCAGATCATAGAACAGACAAATATTTATACATCTAATTAAATAAATAAAAGTGGCCTCTAAAACTAAGCACACATCAGCTGGCATGCACAAAAGCAGCATTTGTGCATAAAAACTAGTATTTGCATGCTCAAAAGGGATAATTAGAGGTGGGATTACCCAGTCTTTTATGCACAAATATGAATTTTCACATGCAAATTTGGATTTTTCTCACACAAAAACTTATTCACATGTTTTCAGTCCTGTTTTTAGTTGCCATTTTTTATACTATTGTGCTATATTAACTTGCTATATCTCACCTCAGTCAAAGCCATAATCTGCTTAATCTGGGTCGTTGGCACTCATCCCACATGAGAAAGCATCAGTTTTCAGACTAATCCACTTTAAAATAGATTATAATTATGTTTTATGAATACAGCAACCTTTGTACATTTCACTTGGTACACAGTGAGGATGGCATTGATAAGTGTAGCCCTGAAACTGTAATAGACTCCCTGTGAAGCCTCATTGAAGTCACTTGTGGGTACGCTTACAATGAGCCAGCTGCAGGATCGGTACCTAGTCACAGTTTGGGTTTTGTTATGTATTGCATCGAAAGTTAGGGAGTTGTTTATAAACACAGGGACATTTTTGGAAATTCAGATCCAGATCTGAGTTTGGTTTTCAAACTGTCCCCACCCCACTCCCCCAACCCACACACACAGAAAATTCAGAATATTTATTAGCTGACTTGGTGAGAGCTCTGATTAAATATAAGTGATTATCAAGTAAACAAACTTTCTACATCAGCCATTTGTGTAATATTTATTGTGAACAAGCTTTTTTCTGGGCTTCAGATTCATGACTCTATCTGAATAAAATCTATTTGAATAGAATCTCATCATAATTTTTTTTTCAGAACAGCTCCTTCATCACCACAGTGTAGAAATGAAAACTCTTTCCTTGAAACATAGAAAGACAGTGGAAAGGAATTAAACTTCTGGTCTACAAATCATAAACAATGACAATGAACAGCCATCCCCTCTCCCCGCCACTTCTTCAGTTCAACAGCATTTCAGTTTATCCTGGCTATAGTTTCATAGTAACTGATACATTGTTGTTAACAGAAATGGTTTTCAACACACATCTGTCCCACAAACTGATGCATGGACAAGTCTTGGACTATGTATCGAAGAGGTCTGCATTCAGAAACAGATTGTGTTATACAGCTGTGTTACAAATCTGTTTTTCAGGCAACTTAGATGTCTAGGCAGAGGTGCAAGTAAGCCGGTACGCCCCCCAGTACGGCATACCGGCAAGAGCCGGTGCACCATACCGGGGCGGACCGGCTTCCCTACGCGGCAGTTTAAAGGGCCTGGGGCTCCCAGCAGTGGCTGGAGCCCCGGGCCCTTTAAATTTCCACCAAAGCCCCGCTGCTGGAGCCCTGGAGTAGCGGCAGTAGGGCTTCAGTGGCTATTTAAAGGACCCACGTTTGGAAGGGGCCCTGGCCTCTCTTCTCCACCCCCGGCTCTCTCCTATGGGGGCAGAAGCTTGGTGCTGCCTTCTCCCGGGGCTCTGTCCTGCTGCTGCAGGGCAGGCTCCGCTGGCAGCCCAGCTCCCCCCTCCCCCGCCTCTTCCCCCAGTGTGCTGCGTTCCCCCTCCCCCCTCACTCTCTCTCTCTGCTGCCGATCAGCTGTTTGCTGGCACGAGGAAGCAGAGAAGAGGCGGGGGCAGGGCCTTGGGGAAGGAGGTGGAATCAGGGCATACCCCCTCCAGTCCCCTGCCATGAGCCGCGACCCCAGCCCTCTGCCCTGACTCCTGCACCCCTTCACACTCCCACGACCCCAGGCCACACCCCCAGCCCTCTGCCCTGAGTCCTGCACCCCCCACATCCCCACCCCCACCCGAACACCAAATGGGAGCTCCTGCACCCTCCCCCACCCCACATACCCACCTGCACCCCTCGTACCAAATGGGAGCTGCCCTAGGTAAGTGCTCCACATACCAACCTCCTGCCCCAACCTTGAGCCCCCTCCCTCATTCTAGCTCCTGGACAGACCCTGCACTCCAACCCCCAGCCTGCTCCTGCACCCTAACTCCCTCCCAGACCCTGCATCCCCAGCCCTGTTCTCAGTGCACCCCCACCCTCAGCTTGGTGCAGAGAGAGACAAAGAGAATGGGCTAAAACGAGGGAGAAGGTAAGTACCCACTCTATGTGGGCAGGGGAGTGTGTGGGGGATCCTGTTTACCCCCTCCCCAGCCCTGCTGCCCTTGCAATTTACCCCCAGCCCCTCCCTTGCTCCAAGGACCAACCCTAGCTCCCGCCCTACTGTAGTTTTGCCCCCAGCCCCTGCCTTGCTCCAGTCAGGAGGGACTAATTCTCCCCCCATGCCTCACTGTGCTCATCTTGCCCTGGCCCCTGCCTCGCTCCAGCTGGGGTCCAATCCTTTCCCCCCCACCACCACCACCACCATGACCCGCTGTGCTCTTGCCCCTGGCCTCTTCTTTCCCCAGGGGGGCCCTCAAATATGTTTGACGCCAGGCCCACAAAAAGTTAATCCGGCCCTCAAAAAGTTAAATTGTCCCCGGAGCGTTGTTGCCAGAGCCCTGGGGTAGCGGCAGTGGGGCTCCGGTGGCAAGTTAAAGGGCTGGGGCAGTAGTGGTGGCCCCAGGCCCTTTAAATAGCCCCCCTTTAAATTACCATTGAACCCCAGGGCTCTCAGTTGCCTCTGCAGCTGGGAGCTCAGGGAGTGATTTAAAGGGCCCGGGGCTCCCAACTGCTGCTCCCACAGCCCTAGCCCCAGGCCCTTTAAATCCTGATTTAAAGTGCCTGGGGATTTAAAGGCCCTGCCTCTTCCAGTTGAGGCCCCGCCCCCTCATCAGGACTCTGGAGTACCGGTAAGTCCTTTAAGTTACTTTCACCTCTGTGTCTAGGCCAATGAGCCCTTGTTGATACAGTATAGCGCAGAGCTACTCACCGTGTGTAATTTAACAGCTATTTAGAGCTCCCAAAGTTTTGTTGCTAAACAAAATCTAAATGTTTGTAGGTTGAGCTGGCCAGGCTGGAGTAGAGGCCATGACCGATAATTCAGTAGGCATGGGAGCCTGAACTAAGTATATCACTGCAGTACTGGTCATGGAGAAGGGAGGTGAGCAGGCTTATCTGCACTTGCTCCTCTCTCCATGGCAGCCAGCACCTATTTGTATGCCCAGGCATCACCAGCAGCAGGTGTCCTGTAGAAGTGGCCTTTTAAACCCCCCGGAGTCTGCTTATGGGAACACAGACTTCCTGTGGTTAAAGGCCAGTTACTGTGGGCTAAGGTTTTTCCCAGGTGAAAGGTACAGGCCACAGGCAGGAGAGAGGAGCAGACAAGGAGCCCAATTATAACTCAAGTAATAATTTGAGTGTTACCCCTACCTCAAGTGCCATCTACATAGAAAAAATATTAACCTGAGCATCATGGTGCTTTTAACCCCAGTTGGCTGATCCCTCTTTGGGTATAAGCTATAGCTGGAGTCAGCACAACTCGTCAGCTGCTAGCACGATCGCTCTGTGCAACAAGTGTTACTTCACATGTGGCCGCTCTCTCTCAGGAGAAGCTAACTCGGGGCGAGTTAACTGAAGTGTAGATAATTGGAATTAATGCCACAGTGAGAGTATAGACTAGGTTTATCTGTGCCCTGTGTAGTTAATTCTTTAGCAAAGGCTTCTTTACTCCAAAACTTTAATTAGTTATTGAAGTTAAATATGTGTTAACACAAAACAAAGGGCCATGATGTTTTGACTCAACATCAAAAATCCACTAGCTGAAGATCTGGTCCAATGAGTTAAATAGTTTGACAAAAAAAACCACCAACAAAAAAACCGCCTTCCCCTCTCAGTTGCACGTTTCATTCTGTTTACTTGTATGATCTCATCACATCACTAGTACTCCACAGAGTCCTACAAGTTAGAAAGGACCTGAATTTCTAATTTAAAAAAACTAACAAGAAATAAACCATAAACAAAACCAATGTTCTGTGTGTTCTTTATACACCAGAAGGAAGAAAATAAAAGGGCCTGGGTCCAATCTTATTTTTCCCTTTGCAGTTCACCCATAACAAAGGCTGTCATATCTGCCATGGGTTTCAAAAATTAATGTAGGTAAGAAATAGTCATATAGCTGACATGGTGTTTATCATATTAAGCTATGGTGCCAAAATCAATAAATTTGTAAGAAGCTAAATCAGTTAGAAAAAGTTACATTAAATTAATTAGCTGGTATGGTCTAATCTTTAATGCCTCACTGTAGGTTAGACTATCATTTCCACTATTGCTCTTAAATTATTTTGACAAATGATGGTCACTCTTCTTGGGGTATAGTAAGTACTATCTATATTTTTGTTTTATTAGAACAGGAGTGGAAAATTTCTGTATCTGAACTTTTAGCAAAATTGGTTGAGATGTTTGAATACCAGGAAAGTTTTTAAAAAATCCCATCCCTGTTATAAAGATTATCCATGTGTCTATTTTTAAGTGTTCTGGTGCTGAAGAGACTGAAGTAGAAAGTTAAAATTTGCCAGGGAGATAGTCCTCTTTGAGGAGAAGTGTCTTTGAGTATTCCAGGAAAAATTGGTTTGACTTGACTGAGTAGTAAGTTTTATGATAGCAGCCCCATTGACAACAGTCTGCCAATTTTACAAATAGACCTGAATGGATAACTGATGTTTTTGACGTGGTGGCCAAATTGAAAAATCTGGGGGGGGAATTGTTTCAGATGGACCCAAAATGGAATTTTTTTAATTGTTTAGCAAAATTGAAAAGTTAAAAAAAAATTAAAGTCAAATAAAATGTTTTGTTTCAGTATTGAGATTTTAAAAACATTTTAATTTTTTTCAATAAAATTGAAGTAAATTTTGAAATGAAACATCTTTCTGAAGAAAAAGCTTAAATGTTTAATTTCATAAAATGCCAAAACAAACCAATTCAACATTTCTGGGTTGTTGTTGTTTTTCTGATTTGAAATAATTTGCCAAAATGGACCTGAATTCACAAATCATTTTAGTGGACCCAAATCTGCCTTTTTCAGCAAATAAATGATTTCCATAAAAATTTCAAATCAGCTCTAGTTACAAAATACAGTAGGCTTCAGTGCACGTGCATGCATAACTAATGCAGTTTGTGTACTAATTACTCAATTCAGTTCCTTTTGAAATCAATGGGAATTTTTCCTTTGGCTTCGACGGAAGTTAGACTGGGTCCTGAGCATTTTAAAATATAGTCTGCATTTGCACATTGAGATCAGTTGTGTGTAACTTTAGCACATGAGTAGTTCTAAAAGGCTAACTTCAAGTGTGTCATTTTAGTTGTGCAAAGAAGGAAGTGGAACTTGAATGGAGTGCTTTTACAATCAGTTCCTTGATTCAGCAAGGGACTTAAATGCATATTTAATTTTAACTACTTGATTAGTGAAACTGCTTCAGCTAGTGATTTAAGCATATACCCTAACCCGTACTCAAGTCCCTTGATGAATCAGGGCCAGCATGAAAAAGGTCTCCATTGCGGTTCCACCCAATTCCTTGCACAGTAAAAATGGCCGACTGATACAAGACTCTGTAGGAGCTTGTGCATATGAAACCTTTATGCCATCGGCACAGACATTGTTCTACGTAACTGAAAATGTTATGTGACTGAAAAGGAATGTAGGGTGATATCCCACAGCTTCCTCACCCTTGGGACAGGGGTCTTCATTCCAGACACAACAAGGGCCTATGTACAAAGTATACAATCTGGCCTACAGGATGCAGACAGAATACTCAAACTCATGGTGAAATCCTGGCCCCATTAAAGACCCAGTGATTTCATCCCATATTTTTAAAAGTTTGCTAGTAGAATCTCAATATGTGATACTGTAGTTTTGTCTCTCAGTGAAGAGAAGAGCATAGAGGCTGCACCCTGGCTGAAGAGATGGGACTGTTTATAAACAGACTGTAATTGTTTAGTTGTTCTGTTATGGTGCTCATACTCACCAATAGCACTTGTATCGATTATATTGTCGGTGTGGGGCACTGTGGGATGGCTCCTGAAAGCCAGTAACAGTCGACGTAAGCAACAGTGTCTACACTGACACTGCATCAACCTAATTACATCTATCTGGACTGTACGCCACTCAACAGTTACTAAATCAACGTAGAAAGGCACTTATATCCGCAGGAGCCAAATTTATGTAATGACACTTCCACAGCTAGGTCAATGTAAGGCAGCTTACGCTGACCTAACTGTGTAATGTAGACCAAGCCGTAGTTATATTGACCTAGCCCCCAGTGTAAACAGTGCTTGGGAGCTGCGGGAAGCGGCGGGCTGCAGGGAAGTGCTGGCCGCCGCTTCCCACAGCTCCCATTGGTCGGGAACAGTGAACCACTGGGAGCTGCTGGGAGCTGTGCCTGTGGACTGTCAACATAAACAAAATGTCTCGTGGCCAGCTAGCGAATTACCCTGATGGGCCGCATGCCGCAGGTTGCCAACCCCTGTGTTATCGGCTTTGAGGATTAAGTCAACAGTGTGCTTGGTCCTGTGCAATATGCAAAAAATAAAGACAATCCATGTCCTCAAAGAGTTTATGTTTTACCAGGTTGTTGGGGTAGGACTATTTGTCTATTAAAAAGCAGATTCTTGGTCATTTAGATGGATGCTGGTGGGTTTTCTTCTGTGCTTTGATTCGTTTAAAGTATTCTTTTGTCACATAATTCAGTGTTGTTTGACTATTACTTCATGTTCTGCTTCTCACTTAGAGCTTGAGGAATCACAACAGCGATGTCCTCCATGCTGGAATCATTTTGCCGTTAAATTTCTCATTTGGGATTGCTGTCCATTGTGGTTGTTAATCAAGAAACATGTAAAGTTTGTGGTAATGGATCCATTTACTGACCTCACAATCACCCTTTGCATTGTGATGAATACTCTCTTCATGGCCCTGGAGCATTACAAGATGACAAAGGAGTTTGATGATATGCTTTACATAGGCAATCTGGTAAGTGAATTTGAACCCAAAATTATATCTGGAGAGTTTATTTCTGCTTTTTCAAGTTCTGAAGGCTGAAAACTATTGGAGCTAAAGGTCTTAGGAAGAACCCATTTGGTGTGCTGTCAGCACAACCTTGTACATGCCTTGCCAAGCAAGGGTAGCTTTCTTTATTTGGTGGTCCTCCTGGCAGCTGAAGAGAAATGAAGAAAGGATATGTGTCTGCTGTCACTAAGCAAGTATACTCTGCTGCTCATTGGTGGACAATAAAGTGTCACTCCAGTGCTGAGACCAACAGATTTCCAGTGGGTAACTATTCTAAGAAGTGAAGGAAGAAGAATCTTAAAAAGTTTTTAAAAATCAATAATAAGGATGTATAGTTTACTGAACATTAGTGATTTTTTAAGTTAAAGAATACTAAGGAAAAAATAAGCTAGTGCCCCAGTGGGGAAGTAGCCTTGAGTTATCACTTTTATAGTTGTACTACAGCCAAGATTTTCAAGGCCAGATGGGACCACCAAATCATCTAATCCAATCTCCTGTATATCATAGGCCACCAAGACCCCAGCGCCTACACACTAAGCCCAACAGGTTTACTCATTTTGGGGTTTCCCAGCTTGAGACAGCTACAGCGCTCTGATTTCAGATCGTGCTGAACACCCACCTTCTGAAAATCAAGCTATTTTAAGGGCTCTCATGTTGGGCACTCAGAAATTGAGGTACTCAGAATAACTAAAGCCTTTGAAACTATTAGCCATATTCTAGAGAAAATACAGGCAGTATATTCCTCTACAGATTATCATCCAGAAAGAAGCACATACTGGATTTAAGGTTATTTTCATTTTTGTAAAAAAAAATGGTAGCAATCAATTATTGAAATACTTGAGAAAGTATGTATGTGTCCATTCACACAATTCCACCAACATGGACTCCTGGAGCTAACAGGTACAAACAGACAGAAGCAACAGTTAGGCTTCTCAGAGTAGTCCTTTTCTCTTGGAATCTGCTGACCACCAGATACAGAATTTTCCCTCACTACTTCTCTCTGTTCTCGTAACTGCACCAATTGGCTTCCTCCAGCAGTGTCAATTACTCTCCTAGGCAGATGGACCAATCACCACATCTTAAGCTGTTCAGTCTTGAGAGATTTCCCTTTGTAGTTATGTCAGTGATGGACTTCTGTCTTGCTCCCAGACCTCTGTTATTGCTCTTCGTGGATAGCACCAACTATAAAAGAAGCTAAATAGTCCTCTAATTGGGCTGTGTTGACTCCCCTTAACAATAAACCCATATGCAGGAATTTTGATCCCTGATCTTATTCCCCACATGGACAAAATTGAAGTCTCCCAGATCCTGGGGCTTCTCAGCAAGTGGTCAGATGGCAAGTTACATGGGTAACTTTAGATTCCTGTGTGACTCCCCCACAATTCTGCCTGGCAGAGTCTAGATGACCTATGTGCGATCACTCTGAGTAGAGGAGAAAACAGAGACAGGAAACAAAAGAAGCTGAAAAGCAGTCAACCTTATCTTGCTCCAAGTCTCTCAGTACTGCTGTGCTGGAGCCATTTCTTCTGTTTGTGGTAATGATGAAAAAATAAAACCAAGCAGGCATTCTTCTTACAGTGCTGTTTGCAATGGGCTGCTGTGAAAGGACAGTTCTTCAGGTGAAATATCAGTGGCTCAAGAGCATCCTGGGCCCTTCCTTCTCAGTTTTATTAAACCCAAACTTAAATGGGTTATTAGTAGAGCTGGGCACAGAAAGGTAATTCTGGCTCACCAAGGTTTTCAATATCTCAACATTTGGTTTTGTTTCGATTTGGAATGAAAACCCAAAATTTCAAAATTCTCCATAAAAGGGAATGGAGCCTCAGCTGCAGGACAGTCTTGCTGGCTGGCTGGAGCTGTGGCTATAGAAAGCTCTGGAGTTCCCAGCTTTGAGGCAGTTCACTTGGTGAGCCATGGACCCTGGAAGTAGAGGCAATTTGCATAGTGGGCTGCCTCAGAGCCATGGACCCTGAAAGCCCTAGAGCCCCTGATACCTTAAAGCCCTGGACTGGCCGTCCAACTGCTGGGATGCTGAGGATCCTGGCGGGTGAGCTGGCAGGAAACCTGGCAGGTTTTTGATGGAAGTTCTGTAGGAGCCCTGCCTGAGTTCTTTTGGATTATTGGTGAGATCAAAGAGTCTCTTCAACTGTGTTTCGATTTTGGCAAATCGGCAAATTCTGATAAAACAATGTTTCATCAGAGTTTTTCCAGCTGGCTCTAGTTATTAGCATGACTTTATGAAGAATCTCAGTCTGTCTTGAGTCTCCTTACTGCAAGTTCCTAAAGGAGCAAAATCAGGATTCTCTTCTTCCTAGCCAAACTCAAAAACGCTAGTAGTTCTCCGCTGTTTTCTGATAGTTTTCCCTATAGCTATC
Source organism: Dermochelys coriacea (assembly GCF_009764565.3). NCBI lineage: Eukaryota > Metazoa > Chordata > Testudines > Dermochelyidae > Dermochelys > Dermochelys coriacea. Next base: position 258,105,858 of record NC_050069.1, on the reverse strand, counting down.
CCTCCTCAAGCAGGTAGGGTAGTATTAAATGGGGGGAAATCATAGGGAATAAAAGACCATTTGCTTTTTTCTCTAAAGAAATCATGAAAGAAACAATTGAAAGAAAAGGAAACAAGCGTCCTTATCCTCTGACAATAAGAAGGGAGAGTGCAACCCTTCATCTGGCACTTGTGAGAATCAGTCATTGAAGAGCTTCAGTTCTGATGATATTATTTGCATCATAAAATTATGCGACAAAGCTCTGGACTTCTGACTTCCCAGGCTCGTCATCTAAAGAAGATAATGTTTGTACCTGATACCAAGCAAAATAGCAGAATTATACTCACATCTCTGCATGCTTCATCTGACCAGGCTATCTGTAGTGATGCCAGTTCTTCAACACCTGACAGCAATATTTTCTATATTTTTCATCCTTCCAAAGAAATCAAGAGGTTATTGATCTAAATTCGACTGATTAGCAATATCACTAATACTTATCAGAATCTTATACCATAGCCCATACCAGTTTATGGCTCCACTCCTGAAGACAATGTCCAAGTAATCCCCTATCTGGATGATTAGCTAGTGAAAGCAGTTTTTTGTACAATCACAGCTAGCACTGAACAAGGTTCCAGTGATTTTGTGATGCATTGCTGTTTGGAATTTATAACTAATACACAGAAGAGTCACTTCTGGCTTTACAGATTCTGATTCCCTCAGAAGCTCTGATGTCTTATTAGCCCTAGAGTTTCCATCTCAAAAGATTATTGATTAAAAAGAAATTGTTCCTCCTGAGTCATCCCTCAGCAAGACAATTGCATGATGTGCTCAGCATGATATCATCAGTTTTTGAGTCAGGATCCTGGGTACAACTTCACAACCATTGACTATGATGTTTAATATCCACATGGAATTTTCAGTCACTGGAATACTAAGTATCCCTAACCACAGTGACTCAAAAGTTGTTAACTTATTGGAAATCAGAAGTGAGTCTGTCTGGTGCAGTACCACTGCTGGAGACCAGTTGGGCTGAAGTAATTTAGCATGTTGGCCTTTTAAGAAGGATGGTCCACCCAAAATGTTTTGACTAGAGAAATTTTATTTTCCTGATCAGAAAGAGAAAAGCATTTTAGATATGGAAACATATAAAAATGCTATATGGAAGTCTGTCTACCTGTTTATTCATTCCCCAAGCATTATAGAGTAAATGTTGCAGCTTCCTCAAATACAAGTTTGGCCATTTGTTCCATAGCATTGCCATTTTATAATTCTATCTGATCCTCCCTTATCTCATTTGGTTTTCCTAGTTGTTACTTAGAGCCCATTAATCTGTCTTGCTGGAGCACTATTGCAGAAACTTTGCTTATAGGTTAGACAGAATTTCCTCTTGTGTGAACATTACTGGTAGACTTAAGTCAATAACATATACATATCTTCTGATCTCCAGTGTGCATTGACATAGGCTGTTGTATCATGGAAAATCAGCTGCTGCAATATGCAAATGCAGTAGATGATTTTTCAAGACACACAGCTGTGTGCACTGTTCACCAGAGAGTTAGGCTCAAAATAAAACAGTATGTGACAAACTGTGTGTCTACATACTACCTTCTCTTCTAAGCCAACTATTTACAACCTTGTACTTATGTATTTAAATCAGTTATTTTAAGGGGTTTTTAAAAACACTAGATTTGGCATTTTCACAGTTTGCGAGTATGGATTCAAATAAGATACCTCCTTCAAAATCTGGTTTGCCATCAACAAATAGGCTCCCCTCCATAAGTATGTTTATGTGGTACAGAAAAATGTTCAGATTAAAAAAGTTTCACTGTGCAACATTTGAACTAGGTTATAAATAAACAAAGTGTTCTCAAGGCACTTTCAAAAGCAAATTTCTGTGTCTATTTTTAAAAGAATAATAAGACTCAAATTAGAGGCCCTAATCACCATCACTGCCAGCAGTAATCTGAAAGTGCAAGGACTTTGCTGTATGGGATTGGTGCAATAACAGAAACAAAAGGGCTAACTCTACAGGTATGCTGGAACCCAAAAGTACCTCTTTAACTGTGTCATGCAATCACTCTCACCTCCCCACTGAAATTGATGGACTTAAGCTTTTTAAAAAGCTCCTTTATTCTCTCACCTTATTATTGGTATCTGTTTGTATGATAGAGGGAGATGAAAATTAGTGTCTTAATTCAAAGGTATAGCTCATTCCCTGTTGTTGTTGTTTGTTGACAACAATACTAATATTGAAAAAGGATCAGACAAGCCCAGAGTGCTGATAATACTGACAATAAGTACTGACAGTACATTAGAGATGAAAGACGAAAGGTTTGCTGGTAAAATTTTGTTGTCTCTGTATTTTAATTCAACATATCAGTTGAATTAAGGAAAATCAAGGAATTAAGGAAATTAAAAATTAAGGAAAATTAGGAAATCATTCATGACAGGAGATGTGTTTACAGACTGATCTCACTTCCTCTTTCCTTTCCACAGGTCTTCACTGGGATTTTTACAGCAGAAATGATCTTCAAAATAATTGCCTTAGATCCCTACTACTATTTTCAGCAGGGCTGGAACATTTTTGACAGTATAATTGTTATCCTAAGCCTAATGGAACTGGGTTTATCCAGCATGGGAAATCTGTCTGTTTTACGCTCATTCAGACTGGTAATGTTTCCTTATTCTCTTTTGCAAAACATAACCCCTTTCAAGAATTTATTAAATTCTTTAAAATTACATTAATTGAAAAGGAAATCAAATTTTATAAATTAGTGAATGCCTGTAGAGACACTAATTATAGATGATGGGCCAAATGGAATTACTCCAGATTTACAACAGAGTAAATGAGAACAAAATTTGACTCTGTCTAGCTGTGTCAGTTACTTGCAACACATTTAAACTGAGTTTGCATAGAAGTTAATAGAAAAGTCAGTAGATAATTAATGAACAGTGAAGCTCAAGAACTAGTAATATGTCACTTTATGGGTTTTATTCCTTAAATACATAATAAACATAGCACTGTATTTTTAAATGTAGTCAAAAGTGGATAGCCCTGCATTAATCACAAACTGATTTTTTTTCCCCAGAACCTATCACCAAAACACAGAACCTGTCTTTCAGTGAAAATCCTTCACTGTCAGTCCCTTTAAATGTGCAGGGGGGTTACACTCCATTAATGAGAGACTCTGTTGACGTATTGGAACAGAAAAGTAGTTTTCTTGCCAGCCTGACATTTGTGTCGCATTCATGTATCAAGATGTCCGTGCTAATCATTCTGCCCATTCTGTTGTTTCCCAAGTTTTGCCAGACCATGAAAACAAACTTTTCTTTTCAAGAAGACTTAATTGCCCTAACTTTACCATCTATAAATATTTGCTTCCTGAAAATTGCAAAAGTATGGCCTGATATTGCTAGCGGCTGAATGCCTCCTGCAACCCCTCATCAGCAGGGATTAAATTAACCCCTGTGCAGAAAGCCAGTATAGGCCTAAGCACCATTAAGTTCTCAAAATTGGTCTTAAGTGGGGTTTAGGTGATTTTTTAGGCCTTATGGTCCTAGGGTTGCCAGTTTTGGTTGGATGTATTCCTGGAGATTTCATCACATGACATAATCTTTAATTCCTGGAGGGTTGGCAACCCTGTATAGTCCTCTGCACAGAAGTGAATCTCTGGGACTGAAAGGTAGCAATATCTTGCTAAATCCTACTCAGGAACACACAAGAGTGGCAGCTCCCTTTTTGGGATTGGGCCCTTAAAAGTCCAGGCAGCTTGTTTAAAGTTATCTTTTTTTGAGACACAGGAACACAAAAGGTAATGTTAAGGACTGAGGCTATGTTCTCTCTCCTTGCTTTCACAACCCCCAACATTCAGCAGCAAGGAATTGATCACATAGGACAGTGGTTCTCAACCAGAGGTACCTGTACCCTGAGGGGTGCGCAGACGTCTTCCAGAGGGTCCATCACCTTATCTAGATATTTACCTAGTTTTACAACAGGCATCATAAAAAACACTAGCAACATCAATACAAACTAAAATGTCATACAGACAATGACTTGTTTATACTGCTCTATATACTATACACTGAAATGTAAGTACAATATTTATATTCCAACTGATTTATTTTATAGTTATATGGTATGAATGAGAAAGTCAGCAATTTTTCAGTAATAGTGTGCTGTGACACTTTTGTATTTTTATATATGATGTTGTAAGCAAGTAGTTTTTAAGTGTGGTGAAACTTGGAGAACGCAAGACAAATCTGACTCCTGAAAGGGGTACAGTAGTCAGGAAAGGTGGACACGCCCATCTAATCCTAATGCTGCATAGCATATTTTCTGAAAAAATTCATTGCCTGTCATGTGAGAAGCACAAACTGTACTGTAATAAGTATGGCTATGGTAGTCTAACAAAACTGCTGCTAAAATCACTCTGTACTGCACTTTGTTTCCTAGTATTAAAATATTTAATATTTTACCCATTTTTTAATAATTCAGTACCAGAAATGTCTGTCGTTCTATTAACTGACATTGTTTTATGTTTTGTTCACAGCTGAGAGTCTTCAAATTGGCAAAGTCCTGGCCAACCTTAAATACTCTCATTAAAATCATTGGTAACTCAGTGGGTGCCCTGGGTAACCTCACCCTGGTTCTGGCGATCATAGTCTTTATTTTCGCTGTGGTAGGAATGCAGCTTTTTGGAAAAGACTACTTGCTAAAAGTCAACAAGATAAGCACTAATAACAATTTGCCCCGCTGGCACATGAACGATTTCTTCCATTCATTCCTTATTATATTCCGAATTCTCTGTGGAGAATGGATTGAAACCATGTGGGATTGTATGGAAGTAGCTGGGCAACCATTGTGCCTTCTCGTCTTCTTGCTGGTCATGGTGATAGGAAACCTAGTGGTGAGTTTTCATGATTGTTTTTTCATATTTCTATTGTTTGTATGCAAATGTACTCCCTTTTCTCTCAAGAAGTTGCAGATCTCCCATGATGCACAGGTATTATTCCATATCTGTTACTTTCTGGAAAATTGTCTACTTTCTTTTTCACTCAAAGAATTCTTTTTTTATATCTCAAGGACAAAAACTGCAGAATTGCTTTACTGATTTTGAAAAAAAATACGTATTAATTCTCAGAGGAACATGAAGGTTTTCAGTAGAAAAAAGGAACTTGAATTGATGATAATGATTCCTTTTACTTAAGTTCCACTAAAGGCTTGTGTGTTTTAGTCAGATGTAAGTGATTCATGGGCCATGTGCTGTACAAGAGTGAATTCACTTTAACTGTCTCAATACCAGAAGCTATTTTTAGTTCAGTTCATTTTTGGACAAAAACATACAAACCTTACAGCTAACATTGTGTCTTTGCACTGTCTTTGAACGTGTGTAGCCTGCTTGGTCTATGGAGTTTAGGTTATGTTTACTGTAAAGTCACTTCCTTGTTTGTTTTGTAGTAGAATATCCCTTAAGTAAAGAATGAGTTACATAACCTCTGAACCTATTAAGGCTGAATCTTATGTCCTTGTTGTCATTTTATGGAACACTTTGCTGGCTTGCACTCATTGTGGAAATGTTTTGCTTATTCAGCTTACAGAGTGTGTCTGACATTATGGATCTGATGGGTTTGGTGTTGATACAGTAAACTGTTTAACAGTGGATTTTGTCCCTGTTTGCTTTATATTATTCTTTTCAGAACTTAACATTTTGGTTTGAAGCTCTTAGTATAGGATACCATGACTATGGAGAAAGAAATTGAAGGAAGCAGAGTGAGGCATTTATATTTGAAAGCTAAACTAAATTAAAAATATTTTGAAAATATTTGACAGAGATTGCAAATTATCTTTTATGGCTGTTGACTGCAAAACAATGTAAATATTAAAATCTGGTTTTACAAAAGGTTTTTTAAAATGTGCACTTTTTACAGATTTTCCTTTGAAGCTACATTTGGCCTGAAGAATTAGGACACAGTGATTTTTTTTCTGCATATCGAATATGCTTCTTTCTTGAGGGTTGGCAGAAGAGCTGGGAAATTAACCTTCCCTTGCCTTTCATCCAAACAATTGTTTTACTCTTATTTAAACAATGGACTTGACCTGTGTTAAAGAAAATTGAAAATCATATCTAATAAATATGAGAGCGAATATGCTAATATACCAGATCATTCACTGTTACTTTCAGAGAGAGAATGGTCAAGTCCATTTTTTCCCTAGTTATTAACACTCATCATGTATCCTTAGACAGCCTGTGTGAGGATCAGGAAATATAAATCAGATTCAGATGAGATTACACTAACATGGTATATATTTAAGCCTGAGTCTTATCAGCAAACCTTTCCAAATGGAAAAACAGATACTGATAGATTTCAGAGTGCATCAGCATGGATAATTCTGAAGTCACCAGCCTATCGAAAACACAAA